>NC_090254.1:11271157-11482160 GCF_037325665.1 Littorina saxatilis | reverse complement strand
CCCAGCGTGCTTGGGTAGGTGTGATTCTCTCTGTCTCTGTTTCATTAGCGAGCAAGGGGCAGGCCAAGAGCTGATAATCAGATCAAAGGGATGACGTCAGATGCTTAATATTAACACATGCTCTCTTCGTTGCCGGAATAAGGACCACCGTTCATCATACTTGGTTGTTAATAGCCAGGCCCGGGGTTGTTGTCCGGATGTGTTTTTTTCGAGAAATTAACCGCATTGGCCAAACAAGAGTTGGCAATAAACAAATTCCTGAAAGAAATTTTTTTGGCAAATGTGCTGACAAACCCCTCACTTGTTACTGGCCTATACTGTCACGTGGGAAAGCTTGCCTCAATGTTTTCAAGAGTACACACTCTTTCACAACCCATTCAAACCTGACCGAGTTATTTCCGACCATCGACTATTTTCAACAGTTATGGGCAGTCTTTGGCGTAAACCCTTGTCCCCGTCGTAAAAAAAAGAAAAGTTCGACAAGTTTTGGACGATTTGCCGATTTGCCGATTGCCGACTCCAAGACACATCCTTGCAGTCCGTTTTGCAGTGTAGTTTGTGTCTTGTGAATAATAATACCCGTTAACTACACGGTCCCAGCAATTCAGAATAAACTACAGTACAATGCAATACATTACAATACAAGACAAGACAAGACTAGGCATGGCAAGACAAGGCAAGACAAGGCAAGGCAAGGCAATGCAATGCAATGCAATACGATACGATACGATACTATACTATACTATACAATACTGTACAATACTGTACTATACGATACGATACGATACTATACTATACTATACTATTCTATACTATACTATACTATACTATACTATACTATACTATCTCAAGATGAGCAACCAAATAAGGACAATTGTAAGACCATTGAACTAGGGCCGGTTTGAATCAATAACGTGCAAACACGATCCCACTGGACACAGCATTAATAACATCGGTATATTAACAACGGTAAGAACATTGGCCTGGAGCCAGTTTAAACAAATAACTTGCAAACACGATCGATCTCATTGGAGACAACAGTAATAACTTGGGTATAGTAACGATGCGATATTAACGCCTGGGACCAATTTAAACACGATAACTGTTCAGGTTAAGTTGGCTCAAAAGACCTTTTTGTCACTTGGTCACACAGCGTGTTGGAGGATTGCCCCATCTGTGACGTTACTAGCCCTAGACGTACGCGCCGCTGAGCGGGCAAAGAATGACAGTTGTGTGAAAACGGTGGGAACTCTTTTTTGTCTCCGCTCTTTGTCTGTGTGCGGGATTCTTTGACCAGGGTTTATCCCGGGCCACTGTCATTGGCCGGCCGTTCCGGGCATCTTCACTGTTCGCTGCGAACGTGTGTCCACACGGTTCTGCAACGTGCACCCCCCTTCCCCCCCCCCCCCCCCGCCCCCTCTAGTCGTCAGTGAGCTTTTCGTCCTCTACGGATTGCGATTGTCTCCTCGTGTTGCCTTACTTACGTCTGTTGGCTCTGGTGACGGTTAGAAGTCATGCAACACACACACACACACACACACACACACACACACAACCCTCTTCTCCGTCCTCACTCTATGTTTTATAATATGCACATACACACACACTCGCTTACATGCACACGTACGTATGCACACACACACACACACACACACACACACACACACACACACACACACACTCGCACACATGCACACATACACGCGCGCCCAATCACACACGCACACACGCACACATTCACACAAACACACGTACGTACACACACACACACACACACACACACACACACACACACACACACACACACACACACACACACACACACACAGAGAGTGAGAGGAAGAGAATACAAGAAATTGTCTTCAATTTGTACGACGCTCAGCTTTGTGCGAAAACCCAAACCCCAACTCATTTCTCTTAGCGCTGACATTATTGATCGTGTTTGTCTGAAGCCATCACTCCTTCTCACTTACGTCTGTTTGTATTGCAAATAAAGATCCCCCCACACACACACACACACACACCACCCACCACCCCTTCTTCTTCAATTTGCAGTGCCTACGCAACAAGGTAAATAATACGCAGCTGTTTCTCTTGATATTGAAAAAGGCTCTGAAGACAATTGAAAGCGTAACTTGAAACGTTTACCTTTCATCTCGATAGCTTGCTACACAGATTTTGAGGGGGCTTCGATGTTTGAAAGTTGGATAAGGGCAAATCATTTTTGTTCTTAAACAGCAAAGAAGATAACGCTCTGAGTGGGTCACATGTTTTGACACGTGTACTGAATGAACACATGCATGCACGGACGATCGCAATCGGTTGAAAGGAAAATACAAACCCAAGAACAAACCATCGCACGCACGCGCACACACACACACACACACACACACACACACACACACACACACACACACACGCACACACACACACGAACACACACGCACACAAACACACACACACACACACGCACACACACACGCACACGCACACGCACACGCACACACGCACAGACACTCACACACACATACACACGCACACGCACACACACACACACACACACACACACACGCACACACTACTACTTCCACTCCACCACAAACACACACACTAATCCTTCAATATTACGACCACCTCATACGTCATGACATGTAAACCATAAGTATAGACTTCTCCACGAGGCAAGTACTATAGATTTACGAAGTGACTGATCACCTATGGGGAGGTGGGTGTCCTACCTAGATCACCAAACACTTAACCCCAATGACCATACGGCGGAAAACCCTGAAAACGCCTCTTCTCCATAAGCGATCTTGTGACAGACTGTTTACAGTTATAACTACAGCCTTTATTGACCCAACGCCTAGATACATCTTGTTTGAGAGAGAGAGAGAAAGAGAGAGAGAGAGAGAGAGAGAGAGAGAGAGAGAGAGAGAGAGAGAGAGAGAGAGAGAGAGAGAGAGAGAGAGAGAGAGAGACTTCGGCATGGCTCAGTTAAGCCACTCTACTAACACCGAGTTCTGTTCACAAGACAGTATTGAAATATATTCTCCAACGAGTGTATCGAGAGAGGAGATAAGAGTGAGCAAGTCTTTTAATCTTCCACTCTTGTGCGATTATGATAGTGTTGGACACCGAAGTCTCTTCTCTCAAAGCGTTCCTAGCGCATCCCTGTGCTGCTTTGAAGGGGCAAGCCTCGTGTGTTTCGCATCGCTCGTAGCTTCCTTTGATTTTTCACATGCTGGGGGGGAATGTTGACAGTATCTTAAGTATCGCTGCTGTTGATGCAAAAAAGGGGGAAAAGATACTGTGCGATTTTGTTCTGGTTGGTCAGGGACTGTCTTTGTGTTTCTTAACGTTGTTTCAAGGACAAAAGTCATCCGTTGAAGTCTTGGCTGGACTGAACCACGTACCATTCTGGTAACACTGCGTCAAAGACCACTGCAGTCTCAGCTTGGCGAGTTCCTTGCTGTTTTGCGTTTGGGTTTGTGGATTGTGACTGCGGGGCGATGGTCCACAGTGACAGTGTGTGCAGACAGTAGCGGTCAGTGCAGGGAGGAGCGGCAGGTTGAGCCGGCACGTCCAGGGCGAGGTTTGTCTGTGGACCCCGGCCATTAGACGTCCACACAGCCCCCAGCCCCTGGGTCCCGGGCCCCACCTGGCTTCTCGGCCTTGCACAAACAGGGCAAGTGTAGCGGCCAACTGTCGCCTCCCCCAATGTTTGAAAGGGGGTCGCTGGCCAGCGCTCCTGTTTGCCAGCTGGGCCTGCAGCTGAGGTGTGTCCGCGGCGCTGCCCTCCCTCGTGGTCATCGTCGCTACTGGGCAGCGTGATGACTCTCTGTCGTCCCCTCCTTCCCTCTGAGGCTTCACTGACTCTCTGTCTCCCCTCCTTCCCTTTGAGGCTTCACTGACTCTCTGTCGTCCCCTTCTTCCCTCTGAGGCTTCACTGACTCTCTGTCGTCCCCTTCTTCCCTCTGAGGCTTCACTCCTCGCCCCAGTCCCGTCCCATCCCTCGCACGTGTAGCAGTGTTCGGTCTTTGCTCACGTTTGGCTTTGTTGGCCGCAGTTCCTACCTGACGCTCAGCTTCTTGGCCGCTTGTTCTCGGTGAAGACGTTTTGGGCCCGGGCTTCTTCTTCTAATTGCGCAGTCTTCAGCAAAACGTGGACCTGGGTGGGTGTGGTGTGTTGTCACCCTCTCCTTCCCTCTGCATTGGGCGTGCTCGTTGCGCCGCTTGCCGCTAACTCTGGGACTTTGCTGACCCGATGACCACGTGTGTCCTTGTGAGGTCAGGACTTGACAGACCATTTACTGACCGCATCTCGTGGTGGTCGGACTGGATTCTGTGATCGGGAGCATTTACTGACTGTATTTCGTTGTGTTTGGGTTGAATTCTGTGAACTCATTCTGACCTGACTTCAGACAGCTTCAGGGACCTATACCTTCCCTTCCTACCGCTACTTGGAGTACAATATCACTTGGAGGATTTTTTCTTTCGATTCAAACTCTGTCTTTGTTTATCTATAGTAACGTCAGACAACAACAGTTCTGACTTACTGTAACCATTGATTGAAAACTAGTTAACTGCAGACTTGTTTAAGCCAACCAAGTCGCTGGCGAACCACAGATACGAATACACTGTTTGGCGTGATTGTAAAGACGACATCGTGCTTCATCTTCAGTGTCATCGCTCCCTTCAGCTATCGTCGCTTTTCTCTGAAGCATTGGATTTTCAGGATCCGGGTTTGTCAAGTGAGCAACAGTCATGGAGTGCCCGGATGTTGTCAGTGTGTCACGATCATGGAATGGTTCTCAGTAATCGAGGATTGGTTTAACCCCGTGGACATTAGTCTGTGTTTCTACTAGCCTACCTTGTCACCATTCTACAATTCGCAGAACACATCAGAGACAGAAACTCGGCTTTCGTTCCGTTTTCGTTCAGTTTCTGTCTCAAAAGTTGTGATTTCTACATTTCCCCAAGAACAGTGACAACGGATATAAACAGCGTTACTCTTTGACTTTGCTGCCTGGCAACTGGATTCATTTCTTCTTTTTGTTTTAAGGTAAGGCGGCCTGAAATATTCATGCTCATCACACTCAAGAAAAAAATGTTGTGAAATACTATCGTCGTTCTTTTAGGATTAAGAGATGAATTTTAAACAACGGTGCTCAGGTCTCACTTCGTGCATGCCCTGGAGAATAATTATGTGTTTAAAGAAATCCGCTTTGAGGATTGAAATGTAAAGCATCTCTCTCTCTCTCTCTCTCTCTCTCTCTCTCTCTCTCTCTCTCTCTCTCTCTCTCTCTCTCTCTCTCTCTCTCTCTCTGTCTCTGTCTCTGTCTCTGTCTCTCTCTCTCTCTCTCTCTCTCTCTCTCTCTCTCTCTCTCTCTCTCTCTCTCTCTCGGTCTCTGTGCGTGAGATAAAGTGTGTGTGTGTGAGAGAGAGAGAGTGTATGTGTCTGTGTATGTGTCTGTGTCTGTTTGTGTCTGTGTCTGTGTGTGTATGTGTCTACGTGTATGTGTGTGTGTAACATTAAAGCTTACATTTGGGTTGCTAATCTGCTGGACTTGTCTTCTTACTTTTCCTCTTCCAGTGTCTCTAAAATCATGACACGTAACTGAAGACCGAGAACAGTCGTTCAAAGTCTGGGTTGGATTACGATATACCCCCGATATTTAATACCCGAAAGGGGTTGAAAGCCCTCTCTAATCAGACATTACCCGAGAGAACGCTATTTTGGATTGAGAGCTGGAACAAACACCCTTCTTGAAAACTATCAAGAGCTATTCTTTTCGTTCAAGACCCTCGTACCTCTGTTATATATTAAGCGTGAACCTATACTTATAGTAAGCGTGTCATTCTCACATATTTATGTCAGTGGTCATGATTTAACAACTGTGATTGTGTGCTAGGCAAGAACACTTTATAGCGGACCTTTATTTCACATTCTTCATTGTCTCTCTGTCTCCTGTTAGTCAATCAGTTGTCAAAAGTGTGCAGGGTAGTGTTAGCCTGTGTGCCTGTGAAGTGGAGCCAGCATTTTAAATCCCACTTGTTCAGGTGTTTTTGGTCAGAACTCAGCGCTGAAAGTCCACAAAATGGGACACTCGCCTTTGGCTAGTACTTCTCATAATTTACTAGCCAAAGAGCAAAGTTGACTCGCCAAACCAACCATTTGTTTCAGCAACTTTACTCGACTTTGGCGAGTAGATTAACATTTCTTCTCGCCATTTACAGATTTCTACATGGCGATTGAAATACTCGCCACTTTGAGGCCTGAGAACGTCTGTTAATTTACCTACATTTTAAAACTCACTCTCTCTAAAGAATGATTTTCTCGGATTTGTGTGTGTGTGTGTGTGTGGGTGGGTGTGTGTGTGTGGGTGTGTGTGGTGTGTGTGTGTGTGTGTGTGTGTGTGTGGTGTGTGTGGGTGTGGTGCGTGTGTGTGACCGACCGACCGACCGACCGTAATGTAGCCTACAAGAATCCGGTCGGTGGGTGGGGATATTTCTCTTTTTACTCTCAGCATTTTTTCTTTTTGATATAGTTTTATTCACTTCAGAAAAACAACATTAAAAAATAGTCGTAAGGGTTGGCGGCAAAACAAAAAACATCTGTACAAGGTTTCAGTTAAATGCAGGTTTGTTTGGCATAACCTACATTTCTACAAAATGTGCGATATTTGTCTTTGAGAATTTGAATGGAGATAGCATAAAATTAAAATAAATCCTTACGTAAGAGTATGATTATATGTCGTGAATATGACTAGCTTGGTGACATTGACATATCCGTTAGTACTAAAAACCATTAGTATGTAGATGGAGTCATGTATATAAAAGGCACAAAAGGAGCCATTTGAAACGTTTTGCGTATTGCTTTGTACACACATTCCATTCTGGTATCAAAATAAAGTGTTGAAGAAAGAAGTCTACAAAATGTCAGCCTGTATTCCAGACTACTCAAAAGAAAATTCCCCCCAGCATGCGGTTTTTCCCCCAAACATTAAACTTTTTTTTACGCATAGTGTATAGGTGGAAAGCAAGACATTCCGGAGCTATCTTTGAGACATTGTATAATATTCCTGCTTTTAAAGACTACCGGAGTCATCACCGTGGTGCACACACAAACAGGTTACTCGATTCATTGGCGGGAACATGTTTCCCTCAATAGTGCTTTCGGGATTTTAATGTGACGGAAATGATATGTTTGCACAGCTATGAATTAATGGAAACTTATTTCTGCCAGGAGTTGGTGCTGTTCCAAGTCGCTGCGTTCACGAATGGACTCATATTGATTTTTGATCGTTAGTTTTTGAACTGCACACACGATCCCGTGTATAGTTGGAACAGTAGACCCCCTCTAACCAAATTCCAAGGGTGTGTTTCTGTATAAAGTTGAACAGTTTGGTGGCGAAAAGAAAATATCAGTCAATGGGCCCCCCATGGGTTCTTTTGTCCGTTATAAGACGAATCAGAGAGGAGTAGAGAGTACCGTATTTACTTTATTGGCGTGAGATAGATAGCGGGCCATCTGATTGAAGAGCTATACATTCCCTGTACACTGGTCCTGTGCACCAGAGAGAGACTAGAGTGTGATATGAGAGGTTTATCCCACTGGTTTCTCCATAAAGTGTGATGATTGCTTGAAGGGTTATACATTCGCCGTGTATTAGACCTGCGCACCAGAGAGAGGCTAGAGTGTGATATGAGAGGTTTATCCCACTGGTTTCTCCATAAAGTGTGATGATTGCTTGAAGGGTTATACATTCGCCGTGTATTAGACCTGCGCACCAGAGAGAGGCTAGAGTGTGATATGAGAGGTTTATCCCACTGGTTTCTCCATAGAGTGTGATGATTGCTTGAAGGGTTATACATTCAACGTGTATTGGACCTGCACATCAGAGCCAGGCTAGAGTGTGATTTGAGTGGTTTATCCTACTACCTCAGTGGTTTTTCCCTAAAGTGTCATGCTACCTTGAATACGATGCCAACGATACACGGCATTTACATGATCCGTATATTTGACCAGAGTGTAATATGAGAGGTTTATCCCACCGGTTTCTACCTAAAGTGTGATGATATCAGTGGATTTTTCGCTTCTGCAATCAGTGAAGGGAACCTGTTGGTTTGATTTGTCGATCGTCATGTCGGCCGCCAGGAGACGCCACTCTTACCACACGGAGAAAGTCATCGCTGGGTTCTACAGCAAGGGTGTGCATAGACAGACATACAACTGTCGCTTTTCTAGACAAGGACAGACGTACAAATGTCACTTTTCTAAACACGCAAGTGTCCCTATTCTAGACATAGACAGACATACAACTATCGCTTTTCAAGACATAGAAGTGTCGCTTTTCTAGACAAGGACAGACGTACAAATGTCACTTTTCTAAATATGCAAGTGTTCCTATTCCAGACATAGACAGACGACAAACAACTGTCGCTTTTCAAGACATAGACAAATATATAAGTGTCCCTTTTCTAGACATGGACAGACGTACAAGTGAGATTTTTCTAGACATGGACAGATATATAAGTTATACAAGTGTCGTTTTTGTCTAGACAAACAAGTGTCGGGTGTGTTTGTTTTTTAAGAAATGAACAGACATACTGGTGTCGCTATTCTAGAGATTAACATACGTTTAAGTTTCGCTTTTCTAGACATTTGAATTTGGATTGTTTTTGTTTAGACAAACACTTGTGGCTTACTAGACGTGCAAGTATTATATGGCTTTTCCGGGCAAAAATATGTCGATTTCTGGGACATATAAGCTATCGCTTCTCCAGGCATACAAGTGTCGCTGTTGCATACATGGATATATACATACAAGTGTCGCTGTTGCATACATGGATATATACATACAAGTGTCGCTGTTGCATACATGGATATATACATACAAGTGTCGCTGTTCTTTGACATGGACACACTCTCAGGCGTCGCTGTTCTGTACACGGAAAAACATACATGTGTCGCTTTTGTTGACATACAACTGTCGCTTTTCTAAACGTTGACATACGTGGATAAAAGTGTCACGTTTTCTATACGCTTGTGCATACACAAAGAGGATACAATACAGTCACGTCTCTTTGTAACCTGTGTACATTGGCATTTATGGCTTGTGTGTAGGTATGTCGGTTTACCCTGTATCGACTGAATGGCTTCTGTAGGTGTTGTGACGAATCCGGCCGCATTCAGTGGGGCATGCTTTCCTGTTCTTTGCGCAGAAGGACCGATGTAATGTTCTGCCTGTTCGCTGTCTTATACAGAAAGGGCCTAGACATGAAAATAGAGTGAAGAAAACGCAAATTTCTCCAAAATATTTGTTTACATTTCACCTTTTTTTGTGTCAAAATCACCACGCTGGCTTGACCTTTCCTGGTTTGTTTCTTGAAGACTGCTGAAAGCAAGGATGGGGTTGAATCTACTGGCCTCGGTAACAACTTACCTAAGGGGTTTTCAACCAAAAACGCTGATATAACTCGGCTAGTGTATAGTGGCACTTTGGGGAAGGAGAGACTTACCCATTCTTTGTTGTTGTTGTTGTTGTTGTTGTTGTTGTTGTTGTTGTTGTTGTTGTTGTTGTTGTTGTTGTTGTTGTTGTTGTTGTTGTTGATGTTGTTGTCATTGTTGCCCTTGTTGTTGTCCGCCGCTGTTGCTGCAGCTGTTATCGTTGCAGTTGTTATTGATTTTGTGTCTGTTGTTGCTTTAATCATTGCTTTCCAGAAAAGCCTGTTAGTGTCGCGACTTACTCAGACCTTGGTGTCGTTGTGTTTTTCAGAGAAGGATGATCAAGGCAGCGAGATGGTGAGCCAAGGTGCGGGAAAGCAGCAGCGGCCGAGCAGCGTCTCCAAGGCCAACTCCTCCTCCAAAAACAGCAAGTCTGCAGGGGTAAGTCAGCGTCCGCCGGGCGTGTCCATGTTCATAGCATCTCGCTGACCAGCGCGTTGAAGGTTGCGAGCTCTATACCAGAACTGTATCGAAATTGCAATTGCTATGTGAATTGCCTGAACATTTTCTTATCATGTGTATGCAGAAAAAAATGACTTTTTCTTTTAAGACAGAATGTTTGGTTGTTGTAGGATACAGTGTTCTTTGTTTGAAGTAGACCTGGTTTGTTTGGAAGTTCGTGTGTAGGAGAATGAATAGTTGCACATGTATGACAAAAGATGCAGGAAATCTTTGAGTTATTGCCTTGTTTGTAGTTTTGAATAAAGAGCGTTCAGAGGTAAACGATTCTTTGTGCTTTCAATGGCCTTAGCTGTCTTAGTCGATAGTCTCGGAACTTGAACATTCTTTTGTTCTTGGAACATACTAAGATATATCCAAACTGTTCTTAGTCAGTCACTCACTGTAAGAATAGATGTACTTCGTTGCAAGAATGTCTTGTTGAATACTGAGGGGTAATGATTAGTTTTAAAGGGCATGCTATCAATCGTTGTTTTATCCAAAGCCATTTCCGTTTTAGAGAAGAACATTACCAGTGTTTATGTATACACTCATACATCTAGTTGCAATGTACTCACGACTCTGTTTTGGGGATTCTTCTAATTCGTTAAAACAATGCTGCTTAGCTTTTACGCATTAACACATCACTATAACCGCTTCCAACCCGTTGGCTGCATAAACCAGCGCTTTTTGACCATAAAAAGCAGTGTTTGTGTTTATCTGTCTCAATTATCTGTCTCTGTATACCCCCTCTCTCTCTCTCCCTCTCCCTCTCTCTCTCTCATACTCTCTCTCCCCTCTCTCTCTCTCTCTCTCTCATACTCTCTCTCTCTCTTTCTCTCATACTCTCTCTCTCTCTCTCTATTTCTCTCATTCCCTCTCTCTCTCATACTCTCTCTCTCTCTCTCTCTCTCCCTCTCTCTCTCTCTCTCCCTCTTTCTCTCTCTCATACTCTCTCTGAGTCTCTCTCTTTCTCTCATACTCTCTCTCTCTCTCTCTCTCTCTCATTCTCTCTCTTTCTCTCATACTCTCTCTCGCATACTCGCTCTCTCTCTCATACTCTCTCTCTCATTCTCTCTCTCTCTCTCTCTCATACTCTCTCTCTCTCTCTCTCTTTCTCTCATACTCTCTCTCTCTCTCTTTCTCTCATACTCTCTCTCTCTCTCATACTATCTCTCTCTCTCTTTCTCTCATACTCTCTCTCTCTCTCTCTTTCTTCTTCTCCTCCCCCTCTCTCTCTCTCTCTCTCTCTCTCTCTATCTCTCTCTATCTCTCTCTCTCTCTCTCTCTCTCTCTCTCTCTCTCTCACGCACCCACCACACCTGGACCCTTCCCCTCTATGTAAGTTCCCTTTCTACCTTTTGGTCAATAGGAGATGAAGGCCAAGCCAAAGTATACATATTCTTCATGCATATCTCGCGACAATAACCCTTTGTCAACGGATGTTTGACATTGAATAGAGGGGAAATTTGTGTCATCTGGAGAAAAGGGAAAATGTTGTTCTTGGAATTAAGTGAAGAAAAGACGTAGATATGGACATTGTATAGGATGAAACAAATAGAAAAGGAGGGGAGGGGGGAGTGGTAAAAGGGTCGAGGGGTCAAGGTTGCAGAGGAGGATTTCTACAGTGGAGGGATGGGTGAAGGAACATGGGCTACTGCAGCCTTATGGTTCAGTGAGTTTACAACCGCAACAGCACATTACTAACTACTCAACCTTTTGGCCACTGAAGAAGGTGACGGTTGTAGCAATGTAGGGGTTACGGAGAGAACGGCCGAATACGGAAACAAGCCAACGCTGACGTCAATTTTCGTGTCTCAGACTGCCGACGTAACACCCAATCTGCCGCCACGGAACGGTATCCTGTGGGACGAATTGATATCTCCAAACGGGGTGCTACACCGCCAGTCTGAGACGAGAAAAAGGATGTCATCTTTGCCTCGTTTTCCTTCTGATCATTCGTTCGTTCTCCCCGCAACCCCTTAAGTAGTCGCTCGTTACGATGCACTCGGTTGTACGTACCGCAAGTGAAACTGTTCTGTATGTGAGGCTAATGATGATTCTGAAGACTTCGGCTTACAAAGGCGAAAGCAACCCATGGCTATGCTCATAAGAAGTTAATCCCTTCGACACCTAAAGTACAGAGCTAGGCTTGGCTAATATTCGGCTTTACCAAGAGTGAAACTTGACTGGGTTTGATTGGGAAGTCGGGAGTCTTCGTGCTATGGCTGTGTTCAGAAGTTAATTTTATCGACACCTTAAATGCCGAGCTCAACTTTCCAAGTGTCCTTAGTAATTGCCTTCATGATGTGTTACTCATATGATGCACAAAGTCCGTTAAAGCTTACTGACCGCGCACACCTGGTTCTTGATGCACAATACTAAAAATTAATGGCTGTGTTGCACTTATTTTCTTGGGGGCTGAAGGGTGGTGTTTGCGTCGGGTGGAAGGTGAGGGGTGGGGGCGTGGTGTGGAGGGGGTGTTTCTTTTGGTGGACAGAGAGAAACTCAGCTGTGAATAACCGAAAGCACGCATTATTAACCTGGACAGTGCGACGGCACCATAGCTGTCTATGAGTCATGGGGGTGGTTATAAATGGTCTCATGAATTTTTGAATGTTTGCTAAAATAAATCTTTTACTAAACATGATCCTTATTCTGTAGCCTTCAGGAGTGGTGTGCATGAAAAAGTGCCCAAATGGGTGGGAACCAAACGCTTGAATCGGATTGGATGACATTGAGATTGGTTTGAGATTTCAACCATCCTACCTGGTCCGTGGCAAGTCCAACTCAGAAGGGCATTTTCTCTTGCACGCCACCCCAGGTCTCAGAAGTTGAAAATTGGTATCCTCTGTGAGCTTTTTATTCTATTATAAATACTTGAAAGTTGCTAATAATGATGACGACGGGCGCTGTGGCGTGGTGGTAAGACGTCGGCCTCCAAAGCGGAAGGTCGAGGGTTCGAATCACGGCCGCGGCCGCCTGGTGGGTTAAGTGTGGAGATTTTTCCGATCTCCCAGGTCAACTTATGTGCAGACCTGCTAGTGGCTTATCCCCCTTCGTGTGTACACGCAAGCACAAGACCAAGTGCGCACGAAAAAGATCCTGTAATCCATGTCAGAGTTCGGTGGGTTATAGAAACACGAAAATACCCAGCATGCTTCCTCCGAAAGCGGCGTATGGCTGCCTGAATGGCGGGGTAAAAACGGTCATACACGTACAACTCCACTTGTGCTTAAAACATGAGTGAACGTGGGAGTCTAAGCCCATGAACGAAGAAGAAGAAGAAGAAGAAGAAGCTAATAATGATGATAGTAGCAAGGATTACAGTGGGTTTATACAGCATTGCTAAGCCAGCAGATGGCATAAAAAGCCTGTGGTTTTAAATATCAAAACGTTACAGTATTGATGTCTAAACATCTTCCTCCGAAAGCGGCGTATGGCTGCCTAAATGGCGGGGTAAAAACGGTCATACACGTAAAAATCCACTCGTGCAAAAACACGAGTGCGCGTGGGAGTTTCAGCCCACGAACGCAGAAGAAGAAGAAGAAGATGTCTAAACATCGAAGTTTTACCAAATGTGCATGCCATAAGATGTTACACTAATGAACACAAAACATAATGCTCACCCGTATTTTTTGTTTACAAGTTCACAAATGGGTTTTGTAACTATCTTGTAGACCAACACTAACAGGGTAAACGGAAGGGCATGTATACCATAATAACCACTGTAGCAGAAAGATGTAGAGAACTTTTTACAATCGATAGAGACAGAGAAAGAAACGCTAGGGGGAAACTTAGAGAGGGTAAAGGAGACAAAACTGAGCAATTTAGGGGATTGGAGGGTAGGCGAACTTAGAAAGTGGGGGGAGGGGGGGTACAGAACTGAGCAATTTAGGGGAAGGGGGAGTGGGCGAGCAAGAGGGATTGGTGGTGGAGGGTGGGGCAGGGAGTTACCTTAGTTGGAATCGTTGTGCTCGACTGTGCATTTGTGTCAATCTGACTGACGATTAGCTCTATGGTGGACAGGTTTAAGTCAAATGTAATGTTTGATGAACTTGCAGATTCCTGCTAACACTTACAGCTTACACCCTGCACGTTTGGTCATGGAAAACTTCTCTCATTATTGCAGTTGTTGCTTTCAAAGTGACAGCAACTCCAACGGATTTTGGGTCAATACACTAAATTTTGTTCAAGACACTTGAAAAACTATAGAATGAATGTTACGTGCAGTAGTTTACGCTTCACATTCATAGCTGAGTGTGAAATGCATTATTGTTGCACCCCCCCCCCCCCCCCCCCCCCCCCGCAGGTTAGGGGGAAGAATTTACCCGATGCTCCCCAGCATGTCGTAAGAGGCGACTAACGGATTCTGTTTCTCCTTTTACCCTTGTTAAGTGTTTCTTGTATAGAATATAGTCCATTTTTGTAAAGATTTTAGTCAAGCAGTATGTAAGAAATGTTAAGTCCTTTGTACTGGAAACTTGCATTCTCCCAGTAAGGTCATATATTGTACTACGTTGCAAGCTCCTGGAGCAAATTTTTTATTAGTGCTTTTGTGAACAAGAAACAATTGACAAGTGGCTCTATCCCCTCTCCCCCCTTTCCCCGTCGCGATATAACCTTCGTGGTTGAAAACGACGTTAAACACAAAATAAAGAAAGAATTATTGTTGCATTTATCTTGATGATGCCGTTACCATTTCCATATGGAGAAAATGTTCCGGGGCCGTATTTTGTGTGTGTGTGTTCTTTTTCAGACAGATGATTGGAGTATTGTGGGTATGATATTATTGGGAAGATCGGGAATTATTGGGAATTATTGCTACTTGCAGCAACCTGAAATTGTGTTGAGATTCATTCGTCGTCGTCATCACCACCATGACCACCATCATCATCATCATTAGCATCATCGTCATCATCGTCATTATCATCATCATCATCATCGTCGTCACACAAGTTAAAAAAATGTCTAACACCAACATATCATGATGTCATTGTACCCTTATCATCATACCTTCACTGTCCTCTGCATGTGTAAATAACCACTTAGCCATCATGACCTTGACACTCTAACCTACAACGCCGTTGCTCACGGCAACGCTGGCATGTAACACCTCATTGGCATGACGACGGCCTGGTTTTTGCCATCAGAGGAGCTCGCGGCGAGACTCTATTGGCATCCCCACCCTGCTGGAACCACCGCCCTCCAAACAGCGCCGGGGGTCCTTGCAGCTACCTTTCTTCGCCTCTCAGAATAAGGAGTTAAGGCCCCAGGAGGACCCTTTTGTAAGTTGCATGCCCCTCTGGTGGCCTGACTGCGACACCACCACCGTATCCACCTTGTACTGCGCAGTCTCCCCTTGCCACCCTGTCGTTGGTGTACTCGTAGCAGCTCCTGTAACAACTCGACGTGCTAGACGTTTGAAGGCACAGTCCTTTTCGTGTAAACGATTCGGCTCACTGTTTTCCATCTGGCCAGGGGGAGGCCTTCCCTCCACTTGGTCACGTACCGAGAATCAATAGCTTGGGTGTTTTCTGTGCAGAGTTATATTTTATTTTTGATGAAGTAATTTCGCAGAGTGACATACAAAATGACTTCATTCCACACACAAAAATTCCATTCTGCGCAGCAGGAAGCAGCCAGGGGGGTGAGTTTTGGTACGTGTCCACATGGAGGAATGGCTTTACCCCATGAACAATCCTGAGTTAGATTTTTTTTTAATGAAGAATGACATAGTGGCTTTTAAAAATTTACTTCATTAAATAAATCCCATTCTGCGCAGGAAGCAGCCAGGGGGGTGAGTTTTGGTACGTGTCCACATGGAGGAATGACCTTACCCCATGAACAATCCTGAGTTAGATTTTTTTTTAATGAAGAATGACATAGTGGCTTTTAAAATTTTACTTCATTAAATAAATCCCATTCTGCACAGGAAGCAGCCAGGGGGTTGATTTTTGGTAAGTGTTCAGATGGAGGTATGGCCTTACCCCATGAAGAATCCTGGCCGGATCTGATATAGTGGGCAGGACTGTGTACACGTGAAAGACTGTGCCTTTAACATGGACATGTGCCTCTATACCCTTTTCGTTGAATCTCTGTATTGGTGGTCTCTGTGTCTTCTGTGTTCCCCTGGTGTATTGACTGTTCACTGCCGAATGCAGCCAGCACAGCACGGATTCAGCACGTGCAGCGGACACCTTGGTTGACCCTTGCGGGAATTTTGGTTACTGCTTTCATGCCCTTTTGTTTGAAAGCGGGAATAAAGGCTTACACGGGGGCTTCCGTTTTGGTCATCAGTTCAGCCACAAGGCTTTAACTGGTGCCTGTAACACGGTTTTGGTCATCAGTTCAGCCACAAGGCTTTAACTGGTGCCTGTAACACGGTTTTGGTCATCAGTTCAGCCACGAGGCTTTAACTGGTGCCTCAGTGTAACACGGTTTTGGTCATCAGTTCAGCCACAAGGCTTTAACTGGTGCCTGTAACACGGTTTTGGTCATCAGTTCAGCCACAAGGCTTTAACTGGTGCCTGTAACACGGTTTTGGTCATCAGTTCAGCCACAAGGCTTTAACTGGTGCCTGTAACACGGTTTTGGTCATCAGTTCAGCCACAAGGCTTTAACTGGTGCCTGTAACACGGTTTTGGTCATCAGTTCAGCCACAAGGCTTTAACTGGTGCCTGTAACACGGTTTTGGTCATCAGTTCAGCCACAAGGCTTTAACTGGTGCCTGTAACACGGTTTTGGTCATCAGTTCAGCCACAAGGCTTTAACTGGTGCCTCAGTGTAACACGGTTTTGGTCATCAGTTCAGCCACAAGGCTTTAACTGGTGCCTGTAACACGGTTTTGGTCATCAGTTCAGCCACAAGGCTTTAACTGGTGCCTGTAACACGGTTTTGGTCATCAGTTCAGCCACAAGGCTTTAACTGGTGCCTGTAACACGGTTTTGGTCATCAGTTCAGCCACAAGGCTTTAACTGGTGCCTGTAACACGGTTTCATCGCTTGTTTCATTTCAGCGTTCGAATTGCTTTTACATGTATCTATTAACTGAAGTAACTGGAGCATTATGCTTATCTTTCCTTTACTAAAAACAATACAAAAATAAATGTACTCTCCTCTATACTGTTGTTGAACATATGTATGTAACCTTTGTACCGGAAGTGTTAACACAGAAGTGCAGGCTGGGAGCGGGAATGCGCAACAACTAAAAAACTAAAAACTATTCTGCTGTGTTATTGTGTATTGACAACAGCAGACTGGATGTGTATCCCACACTGTGATTCGTTTTGTAACAGGACTGTGCGCGGAGGTTGTCTCTTTCTTTTTTTTAAACGAAAGGTCCCTTCCTTGTTTTCGTGTGCTGTATTTCTATCGAGAGAATTGTCTCAACGTTCCTGGTTTTGATTTGGGTGTATGTACATCGTTCAACGTGTTGTGCATTCCTATCGACAGTTCGCTTTCTGGGTATCTGTGTTTTAGCTGGTCTGTTTCCGATGACAATCAATGTCTTTGATATGCAGCAGTTTACCCTCACTACCTTTTGTTGCTGTTGTTGTTTTCGAACCCGTTGTTTGTTTGTTTGATTGATTTTTTTGTTGTTTTTTGTTGCGTATGCCGTTGCGAATTTGGTAACGAATTACAACAAAAATGGATGCTTCATTTGTCATTTTCTCTGGATTCGAGGAACCCTTTCCACACGCTGTTATTTTATATTGTCTGGCTTATATCTGTAGAATAGACGCCATTTCTGTTCTGTACTGTAGCCGTTCTGGTCTCTGCTCTCCCCGTTTTCCGTGGAGTGTGCTTTTTTACTTTAAAAAAAAACTCTGTTGTTTTTTTCGCTTCCAATTATCTCTATTTATATGCCTGAATTTTCAGTTGCTGTGGAATAGTTTTAGAAGTTTCTTCCGTGCTTGCGTTAATTTTCTTGTTTCTCTATTTGTTCCTTGAAAATGATTAATTTTGCGGCCTTGTGAATATGCTTTTCATTGAGTACGGAGATGCTCAATGCTTTCAGTGCTATGAAATAGTTTTGATAAGACTGGTCTGCGCTGACTGATTCGTAATTTGAATTATGGCGTAGAAGTCCCAGATGGACATGTCAGAACGCATTTCACTCATCTGATGCAAGACCGCATAATTATCTGTCACTTCGAGTAGCTGACTCTCTGATCGGACCGGAAAGCAAACAAAGGGAAGTAACCGCGCTGAGATTCCATTTGTTTTCACGAAGAAAAGAAAATCGACCCCGAAAGAGTTCATAAAAAGTGCGTTTGGACAGGCAAGAGAGAGAATAGAGTGCACCACAGAGTGTACTTAAGAAAATTATTTCATGTGTGTTGTTCCTTTTCCTTACCCATTTAATTCAGACAAAGACAACTCAGCGTTTTGATGGGCGTGTTTTTCCTCGGTTTCTTCCCTTAGTTTAGTACCTGTTTTTGCACAAGTCACGGCAGTGTTGCGGTTTTCTCTACGTTTACGGCATTAATATCCTTGTGTATGCAGAAGTTTTCCACGCAAAAACGTAAGGATGAATTTTTAGAGGAAAGTTGTGTTTGAAAGTAAATGGATTTGTGTTATTTTTATTTTTTATTTTTGTGTTGTTCATTTGTGTCTTTGGTTTTAGCTTATAAAGAGCTTTGTTAAATTGTGCAAATAATATCGTGTTGCATTTCTGGCTTCTGTATACAGTATTTTTGCTGGTGTGATCCAATGTATTTGTAACAACATTATTTATGCGTATGCTGTATACTCCCTCGCAGAATTCTGTACTTTGGTAGTTGACTTGCTGGTATTTGAAGCCTCTCGCGCATTTTTGTATGGTCAGTTTTGTATGTTGACGAATATATATAACAACTTTTACAAAAGAATGTTACTCATTGAAATTATTTTTCTTGTAATTTCTTTATTTTGTGGTATCCTATTTGCTGTTGTTTTTGTGATAACTTTCTGAGATCAAATTGTCAGTCTTTAGCTGTCAGTACTCAATCATAGAAGTTGTTGTTGATTTACATCAGTGAGGTTTTTGATGGTGGTTTTTTTTTACAAATTCAAGAAGAGATTAGATGTTTCTTTGTCATTCAAATTCGTTACAGACTAATGAGTTAATATCACTTTTGGCAGCATTCGTTGGTGTATTTCATTAACGTAGTGGAAATATCCACACTATTATGTTACAATCTTTTGAAAGTTTCGGCCCGTAGAATGAGCGTGGGGATAAATGTGCCCCTTTTTACAGTAGGGGATGGTCATTGATGTTTGCATGAAGAGAAGGTATGCCGACATTTAAGGCTGAGTCCTTACCGTGTAAACGATGCGGCTTACATCCCAGGCTTTTACATGGAACAGGGCCATGCCTTCATTTGGACACATTTTGTGGACACCATTTGGTTGGTACCATCTTGACCATGCCTTACACATGTTTCTGCGTGTTGTTTTCAGGGCAGTGTCCGCAGCCGGCGGGGTCCGAACCTGTCCATCGATGACACGTACAGTGTGCCGTCCACCTCCCCCCAGGGCACGCTGACCTTCAGTGACGGCAAGAAGACCAAGTCCCAGAAGCTCTCCGTGGTCAATCTCTTCGCCAACAACACCCCCTCCAGCAAGGTCAGTCACCACGACCGTGTGGTGTCCGTGTGTTGATGTTTTGTACTGTGCTGTCGTCGTTCTGTGTTGTTGTGTTTTTGTGTTGTCTTTGTTACACCCCCGGTATAGGGGTGTGTATAGGTTTCGCTCGATGTGTTTGTTTGTTTGTTTGTTTGTTTGTTTGTTTGTGTTCGCATATAGATCTCAAGAATGAACGGACCGATCGTCACCAAACTTGGTGAACATGTTCTATACATTCCTGAGACGGTCCTTACAAAAATTGGGACCAGTCAAACACACGGTTAGGGAGTTATTGGTGGATTAAAATTATACAAGGACTTATAGAGGGACATCTGAATGGTCAAAGGGAAATAACCATTCTCACTCAGTCACTGCCACCAACTGAGAAGGTTATTTCCCTTTGACGGGGGTGTTTTTCCTACCTCGGAGGAATTTCTTGTTTTTGTGTTGTCTTTGGTTGTACTGTCGTTATTTTGTGTTATGTTTTTGTGGTGTCTTTTGTCCTTTGCCTGTCCTTTACTTGTCTTGTCGTTCACAGTTGTATTGTCGTTGTTTTGTGTTGTTGTGTTTTTGTGGTGTCTTTGTCTTTTGCCGATCCTGTTCTTGTTTTATCATCGGTGTTATTTGTTAAAACAAATCATGATTAATTTTGTCTTGTCATTTACTGTGATGCTGTCGCCTTGTGTTTTATTGCACCGTCCTGTCTCTCCCGTCGTGTGGTTTTTTTCTCACTTTAATGTCCTTGTCTTGTTCGTTCTGTTGTCCTACTCTGCCGTACATTTACTGTGCTGCCGTTGGCTCAAAAATATTGTCTTTTCCTAAGCAAGACGTCGTCTTATGTTGTAATGTAGTGTCTTTGTCTTGCCCCGTGGTGTTGCTGGCTTGTCTCGTACGGTTCTGTCGTTGTCTGTAACTGTACTGGTGTTGTCTTGTTTGTTTTTGTTTTTGTTGTTAATTGCTTGCTTGTTGTTGTTGTTGTTGTTCAACTCAACTCAAATTTTATTGGCTTCAATTTCCACATAGAAGAATTTGTCTTGCGCTTGGGATTAAGACATAGGCAGAAAGTAAGAGTATAACATATAAAAACAGCATTCATATCACAGTTATTGTTGTTGTTGTTGTTGTTGTTGTTGTTGTTGTTGTTTTCAAGTGTTTGTCATGTCTTGTTTGTTGCCTCTCTTGTCTTTTACTGTCTTGTCTGGATTTGCAGCGATTTATTTAGACAAAATTTGAGCTGCGATATTATTTTGTATATGAATTTTCATAACTTGATTCAAAATTGACCTCTGTCTGCCTGTCTGGCTGACTCTCTCTCTCTCTCTCTCTCTCTCTCTCTCTCTCTCTCTCTCCCTCTCTCTCTCTCTCTCTCTCTCTCTCTCTCTCTCTCTCTCTCTCTCTCTCTCTCGCTCTCTCTCTCTCTCTTGTTTTATTTTATCCCTTCAACCGGTTGCTTAACAAGCCCTTCGCTCCCTTTCGTCTGCAATCCGTCAAAAACATCCGCGACCACATTTTGAAAAGATGATCAGCATTCAGCATACTTCCTTTAATTATGCATCACATTCTGTCGACATTATATAGACCGGGTTGAATTGCTTGAATCTCGTTTTAATCTAAACGGCTTCAGTGAATACGCTGTTGAAAGTAAATAGCCCCCAGTTTAAGCCCCGTCAAGCGTCAAAGGCGAATATGACATGCTGGGGTGGTATCGGATGAGGGGGGGGGGGGGGAGGGGGGGAGGACTTCGTTCCAAAATGAATAACATACGTTTGTGTCAGCGGGAACGCTATTCAACTGCCAAAATCTCGATTAAGGTGGCCATGTTTAGAACAGTTTTAATTAACACATTTAAGACGGGTGACATGACACAAGCACACACTTTTACTCCAGAGTGCGGGGCGGGGATGTAGCTCAGTCGGTAGCGCGCTGGATTTGTATCCAGTTGGCCGCTGTCAGCGTGAGTTCGTCCCCACGTTCGGCGAGAGATTTATTTCTCAGAGTCAACTTTGTGTGCAGACTCTCCTCGGTGTCCGAACACCCCCGTGTGTACACGCAAGCACAAGACCAAGTGCGCACGAAAAAGATCCTGTAATCCATGTCAGAGTTCGGTGGGTTATAGAAACACGAAAATACCCAGCATGCTTCCTCCGAAAACGGCGTATGGCTGCCTAAATGGCGGGGTAAAAAACGGTCATACACGTAAAATTCCACTCGTGCAAAAACCACGAGTGTACGTGGGAGTTTCAGCCCACGAACGCAGAAGAAGAAGAAGAAGAAGACTCCAGAGTGCATGATGAAAACAAACAGGATTAAATCACATGATGGGCCGCGTAAAACATGGCGAAGTAAAGCACATTTTAAACCACCCTTTTATAACTTACCCCAATGTTAAGAACCCTAGGTTGTTTTTGGGTTGGGTTTTTTTTTTTTCTAGGGGGGGGGGGGGTTCTGTTGAGATTGTCAGGAATCTTACCTCAATTTTACGATTCTCTCCTTTTGAGAACTGATATTTCCACTTTTGAAGAGGCCTTATAAGGGAGTGGGGGAAAGGAGGGCACTGTAACAAAACAAAAAAAGAATCGGCAGCGCTTTCTGGCGGCCGGCCAAACGGCAAAAAAGAAGTTGAGTCCTGTGTTTGGATGGGTGTTGGGTGTTGGTTGGTAGAGTGTTGGGGGGGGGGGGGAGGGGGTAGGGTACATTGTGCACGGCGGTGTTGCGACACCAATCAAAACCATTACACTGTGAAATTACAGCCCTCATCTCTATAACAAAGAAAAAACGTTTGAAAAGGGCCATGAAGATTGAGTTGAACTTCTGTATTATTTCCACGCCCGCAAAACAAGCGAGACACACTTTGTGACAAAAGAGAACATCCAGCGCAGACGACATTGGAAGGCAAGCGTAACGAGGGTGGCGTGCTGAACCAAAACAGGAAAAAATAGACATTCAGTAAAACCCCTCATGTGAGACCTCAAAAATATCTGAGAAGAAAAAATGTCAGTTTTACGCCCTCACGGGAAAACCCGGCTTTGTATAAAAAAAAATTTAAAAAATGAAAAATGAAAGAAAAAAAATCTGAGAACAATTGGTACGTCTTAAGCGATTATGAACAGAAAATCTGGAAAGGCAAGGTCTTCGGGGGCAGGGGTGGGGGGTGGGGGGGAGAGAAGTGGTTTGAAGATTGGGATGGGGGGGGGGGGGGGAATAGGGGATAGGCCTACCATTGTAAAAGGAAAACTCGATGGACATTCGCGAGACTGAATGAGAAAATGAGGACACACGGAGAGAGAAAACAAGTCGCGTAAGGCGAAATTACAACATTTAGTCAAGCTGTCCAACTAACAGAATGAAACTGAACTCACTGCATTTTTACAGCAAGAGCGTATACTCGTAGCATCGTCAGTCCACCGCTCGATGCACAGGCAGTGAAATTGACAAGAAGAGCGGGGTAGTAGTTGCGCTGAGAAGGATAGCACGCTTTTCTTTATCTCTATTCTTTTTAACTTTCTGGTCGTGTTTTTAATCCAAACATATCACATCTATATGTTTTTGAAATCAGGAACCCTCAAGGAATAAGATGAAATTGTTTTTAAATCGATTTCGGAAATTTTATTTTAATAATAATTTTTATATTTTTAATTTTCAGAGCTTGTTTTTAATCCAAATATAACATATTTATATGTTTTTGGAATCAGAAAATGATGAAGAATAAGGTAAACGTAAATTTGGATCGTTTTAAAAAAAAATTTTTTTTACAATTTTCAGATTTTTAATGACCAAAGTCATTAATTAATTTTTAAGCCACCAAGCTGAAATGCAATACCGAAGATTGCTGGGCCAAAATTTCAATCAATTTGATTAAAAAATGAGGGTGTGACAGTGCCGCCTCAACTTTTACAAAAAGCCGGATATGACGTCATCAAAGGTATTTATCGAAAAAAAAGAAAAAAAACGTCCGGGGATATCATTCCCAGGAACTCTCATGTCAAATTTCATAAAGATCGGTCCAGTAGTTTGGTCTGAATCGCTCTACACACACACACAGAGACAGACAGACACTGTACAATAGCCGCCATTTATATTATATGTAATTTTCTAGAAATAGTGAACACCACTATAAGCATTATGCTTGTTGTTGTTTACTCAATATGCGTTTTTTGTAAATAATGCACAAACGTTAAATAAAACAGTTTAAACCAACACACACACACACACACACACACACACGCACACACACTCACAACCACCGCCAACATCATCACTGTCACGTTTCAATATATCACTCAAGGTGATTATGAACCGGTTAATTACTACTAATTAACTAACCACACCACGATCCACTCTCGCAGGCATACAATTAAATAGAGTCAACAAAAGTATAAGTTTCAGACGCCTGTTTATGTATAAACTCTCCACCTCCCTCGAGCCTTCACTCAAAATATGTTCCTTTTACGTTCTCAACACGTAAAAAACCAGTGTTCACTGACAAAATGCCAGTACTATGTAGAAAATTATAGTAACACGCTGAACCCGTGTAAATACAGTCGAAATGAGAATGTTCTGTTCGAAAAGCTCTAGTTCGTGCAGGTGTCACACACCCCACGTTGTCACTACTCCAATGAAATCATAGATACGAAAAGACAACGGTGGTCAACGGGGTGCGTACGACATGGTGCACTTAGCTTTATCTCTGCTGCTGCTGCTTAGCCGGTATGCTGGTTAGTCGGTTCGCTGGTTAGCCGGTCCGCTGGTTAGCCGGTTCGCTGGTTAGCCGGTCCGCTGGTTAGCCGGTCTCCTGGTTAGCCGGTCTCCTGGTTAGCGTAGCCTCAACAGTTCCCGCCAGAGTCAGCCGTGCCGATGTTACGGGAACGTAACGAACGGACGAAACGAACGAACGAAGGAAGGCTGCAAACAGAAAGCATCGGTGCACTAAACATGTCAGCTACCCCTCACCCACCACCTTAAAACATGTCATCTTTAAATATCTCATCGAGCACGTGGGCCTGCACAAAACTGACTTTTTACAACAACAAAACAGCCATTTTCCGTCCTTCTCTCCCTATCTGCAAAAACCATATACAGATTAGTATTTTAGCGTCACAGAGAGTAAATTATGCGCTAACCTGGAAAGAACAACAGAGAGTATTTCATTCCACAACACAGACTCATCAACAGCGTTAAATAATGATTTATTACCTCAAAAGCCTATGATTGTAACTCTCAATGGAAGCAAAGTCCGCCTCCTCCCTGGAACAGTCTCTGTTCGTCAACAGTGACCCAAAACGTCCAGAACCCCTTGTCGAATCCTTATGCGAAAGCCATCGCCGACGAAGGAAATGTGACGACTTGTCCTCAGCAAAATACGTGGCAGAGGAAAGGAATAACTTGTGGAAGTTCCCCTAGAGTGCCGAATATGATACTCGGTGAAAAACCATCATACTCTAGTAACTGTGTGTTAGGTCCTTCCCCTTCTGCCGCTGGGTGTCAAGTGTGTCGTCCTTGAGTCTCTGACAGACCACCTAGCCAAATACACGTGACTGACCTTGTCACCAAACCAGTCCAGCTATACACAGTTTTGCCTCCCCAAGCAGGAAAAAGACACGAGAAACTCAATCCCTGAAAATCCCGTGCGCGCTGTCAGCGAAAAAAACCGTCAGCCCTATGACAGCAGAAACCTGCACTGTGAAGCTCGTGCGTTTCAAAACATCCGTGCTCGGGAGCACTGTCAGCAAAAACTCTGCTGTGTCCAATATCACGCACAGGCGCTTTCTATCATACATTGACCCAGAACAGGCACTCCACTGAGTGACGCTTTCTTGGTCTCTGTCACCCGATCGTGACACACCTCCCCTCTTCAAGACGAAACCTCGGTTTCGCTCACAGTCATGTTCTCCTCTACAGCCCGAGAGAGAAAGTCAGCTCCAACATTGTTGGCGCCCGGAATGACGCGTACCGTGAATTGGTACGGTTGGAGAATCAACGCCCAGCGCATAAGTCTGGCGTTTGCCAACCTTGCAACCTGAAGATATTGCAGAGGTTGATGGTCCGTCTCCAGACAGAAAGGTCGTCCGTACAGGTACGCTTCGAACTTCTGGATGCCCCAGACAATGGCGAGACACTCGCGTTCAACCGTTGCATACGCTGCCTCGGCCGAGGTCAGCTTACGGCTGGCGAAGCAAACAGGGTGCAAAAACCCCTCTGTCTCCTGAAGCAACACTGCCCCAAGTCCCTTCCCTGAAGCGTCTGTCCTCAGCACGAAGTCCTTGTTCAGGTCTGGTAGTCGGAGAATAGGCTGACTGGTGAGTCGCCTCTTCAGGGTGTTGAATGCGGAGCTACATTCCTCAGTCCACACTACAACGGTCGGTTGTAGTTTCTTGGTAAGGTTGGTCAGTGGTAGAGCGATTTCGGCAAAGTGCGGGATGAAGCGTCTATAGAAGCTGGCTAGGCCCAGGAAAGACCTGACTTCTTTCTTCGTGCGCGGTGGCTCCGCCTCCCGAATCTTCTGGATCTTGTCGTCCTCTGGAACGAGCAATCCCTCGCCGACAACATGACCCAGGAAAGACAATTCCCGGAATCCCAAGTAGCACTTGGACGGTTTAGCTCCCAGATTTCCGTCCTTCAACCTTCCGAACACGTCGCGCAGGGCGTCGAGATGTTCAGTCCATGTCTCTGTCGCGATCAGCACATCGTCGATGAAACTGCTGATGTCCTCGCGCTTCAATGGTTCCAAAAGTTTCCTCATCATGCGAGTGAAGACGGCACCTGCATTCTGTAGACCAAAAGGCATGACTGTCCACTGGAACTGGCCGAATGGAGTGGTAAATGCAGTCTTTGGGCGGTCTTCCTCGGCAACTGGGATTTGCCAGTATCCCTTGGTGAGGTCCAGTTTGGAAAAGTACTTGGCCTTGGCCAAGTGACTGAAGAGGTAGTCCACATCAGGCATGGGTTCCGCGTCAAACGCCGTAATCTTGTTCAGCTTCCGGTAGTCAACACAGAACCTGACGCGTCCATCCTTCTTCTTTACAAGCACAATTGGTGAACTGTAGGGAGAGTTCGCTGGCTCGATGACGCCCAACTTCGTCATGTCGGCGATTTCCTTCCTGACCACCTCCTTCTGGGCATGAGGCATGGGATACTGCTTCGTCCTCACTGGCTGTTTCTCCAGCAAGTCGAAGGTAAACTCCTCTAGATGCGTCTGAAGTGGTATGTCTGTAAGGACCCGTGCTGCATCCTTCAGGATCTCTTGCAGGTCCGCCTGCTGGTCGTCCCCAAGATCAGGTGAGATGTGCACGTCCGTGAGATCCTCACTAGCCTCCAGCGGACAAACTGGTACCCGTCCTCCTCCCTGTTCTTCCGTTGTCTCGTCCATCACGACAGCAACTGCTTCTGTCACTTTGTCCTTTTCCCCGTAGGCAGTCCTCTCTATGTAGGCGCGCAGCAGGTTGGCGTGGTACAGGCGTGCTTTCCCGTTCATGACGATCCTGTAGTCGTTTTGGCCCACTTTCGCTGTCACCTCAAAAGGTCCTTGCCACTGCAGTTGTAGCTTGTTGTGTTTGACAGGTAGAAGTAGCAACACCCGTTCTCCAATCTTGAAGCTGCGCGGCCGTGCCTTGCGGTCGAATCCTCGCGCGTAACGCTGTGCTGCTCTTCCCAGGTTCTCTTGAGCCAATTTGCAGGTCTCTTCAATCCTGTTCCTGAGTTCTACGATGTAGGTCGCTGTCGTCTGCACCTCCTCGTCAGCTTCTTCGTCCGTCCAAGCTTGACGCAGGATAGCCATGGGACCGCGTACCTGTCTGCCGTACAACAACTCAAATGGGGAAAAACCCAAGCTCTCCTGAGGAACCTCGCGGTATGCAAAAAGCAATGCTGGGATGTACCTGTCCCACGTGCGTGGTTTCTCCTGAGCTAGTTTCCTCAGCATGGTCTTCAAGGTGCCATTGAACCTTTCCACCAGTCCGTTGCACTGAGCATGGTAAGGAGTGGTGAAGTGCTGCTCCAGTGATAGCAGTCGTGCTGCCTCCGCCATCACTCCTCCCGTGAACTGCGTGCCTCTGTCGGTGAGTACCTCTGATGGAATTCCCAGCCGGGACCACATAGTAACCAGAGCCTCAGCTACTCGCGTGGCTTCAATCGATTTCAGAGGGATCGCCTCTGGGTATCGAGTAGCGTAGTCCACCATGGTCAAAATGTATCTGTTTCCGTCCTCAGACGCAGGCAAGATGGGCCCGATGATGTCCACTGCCACCCGACGAAAGGGTTCGTCGATGAGCGGCATCTTCTCTAAGGGGACCTTCCTCACCCTTCCTTTGGCAACCACCTTCTGGCACTTATCGCAGGACGCACAGAAACGTCGGACATCCGTGCAGATGCCTGGCCAGTAAAAGTGGCGCCAGACACGATCCGTGGTCTTCTTGGTACCAAGATGACCTCCCAGAATCGAGTCGTGTGCCGTTGCCATGACACCCTCGCGAAACTCGCGAGGCACGACAACCTGTTTGAATGCACCTTCCTTGTTGCTGAACTCACGGTAGAGCAACTTCTTGTCCCTGAGGAACCTTGACCTCCCATGCTTCCCGCTCAGCTTCACCTTCCCCGACTTCGCGTGCTCCCGAGGAGTAGCTAAGGTCGGGTCAGAATCCTGAGCCTTCGCGAGAAGCGCGGGGGTCACGTTCCCCAGGGCAGCTCGTGCAGCAGGTAGGGGTTTGAGAGGTTTGTCCTCTCGCTCCGCCTGTGCCCGCGTGAGCACTGAAATGACGTCGGGAGCCCGATAAACGGGAACCTCCCTGGTGACGCCGTCCACAAACTGGACCCGGTTTCCAATGAGCAGGTCGCATGGAGGATCGTCCATGACGACGGCCACAATGGTCCCCGTGAACAACGGGGTTACGACCTTGATCACTGCCGTGTTCAAGTCGTAAGCGTGAGATGCCTCGGCCATTCTCACCCTGATGCTGTCTCCTGTGTAGGCCATAGCTGGAACTAGACTCGCCCGAACCACTATCATGTCTGCCCCTGTGTCCCGCAGACCTTCGCCCTTCACTCCGTTAACGTAGACGTTGCAGTGGGGCTGGAAATGTTTCCTGGAGCACGGAACGCAGAGTTGTGGGATGGTGCATGAGCTCGTGACGTCCCTGAACTCCTCACTGCCAACGAAGTGAACGCCCTTCTGGTCAGCCTGTCTCTTGTGGCAGTCCTTCTTCACGTGGCCCCGCTTGTTGCAGTAGTAACACTGGATGTCAGTTCTGGAACTCGATCCCTTGTGTCCCTGATCGTCCTTCCCGTCCTTGGGTCCTGAAGAACCCGAATTTCCCGTTTTTCCTGACCGTGAGCCTGAAGATTTGCCGGAGATCGCCTGGGCGTCCTCGTGCACTCTGATCCAGTCGGCTGCCTCCTGAGTAGTCTTGGGCTGGTGCTCCTGCACGAAGGTCACCACCTCAGGTCGCAGGCTGGACATCAGTTGTTCCATGACTATGAGGTCGGCAAGGTCGTTGACGGTCCAGTCCTTTTCGGCCATCTCCACCCAGCGCCGCAGGTAGAGGTTAAGGCGTGCCACAAACTGATGACTCAGCTCGCCGCTCAGTCTCTTGCTGTTACGCAGACGTCGTCTGTAGGCTTCCGCAGTCAGGTTGAAGCGCTGGAGTAACGCCTTCTTTAGTGCCTGATAGTCTCTCGCCTCGTCGTCATCCAAAGCGTTGTAGAGCTGCAAAGCACGTCCTTTCAGGCAGGTGCTAAGGCGGCTAGCCCACGTGGCCTCTTCCCACTTCTGGTCAGATGCAATGCGCTCAAACCGGCGTAAAAAGTCGTCGAGCTCGTCCTTGTCATCGTCGAACGTCGGCAGTCTCGTACGGTCGGCAACAAACGTCGGCGCGCTAGCCTGAGTAAGCGTACCTTTCTCGGCCTGTAGCCTAGCCAGTTCTAGCTGGAGATCGCGATCCGCCTGCTCTTTCTCTTTCCGTTCCTGTCTGTCACGTTCGGCCTGTCGTTCCTGTCTCTCAAACTCGTCTTTCTTATCCTGTCGGTCACGTTCGGCCTGTCGTTCCCTTTCTTGTCTGTCAAGTTCGTCTTTCTCTTTCTTGTCCTGTCGGTCACGTTCGGCCTGTCGTTCGGCCTGTCGTTCCCTTTCTTGTCTGTCTCGTTCATCTTTCTCTTTCCGTTCTTGTCTGTCACGTTCGTCTTGTCGTTCCTGTCTCTCACGTTCGGCCTGTCGTTCTTGTCTGTCAAGCTCTTCTTTTCTCGTCTGTCGCTCTATGTCTTCCTTACGTTCTAACTCCTTGCGCTTAAGCAAACTACGCGCTCTAACGCGTGCGTCTCGCTCTGTCTGTTCCTCGCTACCAGGAGTCTCAAAAGTTATTCTCCTCGTAGGAGATCCCCCTGTAGCCATGGTTAGTTTTAGCAAAGCTTTATTACCAAAGTAAGTCTAACGCAGCTATAGCTAGAACACGCGGTGATGAAAGCGATGGATACAAAAATCCAGCAACCGGAAAATGCAGAAGAAAAATCCAAACGGTGTAGAACAAATCGCGTAGCCTACTTTATGGCTGCTTTTTGCGGTGAAACAGAGTGTCTCCCACAGCCTTGGTTAGGACAGAAGTCCTCGGACCCTTCCCCCCCAAAATTCCAACAAAGTCAAAATATGGAGAAAAATCCAAGTAAAACAAGACGGTAGAAAATGTAACCTGTTACGGAATGCGAAACAACAATGTAGAGAAAACTGAGTAAAACGAATAACAAATCCGCTAACCCCGCTCAGCTCTCTGCAACGGAAAACTCTGAACGTACAACAACAAAGATTCACAAACAAAGGAAAGGGAGATAATCACAGTTAGCGCATACAATAACTCACAAATTACAATTTACATTTCCTGCAAGATGTGAATCGCTTAAGGTGTGGTATATGATCAAAACTATACAAAAAAGGGTAGCACCAAGCAGAAAATAAGTCGAGCACTGACGAGATTATCTGCTCTTAGTTATCCTTAATTGGTGGGTCTTTATCAGTTGGAAATTAACTGAGTAAATCCCGGCTTGGCCCCCACGTGTCACGTTTCAATATATCACTCAAGGTGATTATGAACCGGTTAATTACTACTAATTAACTAACCACACCACGATCCACTCTCGCAGGCATACAATTAAATAGAGTCAACAAAAGTATAAGTTTCAGACGCCTGTTTATGTATAAACTCTCCACCTCCCTCGAGCCTTCACTCAAAATATGTTCCTTTTACGTTCTCAACACGTAAAAAACCAGTGTTCACTGACAAAATGCCAGTACTATGTAGAAAATTATAGTAACACGCTGAACCCGTGTAAATACAGTCGAAATGAGAATGTTCTGTTCGAAAAGCTCTAGTTCGTGCAGGTGTCACACACCCCACGTTGTCACTACTCCAATGAAATCATAGATACGAAAAGACAACGGTGGTCAACGGGGTGCGTACGACATGGTGCACTTAGCTTTATCTCTGCTGCTGCTGCTTAGCCGGTATGCTGGTTAGTCGGTTCGCTGGTTAGCCGGTCCGCTGGTTAGCCGGTTCGCTGGTTAGCCGGTCCGCTGGTTAGCCGGTCTCCTGGTTAGCCGGTCTCCTGGTTAGCGTAGCCTCAACAGTTCCCGCCAGAGTCAGCCGTGCCGATGTTACGGGAACGTAACGAACGGACGAAACGAACGAACGAAGGAAGGCTGCAAACAGAAAGCATCGGTGCACTAAACATGTCAGCTACCCCTCACCCACCACCTTAAAACATGTCATCTTTAAATATCTCATCGAGCACGTGGGCCTGCACAAAACTGACTTTTTACAACAACAAAACAGCCATTTTCCGTCCTTCTCTCCCTATCTGCAAAAACCATATACAGATTAGTATTTTAGCGTCACAGAGAGTAAATTATGCGCTAACCTGGAAAGAACAACAGAGAGTATTTCATTCCACAACACAGACTCATCAACAGCGTTAAATAATGATTTATTACCTCAAAAGCCTATGATTGTAACTCTCAATGGAAGCAAAGTCCGCCTCCTCCCTGGAACAGTCTCTGTTCGTCAACAGTGACCCAAAACGTCCAGAACCCCTTGTCGAATCCTTATGCGAAAGCCATCGCCGACGAAGGAAATGTGACGACTTGTCCTCAGCAAAATACGTGGCAGAGGAAAGGAATAACTTGTGGAAGTTCCCCTAGAGTGCCGAATATGATACTCGGTGAAAAACCATCATACTCTAGTAACTGTGTGTTAGGTCCTTCCCCTTCTGCCGCTGGGTGTCAAGTGTGTCGTCCTTGAGTCTCTGACAGACCACCTAGCCAAATACACGTGACTGACCTTGTCACCAAACCAGTCCAGCTATACACAGTTTTGCCTCCCCAAGCAGGAAAAAGACACGAGAAACTCAATCCCTGAAAATCCCGTGCGCGCTGTCAGCGAAAAAAACCGTCAGCCCTATGACAGCAGAAACCTGCACTGTGAAGCTCGTGCGTTTCAAAACATCCGTGCTCGGGAGCACTGTCAGCAAAAACTCTGCTGTGTCCAATATCACGCACAGGCGCTTTCTATCATACATTGACCCAGAACAGGCACTCCACTGAGTGACGCTTTCTTGGTCTCTGTCACCCGATCGTGACACACACACACACACACACACATACACCACAACCCTCGTCTCGATTCCCCCCTCTACGTTAAAACATTTAGTCAAAACTTGACTAAATGTAAAAAGAGAGAGAGAGACAGGTGGAGCAACAGGTAAAAAATATGTGGTGGGAATGTTTGTCGAAACATTATCACAGGTAAAGTCTTCCATCCATCAAAAGACGACACATATATATATGCGTTCCCCTGCAGGGCGTGTTGTGGCTGTATCATATTGTGCATCGCGGCATAAAGTTTCCGGGCACCGAGTTGCTAACTTGCTTTAATGTGGAATGTTCGAGAGATTATTACGTGGGTGGGACTACAACCGTCAACGTTTTGCACATGACTGCTTATCTGTAATTCCTAGGGGGTATGGGCTGTTTGTGTGTGTAGGGGGTGGGTGTGGGTGTGTCTGTGTGTCGGTCTGTCCGAGGCTGTGTGTCGGTCTGTCTGTCTGTGTGTGTGTGTGTGTGTGTGTGTGTGTGTGTGTGTGTGTGTGTGTGTGTGTGTGTGTGTGTGTGCGTGCGTGCGTGCGCGCGTGTGTGTGTGTGTATGTCTGTGTGTCGGTCTGTCTGTGTGTCGGTCTGTCTGTGTGTGTGTGGTTGTATCTGTGTGTGTGTGTGGTTGTATCTATGTGTGTGTTGTTGTGTGTGTGTGTGTGTGTGTTGTAGTAAACATCCTCAAGTGTGTATTTTCCTCTTCACGTGATCTGTCCCTTCAGTTTTTCTTACTCTACATTTGCATGTCGCAAGAGTGTTGCCAATTCTCCTTCACTGTCCCGCAGATTTAGAAGGAGCAATATTCATAGCTTTGCTTGTTTGATGCATAATTATTGTTCCCAACCTCTGTACAAAAGGACACACTTAAATTGATGCTGGAGTACTTTAGGAAACATTGTCAAAACCGCATACCCCGAAGCAGGAAAAGCATGGTTATTCCACAGCAGCACGAGGAAGAACGTTTTGCTGGGCTGAGAGACTATTGTTTGTTTAGTCATTTGTAAAACAAAAGAGTATGTCCCGAAGCAGGAAAGGCGTTGTTATTCTCAAGCAGCTTGAGACTGACAAGACACTTTGATTGGCCGAGAGAAGACAAACAGAGGCTGTAGCCCTGTGTGTGGTGTGATAGTGTGTGTGTGGCTGTGTGCTTGTGTCTATCACCCTGTCACCTAACAATGTCCTGCCTGATTAGGTCAACACACGACGCTGCCGCTACTTCTATGCAATCTGCCAGACGTTTTCGGGAAGTAGGGGCTGAAGAGGGGTTGAGTGGCGGAGAAGGGGGTGGCTCGCCCGGGGGGACGGGGGAAGGGGGGGGGGAATTGGTTTTACGGGGTTGGTGTGTTCCTGGAAGGTTTCTAAGATGAAAAATAGTTGATAATCATTGCAATGTAGCATACTTATATTTTCGTGGATAACATTGTTTGAGCGGATCGTATGCATGGTACAGAGAAATCCTTGGGCTACAAAGCATTCATGGGTGCACTTCAGCGCGCGAGCATACACGTTTAGGCCCTACACACACGGGCGAATCGTTATGGTACCTTTATTTCTGTCCTTCTTTTTTTTCTCGCCATATTATGTATGTTTGTATGCATCAGCTCATGTGTGTGTTTGTGTGTTTGTGTGAGTGTGTGTATGTGTATGTGTGTATGTGTGTGTGTGTGTGTGTGTGTGTGTGTGTTTGAAACAATGGTACGAACACTGTCGTTCGTACTCCATGGATCCAGTTCATTCGTGTAAATCGCCCAACACGTGACACAGGCTTGCATCATTAGTCAACATGTGTAGCATATCAACACCCTGGGGGAAAAAAATTGGAATTATCTGCCGTCCGGCTTGTTGTTTGACCACGGCTTCTCAGTTCCCTCCATTGCACCTATTGCTGACCGCCATGACGTCGTCGAGGTCAAAGCGGTGGCGACAGTGGTGAGAGTGTTTAGCAAAACAAAGACCCTCGTATGATACGCGGGGTTGTGTGCAAGGAATGCCGTTTGCAAACATGTGCAGCTGAGCGCGTCTGTCTTTTTTTTTCGTGTTCCGGTCTGATGGTCCTGCTCGTAAATGGTCTGATTGCACTGCTCAGGCTTCAGTAATAACCCCCATTACCCCCCCTCCCCTCCCTCTCCCCCATCACATATATCTGCTGTGTATGTAAGTGTGATGGTGTGTGTGTGTGTGTGTGTCTCTCTCTCTCTCTCTCTCTCTCTCTCTCTCTCTCTCTCTCTCTGACCCTGGTCAAATCGCTCTGTTTCTCTCTGACCCTTTCCGCCCTGACATGTCATTGTGGACAGTGTAGACCGTTCAACCAATGTCAGTGGTCCAGTAGGGACACACAGGCGGTGCAGGGTCGATCCCCATTCACCGGGTTGACAAGTGACACTGCTTCAACCCCCACCTCCCATCCCCAGCACTCCCAGATCTCCACTAACCTCCCACCCCCCCCCCCCCTTCCCAGGACCTCCCATATCTCTACTAACCGCCACCAACACACCCCACCCCCAATTGCCCAGTGTGTTCCCGTTGTCAGTCCAGTCATTTGACCAGTTGGCAGTCAGAGAGGCTGGTACCGTCTGAGTGACCGTTACCTCTTCTCTCTCTCTCTTCCCCGGGATCGTTCGAGGTCTCAACTGAATTGCTGTCTTGTCTGTCCTTTGCTGTGACTGGCTTGGCCTTGTTGCTGGAACTCAGTGTTGGTCCTGTCGGGCTGCTGCATACATTCTTCGTTGCCATGTCCGGGAGTATCAGTCAGAAGTAGGCAAGGGAAGTCGTTTACCAAGGTGTTTCAGTGGCAGTGTTCCGATATTCCCTGTGGCTGGGGTCCTCCGTTCGTCAAACTGAGCTCTTGTGCCAAACGTATGTTGTTCTGCATTACACCTTCATTGAAGCGAGTTCTTGTGCCTATCATTTGCTGTTCTGTATAATACCTAACATCTGCTGTTAAAGCATTACACAAGTTCATGAAACTGAGTTCTTGTGCAAAACCTCTGCTGTTCTGTATCACGGACATATGGAGGTCAAAGTGTGTGAGTAGCGTGTCCTGAGTAAGAATGTGTCTTTCTAAACGTGTCTGAAGGGTATGTGGAACAATGATTGTCTAGTCCTACAGACCTGAGACTTGACCTATCACTGCCACGGTAACGGGTCACTGAGCATGGACGCTGCTTGTGGCAAACTTTAGGGTACTAGCTATGCTTCCAAGGCTGGGGAAACTGAGACCAGAAATAATCTGAAAGCCTCTTTAAAGCCAGACATCCGTCTCCAGGAGACCAAGCCTTGTTATAGCAGAAGGATACCGAGCTAAATTCAGCGTTGCTAACACGAGGATCTGCCGCGCGCCGATGTTGGCCTTTAAGGCCCGGCCGGCGCTCTCCTATGTAACTCTGAGCAGGACCGACGACGCACTGCAGGTTATCCCAGCCCACTACACGTTGCATGAAAGGAAAACAGGCCAAGTACTCGTCATAATCCCTATCGCAGCATCAATAATATGCAGTGCGTCGTCTGTGCCGCTGACTCTGCGCAGGTGTAATTTGCCCTTAAGAACTGCAACGGGTGATAGACTTCATACAGCTGTAGTACCGGGCCTGCGTGGTTTTGCAAAACTTCCAAGCGAATGTGACCCGATCAGTCTCTGCTGTTGACCACAGTTGTTGACTTTGCCCGCTTAGCCGTGATGACTCGACACTGAGTGACCACTTAGTCAGCTTTGTCCTCCCCTTGATGGTCAGATTAGCGGACAATGGGTGGTGGTCTTTGATACCTTTGTGCCCCGGCGGACACCGCTGTGGTCAGGCGTGTGGTATATCTGGATGCATGCTACAGGGATGCTGCGGGGATCGTCAGTGTTAACACTAAAACTCTATCTCAGAATTCGGCTTTTCTTCTTCATCAGACTGCTGTGATAAAACTGTGTAACCTTTCTTTCTTATTGATAATCAATTCCTCTTGAAGGTTTAGGAGCTAAATGAGGACGTAAAGAAGGATGAGTAAGTCACTGTGTCAGATGATCTAGCAGCGTTAATTGTGAAGAAGAAGAGGCTAAATTCCTTGACCTGCTGGCCTAGAATGGGCCAGGTTACCCTTCACCTGCTGGCCTAAACTTGGGCCAGGTTTCCCTTCACCTGCTGGCCTAGAATTGGGCCCAGTTTCCTGTAGGTGATGTAATATGTTTGCCAAATGACGGAAACGCTTGCGTGTATGAGACAGACGTCCAGGAAACGCGAGCCTCAGCGACAAAAGAGCCCCTGTTGACGGAGCAGTAAAGCGAAGTTGACACAGTCAAGTGGACATGCTTAGTACGGAGGTTCCGGTCTGACGACGCCAGTCTGCTGCAGTGAGACGTGTCCTTGGGAGCTCGCTGACACACCCACATCTTGTGCTATACAGACCCGTGACCCCGGTCGGAGGTTAGTGGTTGTCGGTACATGTACTTCCAACCTTTCAACTTCAGTTTCGTAGACTACAGAATATTCTTCTTGGAATGAGACTGATCTGTGGTTGTCTGCGGCGCTCATCTTTCCAACTTCTGTTACACAGAGCACAGAATATTCTTCTTGGAATGTGATCTGTTGTTGTCGGCGGCAATCATCTTTCCAGCGTCACAGAGGACTGAAACATTCTTCTTGGAAGGTGATCACTGGTTGCCGGGCGTCACTTACAAGGTTCTCTTTCATAAAATACTTTTGCGTAATCCCGCAAGACTCTCATTTCAAGCGCGGCATACTTGGTGACAACGGAGAACATCCAGCGCAGACTACATACAAAAAAAGCAAGCTTGACGAGAGTGTCATCCGGAACCAGAACAGAGTTCTTCTAGACACTGAGTCGTGAGTTCGTTGAAACTGTAGTTGCATCGTAATATCCAGACAGTCGTGAGTTTGTTGAAACTGTAGTTGCATCGTAATATCCAGACAGTCGTGAGTTCGTTGAAACTGTAGCAGCATCGTAATATCCAGACAGTCGTGAGTTCGTTGAAACTGTAGTAGCATCGTAATATCCGAACAGTCGTGAGTTTGTTGAAACTGCACGAGTTGCATCGTAATATCCAGACAGTCGTGAGTTCGTTGAAACTGTAGTAGCATCGTAATATCCGAACAGTCGTGAGTTTGTTGAAACTGTAGTTGCATCGTAATATCCAGACAGTCGTCAGTTCGTTGAAACTGTAGTAACTTCGTTATATTCGTAAGCAGGTGTGTCTTTTTAATGTGCATGTGGCAACACCGAATGTGTGTCCATTGCTGCTCCCCCACGGATTCCGGATACACCGCTATTCACGAATTCCTCAGTGTTTCACAATCAGCAGTAACACACCTTTTTTTGTGCGTGGAATAATCAGGTAGGGCGTGGAACCAATTGTTCCAGTGACCTCCCTTTGTCAAGGTCCTTCCACTTTTGTTCTGTCTGTGACCATATCTATTGGACTTTAAAATGATGCAGTAATGCTATAAACATACGGCATTAAACACAGCTTGGTTGGAATCATACCCGGACATTGTGTCTGAAGTTGTGACAGCGTGGGCGATTTTCGTGACGTGTATTTTTTGACAAGTCTGCGAGACTCTTCAGGACGCTCTTCAGTGCTACAGATTTTGACTCTGATCGAATCGTCAACAGTCTAAAAGAGGTTTTTTTATCCAGAGGATGTGATTTTCAGTCTGTGGCTGTAAAAACTAAGGGGAATCGTACGAAATGGTATGTATCTGAAGCTTGTTTATTCTCAAAACTCAGAATGCTCAAAATACCTGTTTCCTCCTTTTTCTCAAATTTCAAGTCTTCTTTCTCCTCACCATTATCTAAAATGTTCCCGTCTCTACAATTGATTATCTCTTTCATTTTCATGCGTGTATTGTTATGCTGAATGTGATTTTATACCAGTGTCGTCTGCTGAACTGTCATGCAGAACTGCCATGACAACTTCAAAGTAGATTGTGATCACTGCCAATATATCAGAATACAGAATACAGAATACAGTATTTATTGAGCCAAGTGACATTAAAAAACATTTAAAGCACACGTACGTACATTTTAAATACATTTTTCGTTTGTACTAGTATTCTTGCTTGATGGCTTATTCTTTCTTGTTCCGAGATTCGTAATTGAAAATACCTGCGTTTCTCATTCCAGCGGATCATGTATTGCATAATTCCTTATTCAGAGAGAGAGAGAGAGAGAGAGAGAGAGAGAGACAGACAGACACAGACAGACAGGCAGACAGACACAGACACAGACAGACAGACAGGCAGACAGGCAGGCAGACAAAGAGTCGATCAGGGTCACGGAAAATGCGGTCAGTCAGATGCTTTCTGAGCTACAGACTTGCGCACGTTTTGCAGAAAGCAGACTTTTTGCATGCTTTCTCCGTTCTTTTAGGAGTTGGAAGCACTAGAACAGAGACGGGTGTTTACACTGCGGTATTGGGGGAAGCATTTCAGGGACGTCGGGTTCTCCTAGTACCCCAGCGAGAGTTCGATTCGGACTGGTCGGAATGTGGTGTAAGTCAGTCAAGGCTGTTCTGTGTGTCCGGCGTCAGGGGTCGCATGATCCACAGCATCAACATTTTCACGTCTGACTACAAGTCTTTTGTTCTCGCACATTAACCGAGAAAAAAGAAGTGTGCGTGCTAAGTGGCTGTTGCCTTTCAGGAACAAAGGCTGGATCACGCGAACGAGGCCGGAAGGGAGTTTTAACAGGGAAGGTAGAGGGGAGGGTGGGCATGGGAGTGGGGGGTGGGGGAGCCCGGAGAGACTTTGGCAGAGAAAACTTAGTCAACGCCAGTACAGTTTTATTAAGAGATCATGAATTGTTTTCAAATATAAATATATTATACTATTTATTTTTTTAAAGGTGCACTGCCTTCACGTAGAAATTATTAGAGACATTGAAGTTCTTTGAAAAGTGTAAGTCGACCTCCGCTTTATTTAACTTCCTTTATGACACTTGACAGGAACACCGTAGTTCTGAGCTGCCAATGCATGACAGCTAGAAAGAGAGCTGCAGGCACCACCGACATTCCAAGGGAGATTATGAGAGAGCCGCGTGACAGAGCTATGCACGTGATAAGAGTAAGACGGGACCGTTGTGCACAGTGGCTCTAAGTAGTCCTTGAAATGCTGACTGGCAGGGATGCGTTAGAGCTGGGAGTGACCTGAACGGTGCTTCTCCTTCTGTACATTGACCCCCTGCTCTGACCCCTGTAAGATCTTTCCTCCCTTCTGAGACCCTAGTTTTTCAGATTTTCAGATTATAACGTCTGTAAACATACCTCCCATTTGAGGCCTGATTTTCGAGAGCATGATATTATTTGGGCGAAGTCCACTCCACAAAGCTCGCTGCACGAAACTTTGGTACTACAACCAATTGTGGGTACTACATTTTCGGTAAGGCCTACAAAATAAATAGGTGTGGTTACGGTAACCCGACCTACCCTATTTTTTGGGGCCGACCCTATAACTTTTTATTACATTTGTCAAAAAAATACACACAAAAAACAAGTAAACGAGTGCAGACAACACAATGAAAGCGAAAGCGCCCGAGTCGCACACTTATTTCTCTGTCAAGTAGGTTTAATTTGTACACATTAGAAAAAAAAGTTTAAAAAAAAATGATTGCCTACCTTCCTACCCTATTTTTTTTGTGGCCTAAAAGACTTCGCGAAGTCAACTTTGGTCTCAAATAGGGACATCCTTTAGATTTGAGAAGGTCGTAAAAGGGAGGGGGGGGGGGGGTCCACTATATAATGGTGTCGTCATTGCTCAGTGCCGGACTGCTGCTGGGCAAAGGCTAGCTGCGCTAAGCGGTATTCAAATGCTCGCCGAGAGGGGTTAGCTTCACAGTGTGACGTTGGGACTGACGTTGGGGCTGAAAAACTACTGAGAGATATGAATACTATTTACTTCGTTCTCTCTCTCTCTCTCTCTCTCTCTCTCTCTCTCTCTCTCTCTCTCTCTCTCTCTCTCTCTCTCTCTCTCTCTCTCTCTCTCTCTCTCTCTCTCTCTCTCTCAAGAAACTGTTGTTAGAAATGTATCCTTGTATTTGTATAAAGCCTTTAAATTAAGAGATGTTTTAACCTCTTAGTTAAATAACGTGTAATGTATGTTTTAATCCGTAGTGTTGTGCGATTGTTATGTTGTACCTTTTTTGCACCTGATGAGTTAAATTATTTGCAACGTTAATCATTTGTTCACACTCCGATCCTTCATAAGGGGCTATGGCCTATTGAATAAATTATCCGCGTCTGCGTCTGCGTCTCTCTCTCTCTCTCTCTCTCTCTCTCTCTCTCTCTCTCTCTCTCTCTCTCTCTCTCTCTCTCTCTCTCTCTCTCTCTCTCTCTAAGCAAGGCGGACGCGGTCTGCCCTGCGGACTGTTATAATGATTTGTTATCTCTGACCTCAGCCAAGTCCAAAATGTCAAGCAAGTTTGCCCAGTCTTGACTGTTATCTAAAATGTTTCAGATTTTTTACGGTAGTGAAAATGTCAATAGTGGGGCCCATCCACTTTAAGACGATCTTTATCGTTAGTAAAAAAAAAAGGGGGGGTGGGCTTTTCTCTTCAGATTTTGTCCTGACTTCGTGGTATTTTCTGTTTCTCCTGTTCCGTATTCTTCCCATGCTAACTGCGTTCTGACCATATTGGAGAGAGAGAGAGAGAGAGAGAGAGAGAGAGAGAGAGAGAGTGTGTGTGTGTGTGTGTGTGTGTGTTCCGAATTGGGAGGGGAAAGGTAAGGGGTGAAGGGTAGAACAATGAATAAGAGAAAAAGTTTGCCTTTAGTAACCGAGAAATTGTTAATTTCGTATATATCCGTTGTTTTTACAACTTGGATCCACTGTAACAGGTCAGCATAGAATGCTGGGGCAGCAGGGAAACTCGGTGAGCAGCGAGTCCTGACCGATCCATACATAGCCTCTTCTTCCCACTGCGGAAACAATTGGCCTCTGTCAATAACATAATAATTATGGGGGCGAGGACGCCCCCATTCTATACGGATAGTTTCGAGGTTGACCATGGGCAGCGCCATTTTGTTGTGAAATACGTCATCAGTTTGTGTACACAGGAAGTTGTGACATCCGTCACCCTATGGGAGGGGTGACGTCAAAATTGTTCATCTGTAGAAAGTTGTGAAATCCGTCACCCTATGGGAGGGGTGACGTCAAAATTGGTCATCACAGAGTTTGTGTAACACAGGAAGTTGTGAAATACGTCACCCTATGGGAGGGGTGACGTCAAAATTGTTCAACAAAAACATGATGTGTCGCATTGTGCAGGGTCAACTGCAACAAACTCAAACCGAGCCATTCATACCTAGCTGTATTTGAGTGACTTATATACCCGACATTTTTATTTCTTATTTTTAGCACAGGTGTAGGAAAAATCATGAACCAAAATGTTATTTATTTTCTAATTTAACATTTTTTTTACAAATATGACCATGGTCTTTTAAACATACAGTGACATTAAACATTGTTATGTTAAAAAAAAGAAAAAAGAAAAAAAGCTTTTGTGCACAAATCAGAAAATACATTGTACATTTTACCTACAGGCCAAACCGTGAGTGTCTGTGGCAAAGCCCGACCCAGGAAATTGCACTGATTTTATATTTAGATCAGAGAGAAATTGTCAAGAACAGGCGCTTGCATTTGGATGTGTCCAATGATAGTAGGTTTGGTTGTGATCAATCAGAATAATGTAGGAATAAAAATGTATGACAGTTTAGTATGATGACATGTAATTCACATATGCTGAAATATGATATTATACATCATGTAATATTATTATGGCTGTTGCCATGACCATGAAACCCAACAAAGGTTTAATGTAATGTAATTCAAAATACCAAAACCGAGCACCTATTAATCTCGTCTTTGCGCGTGAAGATTGAGGCCGTCTGCCAGTAGCGGTTAGGTCATACAGTGGAACCCCTCTCTAGCGACCTTTAAAATGTTGACAAAAATCGGTCCTTGTGGAGGAGGGTCCTTACAGAGGGAGGGGGCGGAGTCAGGGGGCCACAAAGAAAGTCAGATTTAAAAAAAAAAAGAAAACAGAGAAGTTTGAGTTGCTGACGACCGTTCTCTCTGAAAGCAAACTGCTTCGATTTCATGTTTGTCCTTGGTGTCCACCAGTTCTGGTGCATGTACTACCCTGGCCAAGTTTCCTCTCAAGACATCAAAGAGACCGCCCCAGTATACTCTACAGCCTCTGGGCGAACCACCTCTCATAGCTAAAACTGGGTCAATGACCCCTGGGAAGAAGGTCAGTGTCTATAAAAATTTTACTCCTAGGCCTGCGGCCAGGGGGGGGGGGGAGTATACCGGTACCATTTGAGAATCAGACCAAATGAGAATTGAACCATTTGAGAACATCCTTTTTTTTCAATCACTACATCGAAGGCCTGCGGCCCGGGGTTCACATGGGTTGGTTTGTTTGTTTCAAACCCACACCCATATACACACATTTCCCATTTAAACCATTTGTCGGCCCCCTGTCGATATTTATCGACTAAGTTCCTTGTGGCTGATTGTGTACAGGCCCATGAAAGCGATGACCAGAAAAAGATGGCATAGGTGACCGTCTTTTCCCGTTTCGATCAAAGATTAGCGTTTGACTCTCCCGTGATGGCTACTACCAACAGAAGCTACAAGCGATCAAAAGTGCAAGGCTATTACCCTCAAAAAGTGACAAAGTTAACCTGAAAGGCCAGTGTCCACGGTTTCTTCGTGAAAAAGAGCACCTGAACAGTGTACATAGTATTGTAACAGGCAGCTATGCAAACTAGTGCTCGCTCATGCACACATACACACACACATACACACACACACACACACACACACACACACACACACACAAAACAGAATATCAACCAATCAATTTCAGTTTTGCGGTTAAAGTTCCAAACTCTTTCCTCCCTCCCCCCGTCCCGTTGCACAACCCCCCCCCCCCCCGTCCCGTTGCACAACCCCCCCCCCCCGTCCCGTTGCCCCCCCCCCCCCCCCCCACCCCCCCCCCCACCCCCCCACCCCCCCGCGGGTTAGGGGGAAGAATTTACCCGATGCCCCCCAGCATGTCGTAAGAGGCGACTAACGGATTCTGTTTCTCCTTTTACCCTTGTTAAGTGTTTCTTGTATAAATATAGTCAATGTTTGTAAAGATTTTAGTCAAGCAGTATGTAAGAAATGTTAAGTCCTTTGTACTGGAAACTTGCATTCTCCCAGTAAGGTCATATATTGTACTACGTTGCAAGCCCCTGGAGCAATTTTTTTGATTAGTGCTTTTGTGAACAAGAAACAATTAACAAGTGGCTCTATCCCATCTCCCCCCCTTTCCCCGTCGCGATATAACCTTCGTGGTTGAAAACGACGTTAAACACCAAATAAAGAAAGAAAGTCCCGTTGCACCCAAGCTGTAAACAGCGACAGGTATCAGTTAAACAGGTATGGGTAGCGGTGTGAAGTAGTGTACTTAAGACTTCACTCCACGCAGACAGCGTTTAATGATCAGCGGAGACGGTCACTGTGAATTTAGTGCCACAGAGAGTTTTCGCCGTAACCACAACGGGGCGTTAAAACTTTACGACCGGCCCGCACATACCTTCTGTCGCGTCACGGATTGTTTTAAGTCAAATGGCGCTACAACTTAACAGGTCAGTCACGCACTTTGCTGCACGTCACAGATTCCTACGGTGATTGAAGGAGTCTTCCCTAAAGCCATCAACAGCTGTGTCTTCAAAATAACGGACGCCGGCTTGGCAATTGTGAAGTGCGTAATTCTCTTTACAAAAGGATGATTTCGTGTAGTGTATTGCTTGAGTTGCAAAGTGCGTAGTTCTCTTAGTCACAAAAAATATGATATTGTGTATTACTTAAAGTCCGAAAAGTGTAGTTTTCTTTACGAAAGTATGATTTTGTGTATTACCGTTATTAGTTGCAAAGTGTGTCGTTTTCTTCACTAAAGTATGATTCTGTGTATTTATTGAGTTGCAAAGTGTGTAGTTCTCGTCACAAAAATATGAATGTGTGCATTACTTTAAGTGCGAAGTGTGTAGTTCCCGACAAAATAATGATACATCCATCATGTCTTAGTAGAGGTGCAGAGTGCGTAGTGTTCTTCCACAGAAGTACGATTCTGTGAATTACTTGGTTTAAACTGTTTTTATTCAACGTTTGTGCATTATTTACAAAAAACGCATATTGAGTAAACAACAACAAGCATAATGCTTACAGTGGTGTTTACAGTTTTCTAGAAAATTACATATAAATGGCGGCTATTGTACAGTTTAAATGAAAAGCAAGCAAACATGAAAAGAAAATTGAATGAAAATTGTACATCAGAACAAAAATCCGTTTAAGAATACATATATAATATGTATGGTATTAGCGAGTAAGAGATAGAGAGGGAGAGAGGGAGGGAGGGAGGGGGAGAGAGAGAGAGAGAGAGAGAGAGAGAGAGAGAGAGAGAGAGAGAGAGACAAGTAGACGTATCGATTGTGCTTTCACTTTACATGTTTATCTGTTCGAAACGGCCGGACTGTCCAATACTTGAAGTTAGAAGTGTGGCGTTTTGCTAGCTTTTGGCAGTGTCGTGCCACAATCCGCCTGAGGATTGAAAACTATAGTGAGCTTTGGAGAAGTCGACGAACAATATACTGTTCATTTGATTTTTTTTCTAATAGATCAAAATTGCGAGGGGGAAAAAAAGAAAAACAGTTGCGACTTTCATCCAAGATTATAAATACAGAATTTGATTTTGATGGATGCTATTTGGTTGATGTTACTTCTTTCTCATGAGAGTATCAGTTGGAATCCGAAAGGTTCAGATCTTGCCAAATCAAACTATATGCATGCTTTGAAATTATGCCAAAAACGTCGCCAATGAAAAGTCGAGTACTGGTTTTATCCTAAGTTTTAGTTTTTCTAACGTCTTAAGATCGTCACTACTGTTCCTTACGTTGTTCGAGGAATGGACGTTGGTTTTTGGTGGAGGTCATATTTCCGTTTCCGGGGTCGAGTCGGCGGGCTTGGTGGTTTTTGACTTAGGCGTTTGTCAGTTTTCTCCGACTTGCCGTTGCAATTGAGTGCAGGGTGGGGTTTGAAGATGGTCAGTGGTGCGTATAACTTTACAGGTAAGTGTCAGTCCTCAGTTCAATCAGTAACAGTTAAGTCAGTACTTTCTTTGACCTACCTCTGATCGCCGGGAAAAAAGTACTACTTGACTCGGCAACCTTTTTTGTTTTAGGTAAGTAATTAACTCAGTACTTATTTTGTAAAGGTAAAACAATCAACTGAGCACTTACGTTGACCTACCAGTGAAGGTGAAACAATGTCACAGTACTTGTCCCCGAACTTAAAGGAAGGTGCGTTAGACTTGAGCGCCATCTACAGGTTGCTGTCCAAACAGCGGAAGTGTCCAAAGGGCGATAAGCAGACAGCGAAGAGGATAGGATGAGCGAGGGTTGTGTGTGCTTGGTCAAACAAGGGTCGCCGACCCCCCGCCCTGAAAGCTCACTTGGACGTGTCTGGGGCAGTCGGTGAAGTAAAAACTGTCTCTCGTTGCTGGGTGTGCGCCACTGTCAGTTCTCGTGTCGTTCGATCGGAGAATTTGTCTGTTATTGCATTTTCCGATGTTGTTGATTGCGGCGCTTTTTTCTCTTTCTGTCGTGTCGTATTGCCAGAACGATCAGGTTTTTGAGAATGAAATGAAACTTGGAATTTCCAAAACACTGGAATAATTTTAGGGACAGAAGCGTTGTGGTTTGTGTGTGGTTTTTTGTTGTTGTTGTTGTTGGGGGGAGCTACCGACGCGTTAAGGATTTGTAAATATAAGGCGGGAGGACTGAACAAGCTGTTTCATTTTTTTGTCGAAATGTGGTGAAAAATCCACTTAGAAAACCAAAACGTATGTCAGTGACTACAATTTGTGTCAGTCAACGCACGGCAAAAATTCCCGGTTGGCTTCTCTCCCGGGGAAATTACGACAAGAGAAAAAAGAGCGACGCGTGATGGAGATTTTAAATATCGATTTGTGCCCGTTTCTCTGAGCGGGCTGTGTACTACAGAGCTTATTCCGATCAGACCCGCGGCGTGTCATCAACCATACCTGGACGCCGTGTCAATACTGTACTGCCGTGTCAGTCAGTAAAGGTGCACGCGCACCCGCTGTCGTGCTTCACGTGCACTCACTCTCAAGGTTCGCGCGCACAAATACCAGGTTATCGCCGCCACTGGGAGTTCTCTGACTGCTGGAATTGTTGTATGACTGGCCCGAAAATCAATCATCTCCAGCCATACCTCGTCAAACTTGGCTCTCCTCTGCTGCTGCCCCGTCAGTCGCTGTGTGTTTGCCCTTCACTGGGGTCTGTTGGAGACCAAGTAACTTACCCTGTCTCCACAGGGCCGCCGGCTATAGCCTTCTTACTTCTGTCTGGGACACGCTGACTTCGGAGTCTGTGGGACACTGAACTAACATTGGAATCCGTGAACACTGAGACACTTCAGTCCTGAAATTTGCGAGTATTTTACTCGCCATGGCGAGTAGAAACATGTAAATGGCGAGTAGGAATGTTAATCCACTCGCCAAATGCGAGTAAAGTTGCTGAAACAAATGGTTGGTTTGGCGAGTAAAAAGACTAAAATTTGCTCACTGGCAAGTACATTTTGTGGACTTTCAGCGCTGCACTTCATGACTACTATCATGGTCCCAGGACGCTGTGAAATAGTGGAAGTTGAGAGCAGGGAGGAGCGACAGTGTTAGTCATCGTCTCTCCTATTCCAGTACCGATGTGGACCTTCCAGGGGGTGCTGGAACGAAGCACATCTGAACGTAATGGCTTTATTACGGGAGGAAAAGAATCGAAATGTCACGGTAAGAAATGCCTAGGGTTTCTGATCAGAAAGCCTATAACGTGTCTCGTTGGTATCGCGCAGTCACATAGTATGCAAAGAGAAAGAAAATGTCGCAATGGGGAATGCCTAGGACTGCGGGAAAGCCTGAACGTCAGTGTTCTGACAGTAGCACACTGTGTATGCAAAAAGAACCGAAATTTGATACAATCAGTACATGTTTTACCTAGGGCCGTGAGAAAGTCCGCGCCGTGTGGGTATGCAAGTAATATCGTCTAGTTTTGCCTGCCACGGTGGTTGTAACCATTGTCATGCTGATACATGACAATCAATGATCGTGACGCGTCCGTCATAACTGCTTGGATATTCTACACGCACAGCGTGCCCTCGCATTCACCCGTGCTAGTGGGCAGCTTAGAGTTTATACCCGCTGTGGTAGTTTGCAGGACAGTTGATCAGTGATGAAATACAAATTTAACGTTTTAGCTTGAACGACATTTTATTAGTGATGAAATACAAATTAAACGTTTTAGCTTGAAGCACAGTTGATCAGTGATGAAATACAGATTTAACGTGTTAGCTTGAAGCACAGTTGATCAGTGATGAAATACAGATTTAACGTTTTAGCTTGAAGCACAGTTGATCAGTGATGAAATACAGATTTAACGTTTTAGCTTGAAGCACAGTTGATCAGTGATGAAATACAGATTTAACGTTTTAGCTTGAAGCACAGTTGATCAGTGATGAAATACAGATTTAACGTTTTAGCTTGAAGCACAATTTATCAGTGATGAAATACAGATTTAACGTTTTTGCCTGCAGGACAGTTTATCAGTGATGAAATACAGATTTGGCGTTTTAGCTTGAAGCACAGTTGATCAGTGATGAACTACGATGTAACGTTTTAGCTTGAAGCACTGTTTTTCAGTGATGAAATACTGATTTAACGTTTTAGCCTGCAGGACAGTTTATCAGTGATGAAATACAGATTTGGCGTTTTAGCTTGAAGCACAGTTGATCAGTGATGAAATATAGATTGATCGTTTTGAGTGGAAGCAGTGTTCAATTGAGGATAGTTTTGTTGATAATCTAGCAAGCTGTCGAGTGATGTCCACTGCTATACGCACCTAATTCATTGGCTCCATTAGTTGAACAAAAGACATTGATGGTAAAAAATAAAATAAAAAGTTAATAACAAATATGAACAACCGTCAACTGCGGACTGTTAGTCCTATTTACCTGTGGTTGGCATGTACCTTGCTAGCATCGACTGATGTCACTAATCACTCAACTACACTGCATGGTTTGTGCTTGTCAGTGTGGCACTCAGGGTCGCGTAGTCTGTGATATTGTGTAGCTTTCTGTAGTGATCAGTCTCGTCTTATTTACACAGGAAACCTGTCTGAGCGCCCTCTACTGATGACCGTGCTCAACAGCAATAATGGTGTTCAATTAAATCAATAGCGGACAGGAGAAGAAAATGACAACGACGACGGCTGAAAGGAAATGGATTATACTTATCGTGCTCGACGGCGGTCGATTCAAGGAACAGAAAGACAGCGTGGATGAAAATTAAGATTTGACTTCCTCAGTGGGTCATTTCGGACCTGGTTTGTCAAATCAATACGCTACCAGAAGGACACAGCGTGTACCATTGAGTGCCGCAGCGCTAGTGCTTTTTGTTATTCCACCTTTTTCCAGTCAGCTTCGAGTTTTGTTGAAGGGCCTCCCCAGTGTTAACACTGCCGCCTCTATCGTCTGGGCCAGGTGTGTCCTATATCTGCGCGCAATCTGCAGAGATATGAAACCTGTTTTATTCATGCTGTCGTTACCAAAGCGAGTTATCAGATCAGGGCTAAGTTAGACAACTCCTGTGAATAGGTAACAGTGGATCGCTAAAACTGGTTACAGTAAATTATCTGAATGGTTAAGAATAATGGTTTATTTAGATAACCCTTTAGTTAATTTTTAAAGTCACCACTTCCTTTACAACTCTAGCTTTTTTTTTAACTTTCTGTTCACAACGTTTGCGAAATTATCACCATTTTAGGCTTACCTCCCTGTCAAGGCCTGACCGGCACGGTTGGCCTAGTGGTAAGGCGTCCGCCCCGTGATCGGGAGGTCGTGGGTTCGAACCCCGGCCGGGTCATTCCTAAGACTTTAAAATTGGCAATCTAGTGGCTGCTCCGCCTGGCGTCTGGCATTATGGGGTTAGTGCTAGGACTGGTTGGTCCGGTGTCAGAATAATGTGACTGGGTGAGACATGAAGCCTGTGCTGCGACTTCTGTCTTGTGTGTGGCGCACGTTATATGTCAAAGCAGCACCGCCTTGATATGGCCCTTCGTGGTCGGCTGGGCGTTAAGCAAACAAACAAACCTGTCAAGGCCTGAGTTTCTCAGATGTGTGGAGATCTTGACTGACAAGTGGGGTTCCACTGTTTATAGTAAATGTCTCGGTAGCAGTGCAGACATAGCAGTGAAAAGATTCCCGGGAGTGGAGGCAAGGGGAGAGTCTGAACTGAAGTGTCGTACAGCTGTGCATTCGCCGTTTCAGCAGGATGTGTGACGATAATGGATTGAAAAGAACGAAGTGGAGCGCTCGACAGAAGCTAAGGGAAGTCTGAAAAAATAACACGAGAGGGGTTTCAGTCGGTCTGATGAGCAAGACTGACGGTGAAATCCAACATGCGAAACAGGTTTTTGGCTGCACTAGCGACTGACGACATTAATTTCATGCAGGCTTAAATGTCGTTTAGTCCCGAGGGAATGTACCATCGCGCGCGCCTTGTTTTTGCTACCGGCTGTGTCTTGATCAACCACCTGAGTTGACCTGTACAGGTGTGTTTTACAGCCACACCGTTTGACAAGTCGGAATTTGATGTCTCACTATTGTGTTGGCGTCTAAAAGTGAAGGGCAGTCTGTCAGTGATAGCTACTGTGCTTAGCGTTAGAGTGAACGGCAGTTGTATTATTCTGATGCTAATAGTTTTGTCGTTACTTCACCCGTCTTGATGGTACAGGAGAAACGTGGAAACCCAGGGTATTATACAAGGTCAGCAACGATAACCTCTGGCTTCGCTTTTACTTTAGTTGTCAATACACCAGTCTTTCTCGAGCCGGAGACATTTCGAAACCTGTGGGTATTATTTTTGTGTAAGTTGTTTTACAAGTACAGCAAAGATAACCTGTGTCAACACAGAAAGGAGCGCGTTGACAAAGACAGGAGAGTCGACAAAACGTCTCCCACGCTGGTCGGGTGTAGGCTACGGGTGTGTGCTACCCCGCTGCTACTTGGCACTGTGATACCACTAACCGGGTTGATCGCCGGGTGAAATTCTACCCGCCAGCTTGTATTAAGAAACTGTGAAAATAAACCTCTGGGTTTTTGTGTGTGTCCTTATTTCAAAGGTGCGACTTAGCACTTCGCGAGTTGAAGGGGCGACGTGATGTAGCTCATGACTATATTATCAAGGTGACTGAGCGGCTATAGTGTATATAGGAGGATATTTGTTGGGTCTTTTTTTCATAACTACATTATTCCATTACCAGGTCGCTTCCTCTCCCAGTGGCAAACTAAATGCAACAAGAGCCGCGCTACCTAGGTGAGTGTTCAGGTGTCATCGGCCACGTGCGCTCCTGGCAGAATGACCGAGATCTTGTTCGTGCCACAGCGGTGACACTGTGTGGGACATGGATACCGTCTGAGTCTGCGCTTGAATTTGACCCGTGTCCTTGGGTGTAGCAGTAATAAGTGTGTGGACATTCACAATACTAGAACTCCACAGTGGGACATGAAAACGAAAATTAACCAAACAAATGAGAAGTGTTAACAGACATTTCTGAGATACGTTACGGTTCCACACACCGCCGCACAATAGCTTTGCAGGTAGCCGTGCCATTAATTTGCTACACTTTGAGAAAAAAGAGCCACTGCCAGTCACAGTAAACAATGATTTAGTTGTGCAGTTGTTTTGCTATATTTCGAGTAAAATAGGCTCAAATAGAGTAACTGTTGAAAATGATATACTCGTGCAATTACTTTGCTTTTCTTTGAGAAAAAGAGACTGAAACAGAGTACCATGCCAAAATGATGTGAGTTTCACGCTTTTTACCTTTTCCCGAATACCGTAGATGTGTACATGTGGCAGGAAAACCCCTACGACTGTACGAGTATGGTATGTGGTACAAAAAGCAGCGTCGGTCTCAGTATTGAACGATACAGCTGTGCGACGTTTGTCCTTCGATCCAGGAGAGTAGGCATCACAGGAAATGACCTTCCGCGGTATGTGGAGGAAGTCTAGTGTTTCCTATTCCGTTTGTTTCTGATTTGCGGTATCCCCATGCAGTGTGGTGACAATATATAGCAACCGGTTGCTCGCAGTTAGTATTTTTTATTGTTATTTTCTGTACTAAACAAAATCCAAGAAAGGTTGGTTTATGGAACGGTTATTGATTCTTGATTTTGAAATGTTGGCGGTTTGAGCATAATAATATTTGTGATATCAATTTCCTGTAGTGACTGTCTCACGAGGCATTTGAATCACGGACATCCAGTCATGACGAGAGTTAAGTGACTAGCACCATAATAAAATGTGAATCAACTTTTTTTTTACGGAATAGCAGCAGAATGTAAATTGTAATTCCGCAAGAAACAGCGACAGCGATGCTGGCGAAGAAGGGACACCCGTGGGACTACCTGAAAATGTCCCTGTATTGCAGGTGCTCTGTCATGACAGGTATATCTTGGTCTAGACAGTAAGCAAAACGATTAGAGGTGACCTTTATTGGAAGGTGTCCTCTGAACATCGGGGCGTCGCATTGCAGGCACCGCTGCATATCGATCGCCGATAGAATGAGCAAATGGCGCTCACGACAGGTAAAGAGCCGTTTTGATATGATTCGAGATAACGTTCTGTATACCGTCTCATGGAGGTGGCTTCAAAAGACAAGAAAATGACAGGTTCGCTGTTGCTTGGTCATCCAAGCTGATTATTTTATCGATCTCAGAGAGCTTTGTCACTGACAAGGTTTCAGACAGATAGGCTCACGCAAAATGTCTACGATCGCGATGTGCTATGTCTGTTCCTGGAATTGCTGTCAAGTTAGGAATAGGCGTCCTAGGTAAGAAAAGAGTTTTACACACACAAAAACAGATGAACAAAAAGCTAGTAAGATTAGTTTCTGGGACCTTTAGAAAAAAGCCGTTTAATATGTGTAACATCGACGCGGAATGTGAATGACTACAAGCTTCTCAGACGTTAAGACAGAAGAAGGGTGTGACAATTTGACAATGGATCGAGTTTAGTGTGTCGTCACTGGTTTGATAGCTTGACAGATACACTGGTCGCCGGATGACTGATCGTTCTCTGCAGCAAATGTGTGTGTGTGTGAGTGTGTGTGTGTGTGTGTGTGTGTGTGTGTGTGTGTGTGTGTGTGTTGTTAGTGCAAGTACATTGCTACGGTTGAGGAATCTTGAAGCGTAAGCAAAGAATGCATGAGGCTAGGTTTTCTTCTGTCTTTCGGGTTTGAAAGAGTCAGACGCTTTTAAGTCTTCTGGAACCTCTTTGTCTATGTTCATCCTGTTTATGGAGAAAATAATGAGGGATGTTTAGTTGTATGATTTGGCAATTTCACAATTATGTTGTATGATTGACTTCCTGCAGTGAAACTTGAACGAAAAGATGCGAAAACAAGGAGAACTCAATTCTTGTCAATTACAACCGGATAATCAGTAAGGGCTAGCGTGCTGAAAGTTATCAGAGGGCATTATAATTAAGTATGACGTTCCTGACAACCGTAGTCACCCTCGTAGACCTTGTCGCTGATCGCATTTCACAGGTATTAAGGATCCTCACCAGGCGATTACCTGATCTGCGTGGATTAGTGTGCGTGCTCATTATCTGCCGTGAAAGCTGCGAGGGTTGGTCTGATAGTCATGCAACCTTCGGGGAGTGATGCTTGAATGGGGGACACCATTAAACATTTCAATCAATGGCTTAATGTGTACAGCGGGACCCCTCTTGTGAGACCCGGAAAAATCTGAGAAACTCCGGACTTTAAATGGAGTGAGTTTTAAAATGCAGGTAAATTTACAGCGGTTATGAACACAAACTCTTTCAAATAAATTAAGAATTAAATTAAAAAAAACAAATATACAAGATTAAATTGACAACAGGTATTAAAGAGGGTCAGGAGTCTTAAAATGGAGGTGAATATACAGAGGTAGCATAACGGTCACACGTTTTTCATAGGTTTTGGCCCCAGGGGGCTAAGAAACCATAAATCTAAAAGATAAGCTCTTGAGAGTGTGTGTGTGTGTGTGTGAGAAGGGAAGTTGGTATAAGAGGGGTCTCACTGTATGTGTGAAACGGAGAGTTGATGGTGAGACCAACGTGTGATCAATACAGGCTCACGAGGGACAGCTGGACTGTATGTTCCAGTCCATTCACCAATAGAGAATTACATTCGTTTGACCACTGCTTGCAGTAACCGGTGGCAGCCTGCTGTAGTCGCGCTGTCATGTGCATTGATATAGTCTGTGACACTGGCACAACCTGGGTAGACCTAGGTGCTTAAGGGTAAAGATACCTACGCAGTTCCAGCGGCACAGACGACGCACTGCATATTATTGATGCTGCGATAGGGATTATGACGAGTATTTGGCCTGTTTTTCCTTTCACGCAACGTGTAGCGGGCTGGGATAATCTGCAGTGCGTCGTCGGTCCTGCTCAAGTTTACATAGGTGAGCGCCAGGCCTTACCAACACTCGGAGAATATTGGCTGTACCAAATAATTACCAGTTGACATAATTATATGCTCCGTGTTTTGATACTCACACCTAAGGCTGAACCGAACGTGTAAGGCATGTCACGGTAATCGGAAAGGTAGGACAAAAAGAGAAAGAGAGGAGGAATGTCATAAAATATTAATAAAAGCACATTTTGGTATGCATACACGGCTGTGTTGACAACACGTTAATGAAAGCAGCAGGGGGCTTTGTGTAATTTATTCAGAACTTTGTGTGTTACCCCTCCATCAGAAACTGGCCAGGACAGGGAGAGGGAGCCATAAAATGGAAACGTATACCGTGTCGAAGGCGCCAAGGGGAATTCCTAGTAGCGGTTAGGGTGTCCTAGACGGTTTGCGGTGGAAGTGTTGAGAGGTCACGGAGTGTTGCTCCGCGCTACCGACCCCTCACACCGATAAAACCTGCGGACAATTAAACGCCCCAGCAAACAACCCAGTGCACAACACATAAGGAGTAGCTCCGACGAACTACTCCACGTAACGTTGGTTGAATTGAAAACGCCTCAGCAAAACAACCCAGTTCAGAAAAGATACGGAGTAGCTCCGAAGAACCCCTCTGCGGCGGTCGAGTTGAGACCCTAGCTCTTGAACGAAACGGGAGATCTAGAAGTGCGTGGCTGTGTTTGTGTAGGAGTCCCAGAGAGGGCGCTCTTGTCTACAGGAAGTGGACTGGGCACTGAGATCGAGATCACGTGCTGGGGCGGTCTAGGTTGACCGAAACCTAACTAGGTTACCTTCCGTTTGTGAGTGGCCTCAGAGTGTGTTTTATGCATTGGTTTGAAAGCATCAGTTTGCCACGACCGTGTGATTTGAATTTTCAGGAGCGGACCATTTTTACGTGGATACTAGCTTCAATTGAATTAAATCAGCAGAATTGTGAGACTTTATGACTTCAGTCGCTTAATTGTCAAAGACAAACTACCAGCAGGAATCATTTTATGTGGAAAAAAAAAGTAACACACCAAATTTGACGTGGAATTGTCAAGTTACAAAACAAAAGGAAAACATGACACAAGAGACAAAACGATACTGAGCTGAAAGACAGATGATACCTCACGCTTTTGAGAACTTGACTGCACAGACACTTTGTGGTCGCTGTGAGTGTTGTTGATGTGGTTAGGCACGTGGTGGATGTAGGCTCTGACCGAGCAGTGAGCAAGAATGTTGCCGGGCGGGTCAGATCACGTGGTGGTCAAGCGGCGATCTATCCGTCCCTCTGTCAACTCTCAGCTCCATCGCCGCTCCTGGCCCATGGCCCCAGCCAACTTCAAGAACCGGGTAAGGCCACATTTTGAGGAAAAAAATCCTAATGTTCCTAAATTCACAATCAAAAAACAAGAATTGTAGGTTATTGAAACGTTTCATTATTGACAACAACAAAAATGTAATTTTGTCTGCCTACTTGGGTCGACGTACTGTAAATGTAACGTTTTGTTTTGTCAATAAGTCAATGTTCCAATTCCAAGTTCTTGTTTTTTTATTCTGACATTTTGAGGATGAAAGCCGCCTTTTCGTCATTCAGTGTGACCCCCTTTCTCCCACCATCACCCCCATATCACCCCCATATCACCCCCACATCACCCCCATATCACCCCCACATCACCCCCATATCACCCCCACATCACCCCCATATCACCCCCATATCACCCCCATATCACCTCCGTATCACCCCCATATCACCCCCGTATCACCCCTATCACCCCTATCACCCAAACCCTTCAACTTTCAAGACCTCAAAACATCTCAGAAAGCAGGAGAGATACATTTACAGACGATAATGAATACAAAATCTGAAGAAGAAATAAGCTTACCGTCCCGAAGAAGGCAGTAACGGGCCGAAATATTGATTATAGATATAAACGTACCTAACTTGGTTACTGGTGTGTTTTCTTTTTATTTAGAAAAAAAAAGGTATCAAAAAGGGCACAGTCCGGTTGCGTGTTATAACACGAGAATTTCTATGCAGCCAACCATAATTATTTTCTTCTTTTCAAGTCCTTGCCTTCTTTAACACTCGCTTTCACATCTTGACAGTACTTGTAAGGCGAACGTTCCATCCTGCCATAAGAATTAATTGTAAAAAATATATGTATTAATTTTGCAGCGCAGAGAATACGATCGATTCTGAATCGGTTTCGCATGACCCCCTGGGTTCTTGCGACAAGAAGCAACAATAATTAACCAAATAATAATTTGTTTAGCTATGTTTGTTGTGCTCTAAGCCTACGAATGCAAAACTGCAAATCGTAAGGGTCACGTCTATGTTTTGTTAGGTTTTTTTTTCTACAAGGGAAATTATTTTGCTTTGTAAGCATTCGATGGAAATGACTCACGAATACCCGTAGAAACTGGGGCTAGTGCGGCTGATGGACAGACAGTTAGTTGTCAGTTTCACGGTGAGTGACGGGGATGCGAGGTGGAATAATGAGCTCACTTAATGGCGGCGTTGTGGGGAGTCTCCATTCTCCTCCGCCCCTCCCATCTCCCCCCCCCCCCCACCCCTGTTAGCGACATACCGCAGTTTTTGTCTTTTGGTCGACTTTCTTACCCCCTCCCTCGACCTTACCTCCTTGTTTCGGGGTTCCTCCCAGGGTTATCTAGCCATGCCGTGTGTCCCCCCATGGTTTGTGTCATTTCATACATCAGTGGAAGTGTCAGAGCTGGATGGCTCACATGGACATGCTCATTTCTCTTATGGTTTGCGGGTAGAGGGGGGGACGTGGCTTTTACAGAGCGAGGGGGGGGGAGGGGGATGAATTTTTAAGAGCGAGGGAGTAAGCAAACTACGTGCCATATGTACACCCAGTCCTCGCCCGAAGATTGAAAATAAAGTAACATCTATATCAAGTACAAGACCACAGGGACAGATGTGTAGGGTGTGTCTTTTTCCCCCTAGAGACAACCATGAGAGAGAGAGAGAGAGAGAGAGAGAGAGAGAGAGAGAGAGAGAGAGAGAGAGAGAGAGAGAGAGAGACTTAAAAACACGAACCAACAGAGAGAGAAGGAGAGAGAGAATGAGAGAGAGGAAGAAAGAGACAGAGACTGAGACAGAGTTAAAAACACGAACCAACAGAGAGAGAGAGAGAGAGAGAGAGAAAGAGAGAGACAGAGAGACAGAGACAGGCTTAAAAACTCGAACCAACAGAGAGAGAGAGAAAGAATGAGAGAGAAAAAGAATGAGAAAGCGAGAGAGACAGAGACAGACTTAAAAACACGAACCAACAGAGAGAGAGAGAGAGAGAGAGAGAGAGAGAGAGAGAGAGAGAGAGAGAGAGAGAGAGAGAGAGGGAGAGGGAGGGAGAGGGAGGGAGAGAGAGAGAGGGGTAAATGGTATACACTGACAGATTGAGTAATTGTACTGTGTATAGATTAATTGACACCTGCTCAAGTTATAAATAGTCAAATTATTTATCACTATTAAACCTGAAATAAAATGTGATTGTATTGCTATCGACTTTCCAACACTACCTTCGCATGAAGTGACTATTGTAGTACTTTCCCAGTCACTAGAATTAATGGCGAGATGAGAGGCCCGAGAGGTATTCAGCAATGGAATATGAGTGTCCGTCATGCATATATATACGGTGACCATTATCTACGGCAGGCTGACCCTCCACACCGACCCGCCACTGACCCTGTCCCTGGTGAGGGGGGGGGGGGGGCGGGGGGGGGGACTGGTCAGATCTCTGTCTGCTGGCTGCTGACCAGCGTGTGAATATTGCTGAACAATCACTAAAGGCACAAGACATACTCCTCTCATTATGAGGGCAGATAAAGGCTGATTCGTCTTAAGTATTATTGCAAGTGGGGAAACGGTTTGCTTTCTGTTGGCTTTTCTTGTCTTATTCGCGTTTGATAGAAATTGTTCAGAGATGGAGGGGGAGCGAGTCGGCGAGACAGAGCCAGAGAGAGTGAGAGAGAGAGAGAGAGTGTGTGTGTGTGTGTGTGTGTGTCACGTGTGGTGTGTGTGTGTGTGTATGTGTGTGCGTACGTGCGTGCGTGTGTGTGTGTGTGTGTGTGTGTGTGTGAGTGTGTGTGTGTGGTCTGTGTTTGTGTGTGTGTATGTGTGTGTGTGTGTTTTCTTTGACGCCTTATCTTCCTGGTAAGAGTGCTAGAAAAATGCAGGACGCAAAATGATCAGTTTTCCTGTTGACAATAGTTCTTGAAGCTTTGAAAACCGTCGTGACAAAAGGCAAACACAGAGTAGAGAAACAAAATCCACGGTGTTAGGTTTCGCCGTGACTTTAGTACTTGGCTTGGTTTGTTTGACGGCACAATAAAGAAAGCTCCCCAAGTTGACATGATGGCTTCCTATTTCGCCTCTCGTACGCAACTGACGTAGGCCTATTTGTCGCCGCGCACCGAAAGGAAACGGAAATACGAAACTTGGCTCTAATTTAAGCAGCGGGCAGCTTTTCTTGTGACGTAGGTAATTCTTTGTTAGAGAAACAGAATGACTTGTATTGACCTATGTTTGTTTCACGCATGGCTGCGAAAAGAGCTGAATAAATCAGGCATTAAACGTCAGAACTTATTTTCATAAAGTCACCGTATTATTTAAATAATGTCTCCAGCAAATGCCCTCCGACAGAGTCGTGAAAATGTCACAAACCAGTTCGTGGTGTTACTATTGTTATTGAAGTGTACACTTTTGGATCGAGATGAGACGAGCGCAGTGGTAAGACGTCGGCTTCCTAATCGGAAGGTCATGAGTTCGAATCCCGGCCGCGGCTGCCTGGTGGGTTAAGGGTGGAGATTTTTCCGATCTCCCAGGTCAACTTATGTGCAGTGTCTTATCCCCTTAGTGTGTACACGCAAGCACAAGACCAAGTGCACACGGAAAAGATCCTGTAATCCATGTCAGAGTTCGGTGGGTTATACTGTAGAAACACGAAAATACCAAGCACCGAAAGCGGCGTATGGTTGCATAAATTACGGGCTAAAAAAACGGTCATACATGTAAACCCCCGCACTCGTGCAAAAAACACGAGTGTACGTGGGAGTTTCAGCTCATGAACGCAGAAGAAGAAGAAGAAGGATCGAGATGTCGTTACTCATTAGAGCTTGTCCCATGTAGCCAGCGTTGTGTACACGAAGACCGTGTCAATGTGTAAAAGGGGATGGAAACAACTTGAAACGAAAATCAATAAGCGCTTTTACGTCAGTGGTCTGGAAACGTGCGCTTATTTATCCCATGTAAAATAATGATAAGAAAACTTTATGAAAATTATGTTGTTTGCTCGGATAAGCTCGGCTGTGCAAGACCAATTTCCTACGCAGATTCGGCATATTTATTCATTAGTGTTTTTACCGGAAGTGCGTCCTTCACCCAAAAAAGAGTGACCGTTTCGCGGACTCCTTACGGGGGGCGTCCATACGCACTTATGACGGCTATTTCTGGAGCACACCAGTTTCATCTGTATAAGTATTTCGCCTAAGCATACTGAAATGTAGATTTAGCAAATACAATCTTCGGCTTAAGTTTCTGAAATAAGTCAGCAAAACACATTGTATTAAGGGGCATGTTTTCTTTAAAAGAACTAAAACGACTAAATCAAAAAACAAGCAAGGTATGTTATTTGGATTTTATATTTTTGGAACGTTGGTGGTCTATCTGTTTTTGGAATAAATAGACTAAAAGTACAACATTGATGTTAGTTGCAATACTGCGTTCTTGGCGCTAAAGGGGGAATGTGTGTGGTCAGTGTGTGTATAACTGTGGTCAGTGTTTCACGGTGGTCAGTCTGTGTGTGGTAGTGGTCATCCCGCTGGGAAGAGGGGACTGGTCATTGTCTGTCACACGGTGATGGACGATGTCACATGACCCTTTACTCTCGTCCCTAACCAGGATAGATGGATATAGGGATTTGGGTCTTATCCCCTCGTATGTTTCTGACCACAATTACGCACACTTTCTGACCACACACATTTCCCCTTTAGCACCTAGCAAGCAGTATTTCAACTAACAGTACTTTTGTACCTTTTTAAAAGAAAACGGCCCCCTCCCCGACTTTGTGTGTTACAGTGGCATTTTGGATTGTACGTGGGCAGGATGACCACATCACAAATCATGACAAAAAATCTTTTACATGATTCGGCTTGTTGTTCACGACTACAGAGTATATCTACATACACATGTATGGTTTATTTTTGCGATGAAAGGTAGAATTGAACAGATTATATACAGTTTTTCTTCAGTCTGTAAAGTCTGTCTTTGGTACAGCCGCCAAAGCGACACACCATCTGTCCGGTATGGAATTTTTAAAAAACAAAAAACAGACAGACACACACTCAAGCAAACACACTGAGATACAGACGCACACACACACACACACACATACACACACACACACACACACACACACACACACACACACACACACACACACACACACACACACACACACACACACACACACACATTTGAGCACTTAGCAAACAACTTCGTGTCCGTACAGGGATTTCTCTCACCCTTCGTGATCATTCTTATTTCGGCATGTCTCTGCATTGAGCTTGACGCACTGAATGGCTATTGATAAATCTGATATTTGTGCAAACACACATCAAAGCTCACTCAAGACGTCTTGCGTGCAGCTATCAAAACATTTAGGGTCAGGGGTCACACACGTTCCCATGAACCTCTGCTCACATCCGGAGAGGAAAAACAGTCTTTGATTGGTCTACATTATTCTGTGCATTCAGTTTTCTTTTCTCGGGCGACGTTTCATGCAGTTTTTGTTGATTAGAATCCAAACAGTTATTGAAAGGATTTTTGTCTGTGTCCAAAAATAACTTGGATTGTAAAGGCACAGAGCCAGTGCTCTATTACATTCTAGTTGGGGAATGTTTGACATTGAATGCATTTCCTGTGCGAGCGTTTTGAGTTGAGAGTTCTGTAGTGTGCGCTGAAGGAGAACGATTTGACTGATTCGACACTATTAGACTTAAATAGCTACAATTAATGTGAAGTGGGCATGGCGTTGGTACTTCGCATACCTTTCATACCGTCCTTTGGTATCGTGCATCTGTTGTGCTTTGCGGAGAGGCCTAATTTTCTTTCTCTTTGTTTTTAAGTATTATTTTGAACTTAATGTATTAGGATTTTGAATTATGAATTGGGGTGAGGGTGGTGGAGGGGGGGGGGGTGGCCGCTTTGTTAGTGTTTTCTGATGTGTGACCATTTGCGTGTTGGGGTGTAAAAAGGTGAGCCTACGCCTGTGTTGTTCTTTCCGTTTATTACCTGTAACCCTGCATTGTGTGCGTAATAACGGCCGTCAGTGTCATGATTTGATCGCGACAATCACTATTCGGTTAGTGACAACCTCCCGCCGCCTCACAAAGCACGCAGCCGAGAAAGAAAAGAAGACAGGTAATTATACTAAGAGTTTCCAGTACAGTGGAACCCCTACTTTAAGAACTCTGAAAGTGTGTGAAAATCAGATAATAAAACTGAGGGAGTCTGCAGAGGAGCAGAACAATCTGAACATTTGGCCTGAAAGGGGCGCGAGAGCTTTCAGTCGGGGTCTTGAAAGCGGGGTTCAATCTTATAATTCATTATTCCTTTTGCGGATATTTTGATGGGTTGAAGTTGTGGTTTACGACTTCAAAGGCTGTTGGTGTACAGGTATAATGGCTTTCTTTATTTGGTGTTTAACGTCGTTTTCAACCATTCAAGGTTATATCGCGACGGGGAAAGGGGGGAGATGGGATAGAGCCACTTGTCAATTATTTCTTGTTCACAAAAGCACTAATCAAAAATTTGCTCCAGGGGCTTGCAACGTAGTACAATATATGACCTTACTGGGAGAATGCAAGTTTCCAGTACAAAGGACTTAACATTTCTTACATACTGCTTGACTAAAATCTTTACAAAAATGGACTATATTCTATACAAGAAACACTTAACAAGGGTAAAAGGAGAAACAGAATCCGTTAGTCGCCTCTTACGACATGCTGGGGAGCATCGGGTAAATTCTTCCCCCTAACCCGCGGGGGGACCAGGGAGGGGTAAATCCTTCCCCCTAACCCGCGGGGGGTTGGAATAGCTGAGATGGGGTTCGTTCAATGTAAGTGAAGTGTTTCTTGTATAGAATATAGTCAATGTTTGTAAAGATTTTAGTCAAGCAGTATGTAAGAAATATTAAGTCCTTTGTACTGGAAACTTGCATTCTCCCAGTAAGGTCATATATTGTACTACGTTGCAAGCCCCTGGAGCAATTTTATGATTAGTGTTTTTGTGAACAAGAAACAATTGACAAGTGGCTCTATCCCATCTCCCCCCCCCCCCCTTTCCCCTATCCCATCTCCCCCCTTTCCCTCGTCGCGATATAACCTTCGTGGTTGAAAACGACGTTAAACACCAAATAAAGAAAGAAAGAATGTAAGTGAGTCACAAACTACAGGTAACATGGGCTTACAGCGAGCAATCACCTGCGTCAGTTCTTGACGATGTAACTCTTACACAAATAATGATAATCTCCCAGCACTATGTTGCTTGCTATTCATGATGGCGTACTATTTAGTTACAATGTAGTAACGATCAATGATTCTCCACGCGGTTCGATAATGATTGTTACCTTGATGGCAGACTGATAATGGCTGATCTGTAACCACTAGTACGCATATCCCGCCTCCATTCTTCCAGCCAGATCTCGCACATCATTTGCAATTCGGCTTTAACTGCTAAACTCAAGGTAAAATATGTGCCCTATTCCCTCGCGTGGGCGGTCCGCAGTTTTAGCTCAGCGAGTTAGTGGACCTAAGACACGATTCTCTTAGGTTCAGTTTAGGTCTTAAAAAAACGGAGGGTGTCTTTAAATAAATATACATTCACAAAAAGGTACAGACATTTTCACCACAACGTCTACAAAAAACCACGAGGGTATTAAAAGCGAGGAAGTGTTAGAATAGAGGTGGGATCATAGCGTATCAACACATCATGTCCCAAATAGTCACTAGTACTGGTGATAGTAAAAGAAAATGTAACATAGCATAAAATAGAGGTCAATTTACCGAGGTTATAAGGCAGAAATAGTCTATATATATATAGGTCTATGGTATCTCGACCGACCCTAATTTTTTTCGCGCGACCCTAGACTTTTTTTGGGCATTTGGGAGAAAGAAAAAAAAATAAAGAAAAAAAATTAAAAATAAAATTTTTTTTTTTTTTTAAAAAGTCTGTTTTTTGGCAAAATAACTGAAAAATATGTTTTTTTGGAAGTAAAAAAACCCCACCTACCGACCCTATTTTTTTGCCTATGTTACCGTTAACAGACTATTTTTTTGTGTGGCCTAAACACAAAATAGGACAAAATCAAGGTATTAAAAGGTAAGATGTGGTCTTTCGACTGTACAAACTCGCCAGAGGTCAGTGGGCGTGGCGACACGGTGTTTGACCAGCAGCACGTGGCCACTGATTGACAGGTCATACAGCTGTGAACAGGTCGATGCAGGGCGGATCAGCGTGTCGGGTTATCGATCTTCCGGCCCCGTGTAGATCAACATAGGTGCTGCACGTCACGCGGGGACGCACACACGTTGCGACTTGACGCATAAAGGCACTCGTACTCCTTCCCGTGGGAATGCATACACTTGTGTATCTCATCTAAAGTCGGGGTAAAACCCGGGAACATATGGTTTGAACAGTGTTTTATTTTCAAATACAAATTTACAAAGCCATGAAAAAAATATGTTTTAACAAAGATAAACTTATATACCGGGAACATATGCCCCTAATGGCTTTGCCGTGAGGGCGTAAAACTTGAATTTCTCTCGTGAGAATGGTTCCGCGCACCATCGTAGATATAGCCAGGCTTTAACGTAGCAAGAAACCCGATATCCATTGGGCCAAGTCGACTTCGCGAAGACCCCTTTACTCAGCTCGTTGCACGAAGCTTTGGCGCTGAATTTTCGGCCAAGTCGACTTCGCGAAGACCCCTTTACTCAGCTCGTTGCACGAAGCTTTGGCGCTGAATTTTCGGCCAAGAGACTTCGCGAAGACCCCTTTACTCAGCTCGTCGCACGAAGCTTTGGCGCTGAATTTTCGGCCAAGTCGACTTCGCGAAGACCCTTTTACGCAGCTCGTCGCACGAAGCTTTGGCGCTGAATTTTCGGCCAAGTCGACTTTGCGAAGACCCTTTTACGCTGCTCGTCGCACGAAGCTTTGGCGCTGAATTTTCGGCCAAGTCGACTTTGCGAAGACCCCTTTACTCAGCTCGTTGCACGAAGCTTTGGCGCTGAATTTTCGGCCAAGAGACTTCGCGAAGACCCTTTTACGCAGCTCGTCGCACGAAGCTTTGGCGCTGAATTTTCGGCCAAGAGACTTCGCGAAGTCAATTTAGGGGTTAATTAAGAATAACCTCAAGACCATGCTGCTGCCCCACATGCCAACCGACATAACGGGCAGGAAGTAAGTAAGTCCACACCATCTTTTCACTTGGACTATCCAAAATCAACACCCCGACTGCTTCCTGTGTAGAATGAGATTTCATTTTTGTGAAATAATTTCGCAGATGAACAGTCAAGAAATTATGTAATCGCAAAACTTGCCACTCTGCACTCAGGCTGATGGGTTTGGGGATGAGGGCTGACCTTATCCAATGTGAGGGCTGACCTTATCCTATGTGAGGGCTGACCTTATCCTATGTGAGGGCTGACCTTATCCTATGTGAAAGCCTAGCCAGAGGAGTGGCCCACATCCTACGAGACTGCAGGAACCACCAGGTGCTGAGAGGGGAAATCTGGCCATTGCCGGAGTCCCTGCACAACAAGCTGTACGGGCCAGTGGCTGCGCTGCAGAGGACCACTAATTATATCTCAAGATCTGGACTCCAAGTGTGATCGGCGATCGAAAAGAAGAAGATGAAGTGACGGTGAGCCGTGTCGTTTACACGGGAAGGACCGTGCCTTTAAGGTCATACTGCGCTGCACAGCTCATCGCAGTACGGCAGTCACGGGCCTCTGCCTTGTCACAGCTGATCCTGTACACACTGCAAATATTGCACGCTGCTAGCTGCACCTCTTTGTAACGCTGCCCATATCTGTCTTTATCATTTCGTCCCAAATAAATCAGCAACAAAGCGTTTCCCTTTGATGACTCATTGAGAAACGCTTTATGCGTGTAGTCTTCAATTCAGTACATTTATAAAATGTTGATCTGAATTCCCCGAGGCGGCATTCCACGGCCGTCATTTCGCCTTCCCTCCTTGACTTCCGTTACAGAAATACGTGTTCTCTCTGCATTTTTGTGAGATTTTTTTTCTAACCAGAAATTTCTGTAAGGCGCAGAAACGGACCTTTTTTCCCAGAAACGAAAGAACGGTGAACGTTGCCATGCTTGGGAAGACAGCCATCATACTCTGTGCAGGGATGTCGTGAGGCGTCGGACATCGGACATAGACCGATTACAAGGCTCAAATGTCCGATTCACACAGTACAGCCGCATTGCGGTCAGATGTCCTATCGTTTTCAACTGAGCGCGGTCATGGTCCGATATTTGATCATTTTCTTTTCGTGATAGTGCTGAAGTTTTTGGTCGTTTTTACACCCCCGGTATAGGGGTGTGTATAGGATTCGGTCGATGTGTTTGTGTGTTTGTGTGTTTGTGTTCGCATATAGATCTCAAGAATGAACGGACCGATCGTCACCAAACTTGGTGAACAGGTTCTATACATTCCTGAGACGGTCCTTACAAAAATTGGGACCAGTCAAACACACGGTTAGGGAGTTATTGGTGGATTAAGATTCTACAAGGACTTATAGAGGCACATATTAATGGTCAAAGGGAAATAACCTTCTCAGTTGCTGGCAGTGAGAATGGTAAGGACGGGGGTGTTTTTCCTACCTCGGAGGAATTTCTTGTTTAGTTTGTTTGTTTGTCTTTTGTGTGTGTCCTGCACACAATGTTGGTGCATGCACTGATATGTGTGTTTGTACATGATAATTTTGTGTTTTGCACACAATTATGATGTCCTATCAAAATGTCTGAAAGCAGTCAAATGTCCCATTGATGCCGAAGAGCTCAGGACATTTTGTCCTATAGGTATGAATTTGTGGCAACATCCCTGTCTGTGCATCATTGCATGTAGCCTAGGTGGAATGTGTCTTCTCCCAGAAGAAGGCTCTTATCAATGGGGTGGACCATGTAGGTGCAAGGTTAGCAACGGTGCAGAGCCAGGTCGATGGCAGCATCTGTGATGGGTGAAGTAGGCCGTGGCCTGATGAAGAAGTAAACACCGCTGTCGTCTTGTGTCGCCCAGCACATCCGGCTTTGGGCCTTGTGTCAGAGATAGCTGTAATGATAAAATCAGTCATATGATCACGCCTTGGCAGCGCCTTCCTTAGGCCAACCACATCCGGCTTTGGGGTCTTGTGTCAGAGATAGCTGTAATGGCAAAATCAGTCATATGATCACGCCTTGGCAGCGCCTTCCGTGGGCCAACCTTATCCGGCTTTGGGGCCTTGTGTCAGAGATAGCTGTAATGACTAAATCAGTCATATGATCACGCCTTGGCAGCGCCTTCCATGGGCCAACCCCATCTGGCTTTGAGACGTTGTGTCAGAGATAGCTGTAATGATAAAATCAGTATTATGATCACGCCTTGGCAGCGCCTTCCATAGGATCTTGTCTGGTCAACCACATCGGGCTTTGGGACCTTGCGTCAGCGTTGTTACATCTAGATTGGACAGTGCCTCTGATGGTGCTAGCTTTCGTATGATCACATCTTGACAGTGCCTCTTCTGGTGCCAGCATTCGTATGATAACATCTTGACAGTGGCTCCTCTGGTGCGTTGTGTCATGTCAGTAGTTCTTCCCATGGTGTCTTTGCTCGCCCAGCACAAGGGCATTTTGGAATGTTGTGTCAGTAATTCGTTATTATGACAACAAAATGCCGTAAGATCATGCCTGGTGGTGCCTGCGTTCGAATGAACACATCTTGACTTTGCATCTTATGGTGACAGACCTTCACCTCAGAATGAGCGAGCCTGCACCAGGACTTGTCCCAGATTGAAATCACCCTGTTCAAAACTGCTGCGCTTTCACTGCTTAACGGTAGCTGTACAGGCCCTCACCTCAGAATGAGCGAGCCTGTACCACCAGGGTTTGTCCGAGACTGAAACCAGAACTTTCAGACCTGGACCATCTTGTGCTGCCAGTGGCTGGTTTTCTTGGCCCCATGGCGCGGGGCGGTGTACGGGCGTACCGTCCCCACGGGGCCACCAAGGGGACGTCCCTCTTCACCATGATGGGCGGCAAGGACACCGTCAAGGTCAAAGAGACATACAGGTTGTTCGCCGACAAGGTAAACATTGGTTATTGGGGAGAAGCAGGAGGGGTAGGGTTGTGCAAGACGCCCAAACTTATTTCAAATCGACAAAACTTATTTCCAATTGCCAAAACCTATTTCAAAGGGCGAGTGGACCTGCTACTATTCCGTAGTCTCGGGGACTAGTCTTTTCTTCTTCTGCGTAGGACCGACACAGCGGTGTGGCTGCAACGTGAGGGTAAAAAGAAGAACACATCAAAGCCAAAACCGCGAAGCCGTGGCAAGATTGTTGTCGTATGTCAAAAGTTCACGGGCAAAACAGGACTGTGTTTCTTAAAATGTGTTTCTCCAGGCGACCATTTTCACTGACCCTGAGCTGAATATCGGGTCTGCATCTACCTACCTAACAGCTTGCGATCGGTGTCTCAAAAGCTGCAAGAATTGCCTTTGATCTTCACAACACAGAGACAAAAGAATATGCTCATCAGAAGAATAGTAACTGCCCTTTTCTGGCAGTCAGACCACAGACGTAAAAAGAGCTGATAGCTGATGGGGTGGGTTAGGAACTACAGTGGAACGTCCCTTTTAAGACACCCCAATGTAAGATTTCCTCCCTTGTTTTCCTGTTTTCTCGGACTTTTTGTTCATAACCACAATAAATTTACCCCCATTGTAAGGCTCCTTTTTTTGAAAGACCTGATTTTCTCAGAGTGGTTTTTTTTTTGTTTTGTAGGTCTTTAAAGGGTAGTTGCACTGTATGCTGGCGGTCTGCGTAATTGGAGATAGGCGTGGAGTGTCGATGCGGGTGGGATCTGTAGGCTTTATTTTAACATTCGCTTCGTTGTGCTGCTCGTCGTCCTTGTACCCGATACAGTGCTGACCGGGTAGATTGCTTGGTCACTGCTGTGGTAGTTCGTGTCTGTGCTAAACCATTCACTAGTTGCTCGTGCCTTCGTGTCACCGTTGGCATCTCTCTCTCTCTCTCTCTCTCTCTCTCTCTCTCTCTCTCTCTCTCTCTCTCTCTCTCTCTCTCTCTCTCTCTCTCTCTCTCTCTCTCTCTCTCTCTCTCTCTCTCATTGCTTGATAATCATAGTGCATATTGAAATGTCTTTAATTGTTGGACATGTTAATTATGTAAATTTTATTGTAGTTAACTTAACTTCTTGTTGTTAATCGAGTTACCCTCAGTGGGCGAGGGCCGGATGAAAAAAAGCATGTTTACATTGCTTATTCTGTTACCCTCGAAAAATAAAGTTCAATTCAATTCAATTCTATTCTCTCTGGGTCTCTCTGCTTGTCTTTCTGTCTGTCTGTCTGCGTGACCTCCAACTGTCTTGACACATACAGCTTGAGAACCTCTTGAAGTACAGGTTGTCGTCACCAAAACTGAGACTGGTCTTTTTTGCACAGAATCAAATGACGACATTTATAACAAATGACGTCATTATTATTGTAGTGTGGTACTGATTCGTCTATTCCTCGGTTGCTTTTCCTTCACGTGTAACCCCCGCCGTTTTTCTTTGCAAGTTAGTTCCATTCGCTTAAGATAGCCATTACCTTAAAGAAAAAAGGTAATATTAATCGACCCACTTCAGAAGTAATCCTTGCACTTCCTTGTCAATATTTCACAAACCTGTCGTTTTCGTTTGCGGTAAATTTACCGAAGTTTACCACCGGGAACCGCGGGAGCGTGACAAAGTCGAGGCATAGCGGCTGCTTGAGTGACTCGATCCACTTTGTGTCGTGCTGAGCCTGGCTGACTTGTGACCCACTGGCCTGTCAACTGGGGTGGGCACGACAACACCCACGCTGGCACACGCACTAAAACACACACAAGCACGCACGCATGCATTCTTACACACACACACACACACACACACACACACACACCATCCGCATGCACACCACAACACACGCATGTACGCATGCAAACACACCCCGCGCGTACCGTGCGCACGTTCACTCACACACACACACACACACACACACACACACACACACACATTCCCGTACGTGCACATCTTTCAAAAGATAGTCTAGAATCCAAAAGAAATCTAGATCACACCAAAGGAAGGATCTAAGTACGAGGCTTGAAGAAAAAGTTTTGACACCTCAGCAGATCAGGCATGCACACACAAGGAAGGAAACAAACGTTGAAGGAGTGGAGATTTATCGTCATCGGTGGCCAATGAGGGTCATGGTTTGGTGTTAGAAAAGCGTCTTCTGCACTCTCATAAGTTACATACAATATTTCTTACATTTAAATAAAAAGAAAACACACCAGTAACCAGGTTAGGTACGTTTATATAGATCTATAATCAATATTTCGGCACGTTACTGCCTTCTTCGGGATGGTAAGCTTATCTTAATATGGTAATATTTCTTACGTAAGACTGTCCTGGAGGTGGATTGGACAACATGCAATTTTTTTTTTTAACGGATGCCAATTTCTCCTTTCGAATAGGACTACGGGTGTTTTTCAAAGTATACACAAGGATAGTACTCGGCACAGTATGGGAATGCGAAGGTGGTCCTGAGTCAGTGATAGACGGTGTGCCTTTACATGAGTCTGTTGGATACACTTGATATGACTTAGCTGACGTACTGCATGCACCACGAAAGGTGATATATTGGTGGAAGGGTGGGAGTGGTATAATAAATTGAGTGACCCGTCTGCTGTGGTTAGAGGTGTCCAGTGCAATCATTGACATTTGTCTCTATCTTTACCCCCCCACAGTTGGTCGTCCAGAGCTGCTCGTGGTATGTCCGTATGATAACACTTGCTGGCAGCGCTTAGTCTTGGAAACATTTATAACTATGCAGAATCAATCAATCAATCAATCAATATGAGGCTTATATCGCGCGTATTCCGTGGGTACAGTTCTAAGCGCAGGGATTTTTGTTAAAAAAATTTTTATGTAATTTATATCCCGCACATATTCAAGGCGCAGGGATTTATTTATGCCGTGTGAGATGGAATTTTTTGTACACAATACATCACGCATTCACATCGGCCAGCAGATCGCAGCCATTTCGGCGCATATCCTACTTTTCACGGCCTATTATTCCAAGTCACACGGGTATTTTGGTGGACATTTTTATCTATGCCTATACAATTTTGCCAGGAAAGACCCTTTTGTCAATCGTGGGATCTTTTACGTGCACACCCCAATGTAGTGTACACGAAGGGACCTCGGTTTTTCGTCTCATCCGAAAGACTAGCACTTGAACCCACCACCTAGGTTAGGAAAGGGGGGAGAAAATTGCTAACGCCCTGACCCAGGGTCGAACTCGCAACCTCTCGCTTCCGAGCGCAAGTGCGTTACCACTCGGCCACCCAGTTCCCGGTGGTAAACTTCGGTAAATTTACCGCAAACGAAAACGACAGGTTTGTGAAATATTGACAGAGTGCAAGGATTACTTCTGAAGTGGGTCGATTAATATTACCTTTTTTCTTTAAGGTAATGGCGATGTTAAGCGGCCTGCACACACACACACACACACACACACACACACACACACACACACACACACACACACACACACACACACAAACACACACACTCTCTCTCTTTCTCTCTCTCTCTCTCTCTCTTAATTAATTAATTAATTAGTTATTCGTTTGGCTGTTTAAAACATGTTATATAAATATATAAATGTAATGTATAATGTCATGTAGAGGCCTATGTCTAAAAGGGACAGGTTGGAAGATTAGGCATCGCCTAAAACCTTTATCCCTTTGTATTAAAGTTTTGAATCTGAATCTGAATCTCTCTTAACGCTTACAAGGCGACACAATCAGTCACACACAAATGCCTACATCAGTACATGCGGCCACATTCAGGTTTCTGCGCATTCCCTGTCACAACTCGGTCATTGCGACAGTTGCAATTACAAACCATGCACCCCTATTAGACAACCCTTCCTGCATTGGTCTTCACCATTTTCCTGTTTACGTGCATCCTTTTTTTCTTGGTGTCGGAGTCCATAAAATAGATGTTAGCAAGGTGTGGAGCCAGGTAAAATCAACCCCCTCTGACAAGAGTAATGGCCGACAATGATCTGAATGCCTGTTGCCCCTGTCTTCTCCTCTCTTCTCGCCGTTTCTTTGGGGAACCCGTCGTCTGTCATTGTCCTTGTGCGCTATAACCGTCATACAGCCACGGCACAGGCAGTCGGTTCAACTGTTGTCGTCTGCTTCGGTCAGGTGAATTGTCGTCTGCTTCGGTCAGGTGAATTGTCGTCTGCTCCGCTCGGCCGTTGCCTTCATTGTGAGGGTGGCCATTCCGATGAAAGCGGGGCTGATTTTGACCGACGGAGAGAGGGGCGTTTGAAGTCAAAAGAGAACGTCCACGGTATAAGTCCTCCGTCAACGCCGTTTCTCATTCCTGTGTGCGGGCGTGTAACGTTGCACACGGGAAAGGCGTTTTAGTCTTTCGCTGAATAGTGTAGTTCCTCCTTTTCTTTTAACAGACGTTGACTCCCAAAAAAACTGGATTTAGATTCCGTCACCGATGCCGATTGTGTTTCAACTGCGGGTGTGGGGTTGCCACAACACTATGTATGAATCCCGACTATTTCGCAAGACTGCGCAAAGCTGCGCTCGACACAGACGACTGTAGCACCGGCGACAGTTCAGAAGTCAGCACTGACGTGTCTGTTCTTGGACTACTCCCGGCGCGACTGTGGGAACTTCCCTGAGATTCTGGGAATCTACGTCACCTTCTGCGTTCGTGGACTGCAACGGTTCCCCACGGGGGGGTTGTGCACACGTGTAAAGCCGTGTTTTTCCTCGCAATTTACGCACACAGTGATACTCCTTTTGCTGGGGAGTCAGTTCTGCGATATTGAGTTTGTGAATGTCTTGTGGTGAGTTTGCCTGCTGAAAACGTCTTCTTCATTGACATGGATCCCAAGCGCTTTGAGTTCGCGTGGATGGCGCCCCTGGAGAAGCACTTTCTCTCCGTCAACGCTGATTACGAGGCCTGGCAGGCGCAACGTGTAAGTCTGGGTGCTCGCTTGGACTGTCAGAGAAATTCAAGTTTTACGCCCTCACGGCAAAGCCATTAGGGGCATGTTCCCGGGTTTTAACCCGACTTTAGATGAGATACACAAGTGTATGAGTGTTTAGGTGGTATCAGCCATATGCATTTATAATGGCAGAATGACCGAGGTCTTTTACGTGCCACTGTGGTGACACGGGGGTGGGAGATGGATACCGTCTCTGGATCTGCACATAAAGTTGACCCGTGTCCGTCCCGGCCCGGATTCAAACCAGCGACCTTTCGACCACAAGTCCAGTGCTCTACCACCTGAGCTACCCGGGCCCCTTGGACTGTCAATTAGTGATTGGCTGTTTTGAGGAGTGCGGTTACGAATCAGGGCTCCCCACGGACCCCCGTCATAGAGGGTCCATTGACCCCCACTCTTAATGTTTAGAGGGTCCATTGACCCCCACTCTTAATGTTTAGAGGGTCCATTGACCCCCACTCTTAATGTTGAGAGGGTCCATTGACCCCCACTCTTAATGTTGAGAGGGTCCATTGACCCCCACTCTTAATGTTGAGAGGGTCCATTGACCCCCACTCTTAATGTTGAGAGGGTCCATTGACCCCCACTCTTATTGTTTAGAGGGTCCATTGACCCCCACTCTTAATGTTGAGAGGGTCCATTGACCCCCACTCTTATTGTTTAGAGGGTCCATTGACCCCCACTCTTAATGTTGAGAGGGTCCATTGACCCCCACTCTTATTGTTTAGAGGGTCCATTGACCCCCACTCTTATTGTTTAGAGGGTCCATTGACCCCCACTCTTAATGTTTAGAGGGTCCATTGACCCCCTACGCGGAGTTTTAGAGGGTCACACGATGCCATGGTCCCCAAACCCCCCTGTGTTCATATACACATGTACGTATATAACGCATTGTTATCACGACTAGTGTGATATGAAGTTTCTTTTTCATCAGAATATTCGAAGAGGACACTTCAATTATAACTTGCTTAAATGGAACACACCCACTCTTTTCCAATACGCACGATAACGGAAACGAAGTGCGTCCCGGGACCCGCTCTTCATAGATTTAGTGCGTCCCGGGACCCGCTCTTCATAGGTTTAGTGCGTCCCGGGACCCGCTCTTCATAGGTTTAGTGCGTCCCGGGACCCGCTCTTCATAGGTTTAGTGCGTCCCGGGACCCGCTCTTCATAGGTTTAGTGCGTCCCGGGACCCGCTCTTCATAGGTTTAGTGCGTCCCGGGACCCCTTCAATGAGCTTCTAGTACGTGATTTCGGCTTCTAGTGCGTATAGGACGCAGGGACGCGCACATTGGGGAGTCCTGCGAATGCTGCTTGTTTACACACGGAGAAGTGCAGGTCGTTTTGTCACCATTGCAGCTGTTCCGTGTGATGTATCTTGGGCCCAAAAAATACAAATATTTGTTTCCAATGACAAGTCCCCAAAATGAGGGTCTGTAGGTCTGTGCTTTTTTTCTTGTCAAGTTCTATTCTTTTATTTGCAATGATACAGGCGCATACTGCTGCTAATTGGCCTGAAATTGTGCGGGTTGTGTCCCCTCGGTGTCGGTGAAGTGAAGTGTAACTTTCCTCGTAAAGTTTGCAAAATCGAGATTTGTCATTTTTTTCAAAACTTTTTCTTAGAAGTTTTTCAACAAAGGATCTAGAATCGGGAGCAAAAAAAGGGTCGGTCGGGGAGAAGAGAGATAATGTAAGTTTTACGCCCTCATGGCTAAGCCATTAGGGGCATGTTACACGGGAAAACCCGGCTTTGTATTAAAAAAAATAAAAAATACGATGCCTGGTCGGTCGGGGAATCGAGGAGTGTTAAATAAACTTGGCCTTAAAGGAGACTTCCCTTGACTTGTTTTTTGTTGATAGCTTCCACGAAAGGACAGGCAGGTCCGGTCCAGCTAGGTATTTACCTCACGAACACCTCTGTGGCTAAAAATGAACCCACAGTTGCTGGGGTTTACGCCAACCTGGTAATAGCCAACACGTCGATGTGTCTGCTGACGGGTGTGTCCATGGCTCATGTGTCCGCGTCTAGGATTTACTCTTGACAGCTATTTATTGCACGTCAAATCTTCTGTCTTTTCCTGCTTCCCTCGTGGCAGTGGTCGCCTTGACATACCTGGCTAGCGATGGAGGTGGTTATAAGTTTAGACTGTGACATGTGTTGTGCGAGTGTTTGTGTGTGTGTGTGTGTGTGTAGTAATAGACTTCTTTTGGATTCTGGACTATCTAATTGCAACGTTAGTTCATCCAACTAAAGCGGACAAAAAAATCACCTGTGACCTAAAGACTCGCTTTCTCTCTCTCTCTCTCTCTCTCTCTCTCTCTCTCTCTCTCTCTCTCTCTCTATCTCTCTCTCTCTCTCTCTCTCTCTCTCTCTCTCTCTCTCTCTCTCTCTCTCTCTCTCTCTCTCTCTCTCTCTCTCTCTCTCTCTCGGACACGCCTCCATACATTTAACTTGAGGCCATGATGCCGTTTCTCAAGATAGCGACGGACAGTGACACGGACATTCCATTGTGTGTTGTTTTGCACTCATTGTTTAGGAGGGGTGGAGGAGGTGTAACGTAAACACCACAAACCTCTGTGTGCTGTCTGTGTTGATAGGGTGTGCCGGTGTGCAGAGGGAGGAGAGATGCTATCAAATCACAAACGTTGTTGTTTTGTAGTGCTTGTGCAGGGGGGGGGGCTAGTTCCTAATCCTCTTGTGCTGCGATGTGTGTGTGTGTGAGGAGGGGGGGGGAGCTAGGGTGGGGGCCAGGTAGTAGAATAGTTGCAAAAGGAGGAAAGACTTTGTTAGCATAGAATCACAAACATTGTCTTGCAGTGTTTTTTTGCGGTAGAGGGGTGGGGGGTGAAACGTTCCAATCCCTTTTGTTGATACGCTGTTAGGATCTTAGTGCAGTAGTCTCACCTGAATGAACATCGACACTGCGACATCTGTCCTTGTCTTACTCAGTGTTTCTACTGACTACAAAGTACGCGTCAGTCTGTATTAGGGCAGTGTCCGCTATTTTCAAGTTGTTTGTGGAATACTGTAGCTTTTCTTGTCCTTACGCATTGTCTTTTTCTCAGTTTAAGATTACGTACGCACGCACGCACGCACGCCTGCTTGTATGCACACACACGCACGCACTGACGCCGTACGTACACTACACTACACTACACCAGAGACTATAGAGTATACAGACTGTATACTCTATAGTCTCTGACCGTACACTACAGTAACACAACACTACACTACACTGCACTGACCGCACTACACTAAGCCGGCTCCGCTCACCTATGTAACTTCAGCAGGACCGACGACGCACTGCAGATTATCCCAGCCCGCTACACGTTGCATGAAAGAAAAACAGGCCGAGTACTCGTCATAATCCCTATCGCGGCATAAATAATAGGCAGTGCGTCATCTGTGCCGCTGAAACTGCGCAGGTATATTCTGCCCATAAACTGCACTGCACTGCACTACCAACCGAAAGAAACTGTCTCTGAAACACACAAGTCAGTCTTGACACCGACCAGTTGACTTTTTCACCTCTGTCCCCTTCTACCCATTGAATAGGGGGGAGGGACACCGACTGAGGTACTGGCAGGACAGGATTAGGCCTATTCTGCTAACAAGTCCTCAATGGGAGGGACAGGGAGCGAGGGATTATTCGAGATAGAAACTCCACAATGGCAAATCCTCCTCCGTCCCCCCCCCTCCCCCCCCCCCCCCCTTTCTCGAGAGTTGTCAGTCTCGGCACCGACAAACAGGTCAAAAACGTGCCGAAAGTGATACCCCGGAACGCCAAGAATGTCTTTCGCGTTTTACACCGTTATGGTGGAGGGGGGGTGGGGGTGGTGGGCCTAACCACACGGCTTTGTTACAGGTGATTACTGAGTTTGTCCTCACCTCAGGAACTGAAATAGCTCAATGGTCTGCTTAGCACTGGTGCGAGAAGAGACGAATTGGTGTGAAGAAGGGTCGAAGATGTCTGCTTGTCGTCTTTTGTCGGTCTGTCTGTCTGTCTGTCTGTTTTAGTATCTGTCTCAGTGTCTGTCTGTCTTCTCTCTCTCTCTCTCTCTCTCTCTCTCTCTCTCTCTCAGTCTGGCCACACACACACACACACACACACACACTCACACACACTCACACACACACACACACACACACACAACCACCCCTATCCTTTCGCCTGTCGGCTCACCAAAGGGAACAGGTGTGATATTTTCACGTCACAACAAATCCCTCAGTGAATATGTCAGTCACTGACCAATGGCTAAACTGTCTCGCGGTGTCGCTGACCGCTGCTGACGTAGTTGTGTCCAGTGGCAGTTAGGTACTCTTGCTCTGTGTTCCAGCTTGCGTACTTCAGCCTGGAATGCTTCAGTGGAACTCGTGTGTCGACTCATCTGTGGTTCTGTGTCTAATGCTGAGTTTGTGTTGATGCGAACCTGCAATATTGTTGTGTTGTGCGAGATGGTTGATACATGTTTGTGATGCATTTCCTCCAGAATTCAGTGGTTGGTTTATCTTGGCGTGTGTTCTTTCTTTTGATAGCTAATGTTGATTTTTGCTTGTGTGTCGGTGCTGGACTTGAAATCAGTATTGAGGCTGGGTTTACTGTGACATGAATACATTTCTAGTTCTGTTATGTTTTTCCGTCAACGCTCAGGGGTTAGTTTCGCTTTGCGTGTCAGTTTTCTTCTCTTTCTGTTGATATTCGATGTGTTTATATTTGTGTCTTTGGTGTAAGTGTTGTGTGTCGACCGTTTTGATTCTGTATGTGTACGAACGTGGAATAATCATAGTGGTTTTCTCAGTGTGGCTTGGTTACATTTCTGTCATGCATTTCCACCAGTGGTTTTTTTTTTTTTTTTTTTTTTCTTTTTTTCTTTTTCTTCTTTTTTTTTTATCTTTTCTGTGGTTTTCTACAATGGACAAAATCTTGCATCTTTAATGTTGGTTATTGTCTTACATATGTCTGTGTTTGGGTTGACTTAAGTGTTGTTTGTGGCGGTGTCATAATGCAGTGTTTTTTTGTGTGTTTTTTTTGTGGACAACGCCTTTATTTTCAAATTTTGCAATTATGAAAAAAGTGCATAGTGTAAAGGGTATTATGAAACACGAAGTTTCATTTCATTTTCAAACATGAATGTTAAATTTACGGGAGTACCATATCTACCAGTGGTTATACATTTTCTGTGTGCGTGTTTCTTTCTTTGATCCTTTTTTTTTGTTTTTTTTTGTGCTAAACAATGTTGATTTTTGTGTCTTGTATTGTAAGTATTGCGTGTTGACAGTGTTGGTTCTGTTTATACATGTATAGTTACATTTCAGTGTTGCATTTCCATCTCGCGTTTTCTTCCCGTCTGTCTGTTACTGCCGTACGATGTTGATCAGTTTGTGTGTTTGATGTCACGAACTGATATTAAAAAGATGTGTGTGATCAGGGTTTGCGTCTTTGATTTAGGTATTGGAAGGGGTATTATATGGCCAACCATAGCCTATCACTAGAGAAAGTGTTGTTGGTTCAATTTACCAATATGTTTCAGTTTTTCTTTCGTTTTACTTCATGTCCGTATCTATTTATCTATTTTTTGAAGCATAACACAGTTCAAGATATTTTCGAGCGATTGGCCAATACTTGAACCAGTGTTTTGTTCTTGTGTTGCAGGATCGAGAAAAACACGAGCAGCTTCAAGAAATCCTCGGTAGCTACAGCAACAATGGATTACCTCCCCTGCCGGAGTTGCTGACCTTTGGCCGTCCTACTTTCGACGAGAAAGTCTTTGGACTGGAGGCCCACTGGAGTATACTTGTCGACAACGCCTCAGTGAGTTGATCCCTCGTTCCTTGCTTGCATGCGCACTTCTACTTTTTGTGAGAGAGAGAAAGAGAGAGAGATAGAGAGAGAGAGAGAGAGAGAGAGAGAGAGAGAGAGAGAGATAGAGAGAGAGAGAGAAAGAGAGAGAGAGAGAGAGAGAGGTATTGCACCTCGGTTCGACCGAAGAGAAGTTAAAAATAAATTCCTGTTGTGCAGCGGGATAAAGTATTCCCTCATACCTCGGAGATATACCTTCACTCGCTCGCAGCGACGTCACGTGACATTTTAGATGGTGGAAAAGAATGCTGTCGCTTATTTTCCTTCTGAGTTCAGTTAAGACTAAAACGATGCTCATTCACGGAAAGAACTATCCAAAATTGCAACCACAGCCGCGGTTGTCCTGTAAGTTCCCGATCCATGTTAAACCCTCATCCTCAGAAGGAAAATAAGCGACAGCATTCTCTTCCACCATCTTAAATGTCACGTGACGTCGCTGCGAGCGAGTGAAGGTATATCTCCGAGGTATGAGACGTAGAGGTTACATGCCGAGTCTCAGTGATTATCAAAAATAATGGTCGAAGTTAGCGGATCATGAAAAATGCGAGCTTTAGCGAGCTTTTTCATGACCGCGAACTGAGACCATTATTTTTGATAATCACTGAGACGAGGTGTGTAACCTCTTTATTCCTCCTTTCTTCAGTTATTCAAAGAAAAGAGGAGTTTTTTTGCGAAAGTTTGATCGAATCCTATTCTCTCAACCAGTCAACCTGCGCAGGCGATCGATTAATGCGCGGTTGTATAGTTCCGTGCAAATCATTCCATTCTGTTAACACTTCTTGTCAGTTTTCCTATTTTAGGCTAAAATCAAGTACACAGATATGCTGTTATTCTGCTGTGGCGGCAAAGGCAGATATTGTGTGTTCTGTATATGTTTTGGTATCGCTTAGGGTAATGTTTTTTCGTCAAATGGGACTAGCAGACGAACTTTTGCACCCGTGTTCCAACGTTAAAAACTGTATGAAGTTCAGTTTTCCGGGGAAAATAGTGTATGAAACCCCTTTATGTTGTTTAAATTGATGAGATGTGTGCATTTGGTTGCGTGTGATCTGTTTATTAAATGAAATATTGTTGAAAACTGACCGTCGGATTGCAGTCTGTTGTCGAAGGAACTGAGTGAAAAGAAGGGGAACTACTCTTGTCGCTAGACAAAGTATGAGTTACTTGCCTTGGGAAATTGCTTGTGATGAACGGCTTGAGCCACGGCAGATGAGATTCAGAAAACAACCGAACTCATGGATTTTATATGGAGATTCATGTGTTCAGGCCTGTAGTTGTTAATTTAAATGCGGTATGTTTGTATTGTTTGCTCCAGAGATGTATACTTCGTACATTAGAGCGTTCTGAACTTTTCAGTCGCAAAAAGTAGTACCGAAACAGAACAACCTCTCAACCCATTGCACTATCGAGGATTCAGGCTGTTGCTGGGTCGTTATTTGTTTGGTTGCTGGGTCATTATCGAAAAATAACTACCCCTACAAGTTTACAGAGGTAAAGAAGCAGAGGGGGGAATAAAATACTTTATCCCGCTGCACAACAGGAATTAAAAGTTACCTTATGTACGGTCGAACCGAGGTGCAATGGGAGAGGGGGAGAGAGAGTGAGAGAAAGAGAGTGAGAGAAAGAGGGAGAGAGAGTGAGAGAAAGAGAGAGAGGGAGAGAGAGAGATAGAGAGAGTGAGAGAAAGAGAGAGAGAGAGAAAGAGATAGAGAGAGAGAAAGAAAGAGAGAGAGAGAAAGAAAGAGAGAGAGAAAGAGAGTGAGAGAGAGAAAGAGAGTGAGAGAAAGAGAGAGAGAGAGGGGGAGGGAGAGGGGGAGAGAGTGTGAGAGACAGAGAGAGAGAGAGTGAGAGACAGAGAGAGGGAGGAAGAGAGAGGGAGAGAGAGTGAGAGAGAGAAAGAGAGTGAGAGAAAGAGAAAGAGAGAGAGAAAGAAAGAGAGAGAGAGGGGGAAAGAAAGAGAGAGAGGGAGGGAGAGAGAGAGAGAAAGAGAGTGAGATAGAGAGAGAGAGAAAGAGAGAGTGAGAGAGAAAGAGAGTGAGAGAGATCAGAGACATACATCTATGTCTCTGGAGAGAGGGAGGGAGAGAGAGAGAGTGAGAGAGAGAGAGTGAGAGAGACCGTGCGCTGTTCGTCTGCCCGTCTCGTTCCCTTATTTTCTTCCATGCTTTTGTCGGTGTGGTTTGTTCCTGTACAAACTAGGAATAAGAAAGGTTTGAACTATAACTATCCAACGGTTCTCCTGGACGCTAGCTGCAGGTACTTGAAGGCAGTCAGGATCGGTTGCAAGTTAGGTTTCCCGGCTTTCCCACAGGACTGATTCTGGGTTTAAGCACTACCGAGAAGGTGACACTGGGCGTAGAACGTTGTTATCAGCACAACGTCCTTCACTATATCATTCCTCATTGACATGCAGGCTTTTCTGTCAAGGGTGTCTCATGCACTTTATGGCACTTTATGGGGTACTCACCTGGGTACTCGGTACCCGTCCTGTAAAGTCACCTTCGAGACGCATGGGGGGGATTGGGTGTACCCGTAAACTCAGTACACATGACCTTAACCAGGACACAAGGGCAGAACTAATAAGTTTCGCGAATACAGCGGTATGGATAGGTTACCTCCCTCGTCTTCCTTTTGCTTGCCTGCTTCTCGGGTTTTTGAATCCGATACTGTTAACTGACCTGTCAGAGGTTTTGAAACCTAACCCTAACCCGTTTTGTTATTCCCCGTTCATGACATAGGACGTGCCATCACTGACCTACTGCTGCTGTGCGCTGGTGTTGAAAAGGGAAAATAGGGGTTTATTCGAGCTCCAGTCGAAACCTGTGTGTAGGCAAACACGATATAACGGTATCAGTCGTACCCAGAGTGTGGTGTATACCGAATATGGGGAAAATGAGAAGTTCAGTTTGTTTTCTTAGTTCAGATAGCCAAGTTTTGGTGATTTGTTTTATGCAGGACAGTAATAGACCGTCACCAACCTAAATTCACAGCCTGACTGTTCTTTATTTGGTGTTTAGCGTCATTTCTTACATACTGCTTGACTAAAATCTTTACAAACATTGACTATATTCTATACAAGAACCACTTAACAAGGGTAATAAGTGATGAATTTTATGGGTGAGAAAAGGAAAGTAAAAGGACTTTGGGGAGGCAGAAATAGAGAAGAAACAAGAAAAAGATCCTAATTAGGTTCACGGCATCGAGAGTGATGCGACCTTCTCTCAGAAGTTAGTAGAGAAGGCTCCCCCATCCACCACCCGGGGGACGCGCCTCTACGCCAATTAGGGGGCGCGAGGAGCCTGACTGTAGGTATACGGAATGATGACTCAGAATGAGCAGGCAAACAGTGTAGCATAAGCTCAAATGAAGACAGATGGTCTGTGTACCTGAAAAAAACCACGATGTAAAATACAGTGGGGGTGTGAGGAATATGGGGGGGGGGGGGAGGGAGTTCCAGCTCGTCAACTCTATAGCATACACTAAAATGCAGTCAGTGTACTGACTGCAATTGCAAGAAAAAGCCGAGGTAAACAAATTTGGGGTGTAAGGTGTGTGTGTGTGTGGGGGGGGGATATGTAACTTGCTGACAATGTAGCATACACTAAAATGCAGACAAAAGGTCTGTGCAAAAAGGAGCCAATGTAAACACATTTTGGTTGTCTTCTTCTTCAGTTCTTCTTCTTCTTCTTCTTCTTCTTCTTCTTCTTCTTCTTCTTCTTCTTCTTCTTCTGCGTTCGTGGGCTGAAACTCCCCCGTACACTCGTGTTTTTGCACGAGTGGAATTTTACGTGTATGACCGTTTTTACCCCGCCATTTAGGCAGCCATACGCCGCTTTCGGAGGAGTTTTGGTTGTGAGGTGGGGGCAGAGGGGTGTTTCTAGCTTGCCCAAATAGTGGCATACACTCAAATGCAGACATATGTACTACATATGTATATATGTATATAACCGTACTCGGAGTAGGCCAACAGGAAGGGGGGGGGGGGGGTAATGTCCAGCTGTAGCTGACGAAGCGGAAACACAGGCGACAGTCACGGCTGAGGAATGCAGGGATGGCAGATTGGGGACAGCTTGTTGCGGGTGACTGACGTGTGACACACTAACGTGTCCGCTTCACCTTTGTTCTCTGACACCTGGCAACAAACATGAACAGGTAGCAAGTCCGAAACCCCGCCGACCATTATCCTCCTTCCCTCCCTGGGCCACACCGACCGGGCAATTCCCACCACCATCCACACTAGTCAGTTGCAGAATCTTCATACGGCGTACCCCCACACCCATTCATGTTTTGTTGTGCCCTGTTTTTATAAAGCATAAATAGGCTAGTTAGGATTCGCTCTGGTTGTTTGTTTGTTTGTATCTTGAAGAATGTTTTTCCGTGTTGTTGTGTTTAAAGGTACCATCTTCCCCCGCTTACGGTACACTCTCGTCTTCCCCGACACAAACTCCTGTCGGTCCAGTCCTGTACACGGAGCATTATTTTACACAGTTCACTGTACTTTGCAACATTACGGCACAAATCAATAGCCCATCTGTGTTCCGTTTTTGTTTTGTGCTGAACTAATTTAGAAGATTGACTCAAGTGTCTCATAATGAATTCAGCCAAAACTCTCCTCAGACAATAGACAGGTTGTTGATGTGTGTATGTGTTTAAGTAAAATGATACTCTTATCAGAGGCAAACTGTCTGCTCTTATCTCGAGAGAGAAACAACAACTGAACAAGTGTGTCATGTGTATGTGGGTATGTGTTTCAGCAAAATGATACTCTTATCAGAGGCAAACTGCCTGCTCTTATCTCGAGAGAGAAACAACAACTGAACAAGTGTGTGTATGTGGGAACGGCGGTACCTTTAACATTACGAAAAAAAAAATCGGCGCAATGTCTCACTACGTCTCTCTGTGTGTTACTGTTACTGTTAGGTTACTTAACTGTCCCCCGCGTTTCACAAGCATCAGGGACAAGGATAAAACTTCGGCTCAGCATAAATTAAACAAGTGCACAATGCAGGACTTGTCATAAGAAAAATGCGACTGTGTTAATGTTTCCAGCCATAAAACATCGTGATGACAGGATAGGAATTCGTGTCATGTCGACCTGGACAATGCCCGTCTTGTTAGCTTTTTTCTACCTCCTTAGTGGCTTTGGTCTTACTTTTTGCGTCTGCTACGATATCACTTGTGTCCGTTTATCTAGGAACCTCTCAGTTTTGAATAAGAAAAAGAACCCTCTCTTCTGGTATCACACTCCCCCCCCCTACCTCCCCCTCCTCTCTATCTATCTCTGGCATGTGTGTGTGTGTGTGTGTGTGTGTGTGTGTGTGTGTGTGTGTGTGTGTGTGTGTTTTAAACATTCGGAGGATGAGGATGATTTGAAGTCCACACAATGATGATGATGATGATTTGAAGTCCACACAATGATGATGATGATCATTTGAAGTCCACACAATGATGATGATGATGATGATTTGAAGTCCACACAATGATGATGATGATGATTTGAAGTCCACACAATGATGATGATGATGATGATGATTTGAAGTCCACACGATGATGATGATGATGATGATGATGATGATTTGAAGTCCACACAATGATGATGATGATGATGATGATGATGAGATGATGATGATGATGATGATGATGATGATGATGATGATGATGATGATGATGATGATGATGATGATGATGATGATGATTTCAGGCACTGACCAAGAGGCAACACGACCAGCAGGAGGCTGTGTGGGAGTTACTCCACACTGAGCTGTCCTACATCAGTCAGATCCGGGTCATCGTCGATGTGAGTGTCTCTTTCTCCTTCATACACACACACACACACACACACACATCACGTGCACACACACATACACACACACTCTCACATACACACACACACACACACATATGCACACACACACACACACACACACACACACACACACACACACACACACACACACCTCTTGGTATCCACCCGCTGTGCTTTTCAACACTATTCCCACTTGCTCTGTTTGTCGGTGAATACCTGTATTATGTTACTGCTACTCTCTCTCTCTCTCTCTCTCTCTCTCTCTCTCTCTCTCTCTCTCTCTCTCTCTCTCTCTCTCTCTCTCTTTCTCTCTCTCTCTCTCTCTCTCTCTCTCTCTCTCTCTCTCTCTCTCTCACACACACACACACACTTGGCAGCAATATTGTGTTTTCTTTCTCGTGCTGTGTGAATCCAATATTTACAACTTGTCTACTGTTTCCAGGTGTTCAAAAGCTGTTTGCTCAATGTCCAGCAAGAAGGGCTTCTGAATGAGGTCAGTACCCGTCTTCTCTTCTTTTGAATTATTTGCTGGGTTAATGGTTTCCATTTTTGAATTTGCAAGGGCCAAACAAACAAAAATAATAATGTTTATTTCTGATGACAAGGCTCCAAACATTCGGTTTGATCGTTTTTTGGATTATAGTCTCCATTTTTTTCTTATTTTTTTCTTTTTCTTAACCAAGACATATTTGGCCCTTTATTGGCTAGAACTCGTGTGAGCTGTGACCATATGTCACAGAAGAGTAGCTTTCCTTGTAACGTCTGCTAATTTGAGTTAGGTGGTTTTTTTGTTTTGTTTTTTGGTTTTTTATTGGATCAGAAAATAGTTCTAGGGTCGGTCGGGGAACTCAAAACACTGAATTGTGTTCGTTAGGCCCAATGAATCCACAGCAAAAAGAACATATCTTGATTCTCCATCTAGGCGCAGTAGAAGGTCCAAAGCAGGAAACTTGTTATAATCGGAGCCATATACTGTCATTATTAGACAACATAGGCGAACAAAACTTAGTGTTTTAGATTCCAATTTCATTGTCCTTTCCAATGACATATGCAAAACTTGTGGCGTTTTAGCTTATTTGATTTTTGTTTGATTTTAACGCGGGAACCTTACTTTTGCGAATTTGATTTCGGGGGGTGTCTGTGTTGTAGGTTGCACTGTCTAGACTCTAGCATACGCACAATCTGTTTGCTGAATATGGTAGGGAAATGAACGGCCTTTCCAGTCATACCAGACATCATATTCGATGTCTATAGGTTAGGTGGATTCTATAGCATTGTGGGAAGTCTATTGGTCTAGTATGCTGTCACCTGATAACAGGTGTGGTTGTGTGTTATTCAGATCGAGCTGGAGCGGTCTATTACTTAGGTGGATTCTAGCATTGTGGGAAGTCGATAGGTATATGCTGTCACCTGATAACAGGTGTGGTTGTGTGTTATTCAGATCGAGTTGGAGCGGTCTATTACTTAGGTGGATTCTAGCATTGTGGGAAGTCGATAGGTATATGCTGTCACCTGATAACAGGTGTGGTTGTGTGTTATTCAGATCGAGTTGGAGCGGCTGTTCGGCAACATCGACCAGATCCTGGACTCGAACCAAACGCTATGGCAGGACAGTCTGACCAAGGTGCTGGAAGATGCCAGGGTCAACCGCAGACCACTCAACCCCTCACTCATGAAGTCTGCCTTCGTCAAGGAGGTACGCTACCACAGCCTTTTCATTGGGGTTTAAGGCCAAGAGACGTTTACTGCAGTACAAACCCCCCCCCCTTTTTGAGACCTCCAACAATCTAAAAAAAATCGGTTCTTGGAAAGGAGGGAGTCTTAAAATGGGGGTAATTTTACAGAGGTTATCAACAAAAAGTCTGAGAAAACAAGGTCTTAAAAAGGAGTGAGTCTTAAAATGGGGGTCATTTTACAGAGGTTATCAACAAAAAGTCTGAGAAAACAAGGTCTTAAAAAGGAGGGAGTCTTAAAATGGGGGTCATTTTACACAGGTTATCAACAGAAAGTCTGAGAAAACAAGGTCTCAAAAGGGAGGGGTCTCAATATAATGGGGGTCATTTTACACAGGTTATCAACAGAAAGTCTGAGAAAACAAGGTCTTAAAAAGGAGGGAGTCTTAAAATGGGGGTCATTTTACAGAGGTTATCAACAAAAAGTCTGAGAAAACAAGGTCTTAAAAAGGAGTGAGTCTTAAAATGGGGGTCATTTTACAGAGGTTATCAACAAAAAGTCTGAGAAAACAAGGTCTTAAAAAGGAGGGAGTCCTAAAAAGGCGGGTTCCACTGTACCCTGCAAACAACCACCACTGTCACGTGCCAGATCATAAGAAACAAACATGACGATCTCTTCTTGTTCAGGGCTTGACAGTCTTTAGGAGAGACTACTTTGTTGTTGTTGTTTTGTTTTGTGTGTTTTTTTGTCTTCGTTTTTGAAGCTACAGACTTTTACATGGGTAACGATTATTGCTTCACTGGGACACATACAGAAGCTGAACAGTCTGGCCGCTTTCAACGTAGGGCAGAATTTGACTGATTAATTAATTTTGAAACTGACACCAGTGTCAATCTGCCATATCAATTCATCAACTAGGCTGTTGACTTTGCTTATGTGTGTAAGTGGAAGACCCTCCTACCCCATGTAAACATGTTATAGCCTGGGCAGATCTGTGACGCTGAGTATGAGGGTTCACGCAAGAGTTTACTGTTGCTACTCCCCTTTTATGACCTCCACAAATCTGAGAAGTTCTGGTCTTGAAAGGACGGAGGGGCGGGGATGTAGCTCAGTCGGTAGCGCGCTGGATTTGTATCCAGTTGGCCGCTGTCAGCGTAAGTTCGCCCCCACGTTCGGCGAGAGATTTATTTCTCAGAGTCAACTTTGTGTGCAGACTCTCCTCGGTGTCCGAACACCCCCCGTGTGTATACGCAAGCACAAGACCAAGTGTGCACGAAAAAGATCCTGTAATCCATGTCAGAGTTCGGTGGGTTATAGAAACACGAAAATACACAGCATACTTCCTCCGAAAACGGCGTATGGCTGCCTAAATGGCAGGGTAAAAAACGGTCATACACGTAAAATTCCACTCGTGCAAAAAACACGAGTGTACGTGGGAGTTTGAGCCCACGAACGCAGAAGAAGAAGAAAGGAGGGAGTCTTAAAATGGGCGTAAATTTGCAGAGGTTTTTAAGCAGGAAATGTGAAAAAGCAAGGTCTTAAAATGGAGGATGTCTTGAAACAGGGGTCTCAAAATGGGGATTTCAGTGTCATTGGTCCTGACGTTTTCTTGGTGTTTCAGTTCAAGAGCCTGATACAACCGTACACACGAAACTGCATGGAACAGAAACAGTGTGTGGAGTACATGAAGATGAGACACACGGAATCCGACCTCTTCAAGATTTTTGTCATGGTAAGTGCACGGGCCTACCGCATGTCTTTCCTGTTTCGCCTTGTGGATTTAGCACATTGACGTCCAAGCTGAACTTGCTGTGTTAAAATCTCACACCAGGTAGGCTTGATTCTAAATTCAGGCACGTTTCAGACACAATCTGACTATATATCAGTTTGAATTCTGCCATGATAAAAGTGGCATAGGAAATGATCAAGTGCACCCTACGTACGATGTGTCTGGAAACACCTCCGCGCGGAGGGGTTTTGCAGCCAGCGCAGCAAAGATAAAGAGGGAGCATTTTCTCCGCTCGCGCGGCAGCAAGCACTATATCTCTAGACTGAGTAAAGGTTTCAGAAGCCATATGCTTCTACGTCTCAGGTAACACACTCTTAACAAATATGCCGTGTCGTGTTACAGTATAAAGGTTGCTGACCTAATATACCTCCATGTCTCAGGTGATATCCTCTTAGTTATATGCATTTCAAACACATGCCTGGCAGTGACTTTACAAGTACTTTTCCACTGCTGATATGACTAAGTCACTAAGACAAACTTGATTCTCGAAACTGTTTGTCCGTTCCTCTGGAGAGATAAGTATACAAAGTACAGTAACAACTTTTTTTGTGACACCATTGTTCGCATTGTGACTTATTCTCAAAATTTTGTTTGGCTTTTAATGTCAGACATTCAGTCACTTTCGAAGAGAGGACCAAGAAAGGCTGTGTTCTTAGTTAAGTCCGAAGTTGACTTCGCGAAGACTTCGTCAAGTCTTTTTTTTATCGAAATTCAGCGCCAAAGCTTCCGGAAGTAGACTTTGCGAAAGTCGACTTCGCCGAAATAATATCAGGCTGAAGAGACGTGTGGGTTTGTTTAATCATTGTCATAACTCATTAACAAAGTGACCATGTGATGTTACAGTGGGCGGAGGCACAGAAGCAGTGCAACAGGCTGAAGCTGACGGACCTACTGGTCAAGCCAATGCAGCGGCTGACCAAGTATTCCCTGCTCCTGCAGGCCATCCTCAGGAAGACCGACGATGACCGCCAACGTAGGGACCTCCTTGAAATGGTCAGTGAGATTATTCAGTGATGATCAGATCAGATCAAATTTGATATCTTTGAGAAATGACAGTGACGGTCCATAGCACAGCAAGCACAACAGTATTGTAGCAGAACCGCCCAAGTTGCTCTGTGTGATGATGATGATGATGATGATGATGATGAGGAGGAGGAGGAGGAGGAGGAGGAGGATGGAACTTTATTTTAGAAGAATAGAGACTGAAGGCTATATAGTGCTATGCCTTTTTGTTACAATCTTTCCTTACATCAAGTACATGACTATTGAAACAGTAAATGATTTGATTAGCAAGTCAAAACATACAAGCCAAAACATACAAGCCAAAACATACAAGCCAAAACAAGTAAGCCAAAACATACAAGCCAAAACATTCAAAGCCAAAACATACAAGCCAAAACAAACAAGCCAAAACATACAAGCCAAAACAAACAAGCCAAAACATACAAGCCAAAACAAACAAGCCAAAACATACAAGCCAAAACATACAAGCCAAAACAAACAAGCCAAACATACAAGCCAAAACATACAAGCCAAAACATACAAGCCAAAACAAACAAGCCAAAACATACAAGCCAAAACATACAAGCAAACAAGAACAATGAAACTCTGATTTTCTTTTTCCTCTTTTATCTGCGACATGAGATCAGTATGCCTTTCTAATATCAGTATGCCTTTCTAATATCAGTATGCCTTTCTAATATCAGTATGCCTTTCTAATATCAGTTGACGTTGTGTACATCTTTAGACCACCACATTGATTGACCTGACCTTAATACCACTGTTTGCACGTACGTGCAGATCGCCAGCGTGGACAAATTTGTCCTCAGCATCAACTCCCAGATGCAGCAGCAGCATGAACTGGAGCGTCTGGAGGCCATCATGACCAAGATAGACCCCTACGACGCTGTAGAGGCACCCAATGATGAGTGTGTTAAGGTAGGGGAAACACACATACACACACACACACACACACACACATGTATACACACACACACAGCTCCCACTCGATCCGAGTCTACCTTAATACATTCAGTAAATATTGACGGAATGTATTGTCAAAAAAGCGCAGGCAATTGAAGAAAACTGACAGTCTTTGGGGAGAATGCAAATATAAGAAATGCTAATGCGAATGCTAATGTAGACCTAAGTAAGGTCTGGATATTCCCGTGTGTGTGCAAGAGAGAGATCTAGTAAGTGTGTGGTTGTATGGTGTGAGTGAGAACGTCTGTGTGTATACGTGTGTGTCTGTGTGTCTGTCAACTGCCCATTGTAGACAATCACCATTATCCATAAGCTTCTTTTTTCCATCAGACTTATTAAGTTGAACGCTTGTTTTCACAGATCATTCAGGACTACAACGCCAACTTCAACCTGCTGGCGCCCATGTGCGGCTTCCGCAGCGTCCAGAACCGTAGCCTTCTCATGCACTCCAGCCTCCGTATGAAGGAGGCACAGTCTCGGGTAGGTACCCAGGGCGGTGAAACTTTGGTGTCTTATGGGTGTGCAATTCCACTCTCTCTCTCTCTCTCTCTCTCTCTCTCTCTCTCTCTCTCTCTCTCTCTCTCTCTCTCTCTCTCTCTCTCTCTGCCTTGCTCTGCTCCCTCCATCCCTCATGTTCATTCGTTACTGCCTAGCTCTTCTTTTTCCCTTTCTCTGTATCTCTCTCTCTCTCTCGCTCTCTCTCTCTCTCTCGCTCTCTCTCTCGCTCTCTCTCTCTCCCACTCTCTCTCGCTCTCTCTCCCTTGCTCTCCTCCCTCCCTCCCTCATGTTCATTCGTTACTGCCTAGCTCTTCTTCCTCCCTTTCTCTGCCTCTCTCTCTCTCTCGCTCTCTCTCTCCCACTCTTTCTCGCTCTCTCTCCCTTGCTCTCCTCCCTCCCTCCCTCATGTTCATTCGTTACTGCCTAGCTCTTCTTCCTCCCTTTCTCTGCCTCTCTCTCGCTCTCTCTCCCACTCTCTCTCTCGCTCTCTCTCGCTCTCTCTCCCACTCTCTCTCTCGCTCTCTCTCCCACTCTCTCTCGCTCTCTCTCCCTTGCTCTCCTCCCTCCCTTCCTCATGTTCATTCGTTACTGCCTAGCTCTTCTTCCTCCCTTTCTCTGCCTTTCTCTCTCTCGCTCTCTCTCCCACTCTCTCTCACTCTCTCTCCCTTGCTCTCCTCCCTCCCTCCCTCATGTTCATTCGTTACTGCCTAGCTCTTCTTCCTCCCTTTCTCTGCCTCTCTCTCGCTCTCTCTCCCACTCTCTCTCTCTCTCTCTCCCTCCCACTCTCTCTCTCGCTCTCTCTCCCACTCTCTCTCGCTCTCTCTCCCTTGCTCTCCTCCCTCCCTCCCTCATGTTCATTCGTTACTGCCTAGCTCTTCTTCCTCCCTTTCTCTCCCTTTCTCTCCCTTTCTCTCTCTCGCTCTCTCTCCCACTCTCTCTCGCTCTCTCTCCCTTGCTCAGCTCTCCTCCCAGGCTCCCTCCCTCATGTCCATTCGTTACTGTCTAGCTCTTTTTCCTCCCTTTCTCTGCCTCTCTCTCTCGCTCTCTCTCCCACTCTCTCTCGCTCTCTCTCCCTTGCTCTCCTCCCTCCCTCCCTCATGTTCATTCGTTACTATCTAGCTCTTCTTCCTCCCTTTCCCTGTCTCTCTCGCTCTCTCTCCCACTCTCTCTCGCTCTTTCCCTTGCTCTCCTCCCTCCCTCCCTCCCTCCTGTTCATTCGTAACTGTCTAGCTCTTCTTCCTCCCTTTCTCTGCCTCTCTCTCTCTCTCGCTCTCTCTCCCACTCTCTCTCGCTCTCTCTCCCACTCTCTCTCGCTCTCTCTCCCACTCTCTCTCGCTCTCTCTCCCACTCTCTCTCGCTCTCTCTCCCACTCTCTCTCGCTCTCTCTCCCACTCTCTCTCGCTCTCTCTCCCACTCTCTCTCGCTCTCTCTCCCACTCTCTCTCGCTCTCTCTCCCACTCTCTCTCGCTCTCTTTCCCTTGCTCTCCTCCCTCCCTCATGTTCATTCGTTACTGCCGCCTAGCTCTTCTTCCTCCCTTTCCCTGTCTCTCTCTCTCGCTCTCTCAGATTCATTCGTTTATTTCCGCCTCTCAGCTTGTACACCCCCGTCATCTCCCTCTCGCTTGTTCGCTCATTTCTGCTTCTCTTCTTAGCATGTAAAGAGAACGGCTATTGTACCTTGACCAAAGTCAAATATCTAATACCTTAACACTGTCTACCCCACCTATGTTGACCAATTTGTTTTTAGCCGAGACCAGCTGTGCTGCAGCAGGTCACTCAGAGTTGTAGTAACTGTGTAGCAACTGTGTATCAACACGCTGGAATGCAGGCGTTAGATGGACGTTACAGGAAGCGGCTGAAGTGACTGTGTGTACGGATATATCCGTACCAGGTCAGATAGAGCCATATCAGTGGGTACCCGGGAGACACAGAGTTAATCTATATGCTGCCTACTTTCAGACGGACGTGGACTGCTTCCTCTTCACGGACTTGCTACTGGTATGCAAGAGCAGCAAGCGTATGGACAAGTTCAAGATCATCAGGGCGCCCATGAGCCTGAACCAGGTCGTCGTCTCTGAGCTCAAGGACAAAGGTAGGTCATCAGGTTGTGGGGTCAGTAGGTCGTCCTTGAGACCAGGCAAGGTCATTCTATTTGAAGTCCAATGACAAATTGAAATGATCAGGTCTTAGGTGAGAAGGTTGCCTTTAAGGCAAGGCTGGGTTATTGTAATTGACGTCCAAGGACAAAAGTAGGTCATCAGGTCGCACCGTTAATATTTCTTTTGAGAACGGTTCGAGGTGAACAATCTTTAGAATCGGATTACACAATCCGAAAAGTATGACTGCCTAGAGTGATGCTTTACAAAATCATGTATTATTATAAATCAAAAAACAAGAAAGGTAGGTTGTTGGAACGTTTGTTATTGACAAAACAATACATTTACAAACAAATTTAAAATAAACAAATATTTTAAAACAAATAAATAAACAAATATTTTAAAAATGTATTATTTGTCAATAACAAATGTTCCAACAAACTACCTTTCTTGTTTTTTGATTCTGAATATTTGGAACGTTGGCAGTCTCTTCGTTTTTGGATTTATTCATGTATTATTATAGTTTTGATGACTGTTATTTATTATGATTGTTGTGTGTGTGTGTGTGCAGGGAGTTTCCTGCTGATCTACCTGAACGAGTACCTGATCCCCATGGCCGCCTACACGTTCCACGGGGACCAGGCGGCCGTCAGGGTGTTCCTGGAGAAGATAAGGGATGCAGTGGTAAGGCTTCCTACATTGTACACTTCCTACATCGTACACTTCCTACATCGTACATTTCCTACATTGTACACTTCCTACATCGTACACTTCATACATTGTACACTTCCTACATTGCACACTTCCTACATCGTACACTTCCTACATTGTACACTTCCTACATCGTACACTTCGTACATTGAACACTTCCTACATTGTACACTTCCTACATTGTACACTTCCTACATTGTACACTTCCTACATTGTACACTTCCTACATTGTACACTTCGTACATTGAACACTACCTACATTGTACACTTCCTACATCGTACACTTCCTACATTGTACACTTCCTACATTGTACACTTCCTACATTGTACACTTCCTACATTGTACACTTCCTACATCGTACACTTCCTACATTGTACACTTCCTACATTGTACACTTCCTACATCGTACACTTCCTACATCGTACATTGAACATTGTGCACAGCTCATTCAAACAAATGTGACATTTCGTTTCGTTTACTCCTTTATTCCAATGCTGGGAAATTGGGGTCGCTTCCTCCCAGGGGAAAGCTAGCAGCAACAAGAGTGGCGCTACCCAGGTGTGTGCGTGTTTAGGTGTAATTAGACACCTGCACTGATGGCAGAATGATCGAGGTCTTTTACGTGACACGGGGATGGAACATGGATACATGAAGTTGACTCATTTCCGTCCCTGCCTTGATTCGACCCCGTGACCTTAGCATCACAATTCCAGTGCTCTTACCAACTGAGCTACCCGGTCCCACTGATGTTAATAACAAAAGAGAGATCCTTACTCACCATGACAAACATAACACCGCTGTCAAATCTTTGCCTTTGTAGGCTTCTTCGGGACTATCAATTAACACAGAAAGGCAACATCTGTCAAACGTAAGGTCGGGGGTAGAGAGTTGTAGAAAGGTGGGACTTACAAGAGAAGTTTCACTGTAACGGATGTTGCTGCTGACAACTGTAGCAGTGTGGATGCTAATTGCAGACAGGCTACGGCTAGCAACTTGTTGCAACTTGTAGGCTGTGAAACCGTGGATGAAGGAAGATCCATTGCCTGGTTTTGAAAATGCACATGTTGGCTGTAAATCTATATTGTAGCAGATAACTCTTAAGGTATTGTGTGTGTGCGCGTTGCAGAAATACTATTTCAACACAATAACATTTAAGATTTAGCACAATAAGTACAATGGATTTTGTTGTGGATAACCATCGCAGTCTCTGTACTCGTTGATATGTAGATCTATAGCATCAGTTTGGGGAGTGCCATTATTGGCTATAAAGTAAACCGATGTTGTTGGTTTTAACAGTATTTTATTCAGATACAAGTTTCAAAAACCATGGAATGTGTGAAATAATAAAGTGGCACAACAAGATAAACTTATGAATGCGATGTTGTTGTGGTGGACCCTAGCAGTTTCTGTCCTCGTTGATATGTGACCCTCCACCACGGAATGAGTCGCATGTCACCTCGCTCGGCTCTGCGCTAGGCTTAATATAAGTCCGGGGGTGTCTAGTAACAGTGTGAGGGTCACCTTAGTCACAGGCTTATAACTCAAAAAGATTTCGCTCTTTTTTAAAACGGTTTTCAACCACTGAATGGAGCATAAAAAACTCTTTAGGAAAATATAAAAATCATGAAAAGGTGACATGCGACTCATTCCGTGGTGGAGGGTCACATATGTGTAGATCCGTAGCATCATTTTGGGGAGTGAGAGTGTTAGCTGTAAAGTAAACAGATGGTGTTACGCTGTGTGCATGCTACAGAGGGACTGAGACGACAAGATAAAGTTATGAATGCCATGTCACTTTGTTGCGGAGTGGCCGTGTAATGGTGTGTGCATGTTACAGAGGGACTGAGACGACAAGATAAAGTTATGAATGCGATGTCACTTTGTTGCGGAGTGGCCGTGTAACGGTGTGTGCATGTTACAGAGGGACTACCGCAGGAAGCTGCAGGAGGACGCACGGGAGCACCTGGCAGCCAGCATGACGGTGATGGAAGAGGTAGAGTACACGGCGCTGCCCAGGGAGGGCCCGCTGACCATGGACCGCACGCCCCACTCGGCCTTCCCCCGCTCCGCCAGCACGGAGTCCACAGACGGCCACTACATGCCCAACCTGGCCCCCAACAGAGGGCACGGCATCCCGCTGGAGAGGACCGGGTCGTGCAACGAGATGCAGTCCCCCAACTCCGTGTCAGGCACGTCTCGCGGCATCCCCGATCACGCCCACTCCTTCTCCTCCTCCTCCAACGACTTCTCCCCGACGTCAGACCGCAGGCACAAGCCGGTGAAGCAGTGCTACTCGGTGCCCAACATGGCTGCGGGACAGCTGAGCGTGGCCAACGGCGAGGACGATGACCAAGGTCTGTCCATGGACACTAGGAGCGTGCGCCGCGCAGTGGGCTCGCCCTCGTCCTCCATGTACAACCTGGCCGAGCCCGGCCCCGTGGACGATGAGGACGTCAACGGCCGCATCAACAAGAACAGCGCGCGGCGGACGTCCCGCTCTGCTGAGAAGCGGTACTACACGGCAGACTCGATCCAGGAGCTGCGGCAGCACAAGGACAAGGACTCCAGCATCCACAAGCGCCTGTCCTGGCAGAACGAGAACCACCTGGACGATAAGCTGCGCAGCAAGGTGCTCAGCACAGACTCTATCCCCAGCTCCTCGGGCGTCAGCTCCACCGGCTCCCTGCACCTCGATCCCAACAGGGACATCAGCGAGGAGATTGATTTGACCCGCTCCGGGAGTTCGAGGACGTTGCAAGGCGACGGCAGCCCTAGTGGCTCTGTGGACCTGAGCGGTCAGTCCAAGTCGACGCCGGACATCGTGCAGCTGTTCCACTCGCTGAAGACCGGGGAGGCGCAGGACGGCATCGTGTCGGTGGACATGCCTGCGGTCAATGACGGGCCGGGCAGGAGGCTGACGCACTCACAGATCCTCAAGATGAAGAAACAGTTGCTGCTCGACACCAACGTAGAAGCTTCGTAAGTTTCACAGATTTTCTTTTTTGTATTTGATTTACTCATACGCTTGCTTACTCTGTCTCTGTCTCTGTCTCTCGCTCTGTTTCTCTCTCTCGCTCTGTCTCTCTCTCTCTCTGTCTCTCTGTCTCTGTCTCTCTCTCTCTCTCTCTCTCTCTCTCTCTCTCTGTCTCTCTCTCTCTCTGTCTCTCTCTCTCTGTTGTCAGCGTTTCTTTCTACACGAGTGATGACTGAAAAGTTAACCTTCCAACATTGGTGTACCTCCTTGTTTCCCTTTCTGAGCGAAGATTCTAACCTGTTGTCTTTATATCCACAGAGAGGTGTGAAGCCGTACAGAGGTTTACCGTAGAACCTTCATCAAGGCAGCATGGAGGTCGACGACCGTCCGTCGTAAGACTTCTCGGAGACACCACTGTTCTACTGCCTGCAACACATTGTGAATATCGACGAAACCCTCTCGCTGTGATGTGTCCTCGCCTTCCCTGGCTTCCACAATGTCCCTCGGGCATCAGACACATCGAGTGTGTGTTCATGGAGTTGTGTCCCCATCACATCAGCCTCAGGACTCACCATCCAGCTAAATATTGCTTGGGACATGAGACGCATCACTAATGGCGTACAGCGAATGTGTGTTCGTGGAGTTGTGTCCCAATAACATCAGCCTCAGGACTCATCATCCAGCTAAATATTGCTTGGGACATGAGACACATCACTAACGGCGGACAGCAAACGTGTGTTCGTGGAGTTGTGTCCCAATCACATCAGCCTTAGGACTCATCATCCAGCCAAATATTGCTTGGGACATGAGACGCATCACTAATGGCGTACAGCGAATGTGTGTTCGTGGAGTTGTGTCCCAATAACATCAGCCTCAGGACTCACCATCCAGCCAACTATTGCTTGGGACATGAGACACATCGCTCTGTGAGAATGGCGGACAGTGGGTGTGTGTCCGTTGAGTTGTGTCATCACATCACATCAGCCTTAAGATTCTGCATCCTGCCAATACTGCTTGGCTCATGACTCAGGGAGCCTCGTGAGTCTCTCATTATCCTCACATCACATCAGCCTTTTCCTTCCACTGTGCTTTCTCTTCGCCGAGCTGAAGAACAAGGACTGAAGTCTTTTATGTCGTCACGTGACAAGACTGCGAGAACTCTTGCACCCATCTAACAGGACTGTTTGGGGCTTTGTGTTTGTGTTCACGTCACGGATAGTGACGGAGTGGCAAGAAGATGTCGTTTCCTGGAGCTACTGCTGGTGCCAAGATCCCACTGTGCATGTAGAGACTGTGTTTGGACAAGCGAGTGAGCGCCTCCCAGCCTAACCAATCCTGCTGCTCGCTCCCTGGCCTGGCAACAAAGGTGGCTGGCAACAAAAGAAGCCCAAAACGGCATCAGTAGAACAAGCAGCAGTAAGCAGTCGGTTAACAAAGAGCCGGCAAATGAAAAATTGGGAATCGAGAGAGAGAGAGAGAGAGAGAGTATACTGACAGTTCAGAATCTGGAGTTGCCGACACTCTCAACAGCTGACAGTCTCGTGCTCATGAACGCCCAATGCTGATACGCTGTGGGCGCGAGCATGCACTCGCCAAGTGTAGCTTAGAAAAAAAGTGTTTTCGGTGCAGTGATTATTGATGACGAGTTGGTGGTAATGAGGTGCGGCCTACCTACACGTGCAAAGACAAGGTGTGACCAAAGTTACAGTGCCAACGCTTGTTGTCCGCGTAGGGCGCCAAGCGTGCCTGACGCGTGTTACTGATGTGTGATGTGAACAGAGATGGCACGGACATGTGATTTACCGATCTTCTGTGATTTGTTTCCTACTCATTTCTTCTGTGCTTGTATCAACTGCGTCCGATCTGAGAGGATGAGAGAGTGAGGCATTGTTGAAACGTTTCCGGCTCAACTATCGAGTTGTGCCACGACTGAAGCAGCTGACGTATAATACACTTGTGTTCCATCATAAGCATTCCCTGCCTTTTCTGTGCCACATTTCAACAACCGAACAATCAGAAACATTTCCGCAAGCAAAACAGTGTTTTCGTTTCGTTTACTTCACTCCCAACATGTTCCTTTCTTAAACAAAAAACAAAACAAAAAAAGGCGTGTGCTCTGGACTTATGGGAGACAGTTTAATTTATTGCTTTTAGAAGCAAACCTCAGCGGTCATTCCACATCTCCAACAGCTCTGTGTGAATGACGCTGCAGACGGAGCCACAGATTTTTTTAAAAAACAACACACGTAGACTTGACATCGCCTGCGGATTTTAAAAGCCACATAAAGATCTATACATTAAATCCAATAATGTGTGCCGAAATCGCTACCAATTTTGTATTCAGCCATTAGCGCTGCCAGAGTTTGTGTTGCTGAACATTGGTAAATCTTTGTACCTTGGCACTATTGTTGATAGGTGTTGCTGTCTCAGTGTATGTTGGTCAAAGATTATTTTGCTACCCTTCCACGGAACAGTATCATGCTTATCTATATGTTCATAGATTAATATATAAACATATCCAACTTTTGTGTGAGTTTTTACAACGCCTGAAAATCGATGTTTTTTTACGTGACATTGTAAGTTGACAGTGTGTTTGTGTGTGTGTGTGTGTGTGTGTGTGTGTGTGTGTGTGTGTGTGTGTGTGTGTGTGTGTGTGTGAGGGTGGGGAGGGACACCTCTTGGGCAAAGCTGGTCAGTTTGTCCAAAATGTCGCCAATTTTCGATTTCGTTGGTAACGACCCCCCAACCCCAGCTCCCACGCCAGTCCTCTTCACCAGGCCAACTGGCAAAATGAAGACTCGGGTATCATGAAGAAAGTGTGTTTCGCCTGATTTAGATGAGACTAGGTATGTATTATGTTACTGTATTTCTGCCAGTGCAGTATGGTATTTACCTTATTATTACTAGCATAATCAACTAGGCGAGTATTTTGCCGCTTCTTCTTTAGTTGTGGTCTATGCCAAACCAGCTTTCGTTTAGGGGTGGGGGAAAGGGGGGGGAAGGGGGGGGGGGCTGTGGAGGGAAAGGCAATGAATTATGTGGTCATGTGACCAGATCCCAACTGATTTCTCAGGACATTCACAGCATGACGCGCTAGTTCCGCGCCATGAATAAGTCTGCTTTTTATATTGTCACAAATCAAAATTGGTTGATTGTCACTGTCTTCCGTCATTCCGTGATGTAGAGGAAAAATGCGTTGCTTCTGTGGCAATGAGAGGTAGGCTTCTTCGCTATTGATAGCTCTGCTTACCTGCTTGCGCTTTGCTTTTTTCAGCATACTCCAGAATTAGCCTTGTGGATTTTAAAGTAACGTCACATACTCAAAGAACATTGAGATTCATTCAAGTGAAGATCCATATCATCATTTTGGGGAGTGAGAGTATTGGCTGTAGACTAGTAACAGGAAGGTAACAGTGCCCCAAATGTTATGGAGCTTTTACAAGGTACCTTCTTTCTTCTTCTTCTTCTTTCTACGTTCCCGGGCAAGGTACCAAACTCAGCAGAGGATTTTCCTTAGATTCATTCAGTATGGTGATGAACCGACACAGGACTAAATCGGGACACTGTGTGTATGACCCTTAGATTCATTCAGTGTGGCGATGAACCGACACAGGACTAAATCGGGACACTGTGTGTATGACCCTTAGATTCATTCAGTGTGGCGATGAACCGACACAGGACTAAATCGGGACACTGTGTGTATGACCCTTAGATTCATTCAGTGTGGCGATGAACCGACACAGGACTAAATCGGGACACTGTGTGTATGACCCTTTTCTCTTGTTTTGATGGAAGCTTCAAGTAGCACAACAAGCTATGACGTTTGTTGGGAAGAAAGAAATTATACTGATGCAAAGGCGCCTAAACCCCACACATCGAAACAATTGCCTGCTTGCCATGCACGCCATCTTTCTCAGGAGTCCCCAGATTCAGTGGATGATATATTAAGAAGTATATTTTCCGCAAGGTAGCTTATTCTTTGGGGGAATCTATGTTGCTTTTGGCGTGATCAAACCAGGTGTTCAGTATTGGCGCGTTTCGTTGAATCTTTCGTCATCACGTTGTCTTTGGTAAAAGCAAAGGATATTGTAAGTTTGAAGCAAATGAAAGTAATGTAGGCCTACATGTCTTTACAGATACAGATGACACTATCCTTTGTTAATCTTTGCTTTGTCAAGAAACTGGTTGCTTAGATTTTAGTAACACTATGCTTTGAAGAAAATGTTTCAGTTGCTGAATTATACTTGAGCTTAGTCTGCGTTTTTAAAGGCCGTTTAGTAGTACTTGTTTTCGTGCAATATTTTTTAAATAATCAGGAATACCTTTTCATATTTGCTTTGGCCCATAGTGTGAAACCGGCGTAAAACCGGTGTTTTGTGATTAGATACAAGTCTTAGTTCTTTGCTTAGCAGGCATTTTTGTTATCAAAGCTGAGTCGCAGTGTTATGAACATGTTCATTGCCCTGGGGTTGTGTGCATGACTATAGTGCCCAACAGGATGGTAGAAATCTCAGACAAATCTCACTTTCAGCCAATCCTACTCAGTGCTTGGTTCCCACCCAGGTGTGCGCTTTCTCGTGTAAACCACTCCTAGTGGACTTGTTAGTGCTAAAGTGTATCGCAAAGTCAGTAATCGCTATCACGTGCAGCTAAAATGGTTTCAGCTTTTTTTAGCCTGTGTGCCGTGTGTGTGTGTGTGTGAGTGTGTGAGTGTGTGTGTGTGTGTGTGTGTGTGTGTGTGTGTGTGTGTGTGTGTGTACACTTGTGCGTGTGTGGGGGGGGCGTAATAGGCAACAAAAGTAGGCAATCAACTCCTTTTTCTGAAGTAAGAGATACCTTGTCTAATCACAGATTTAAGACTGAAAGAACGTACATGTGGAAGGAGGAACAAGGGATTACCAACAAAGCCCCTCATGCCGACAACTCTGATGATAAAACCCCGTTCAAGTGTGGGATCAACACCCAAGTAAACTTTTAGAATTAAGGGAGGACAGGCTTGAATTATTTCTGCGATTTGCCGGATAAAATAAACCGAAATTTTATATTGATATGTTATGCTGTCACAAGTCTGCCAAAATGTTGGGTTTTTTTGGTCAGCTTCTACATGGTTAATGCTTCACATGTTTTAAAAGTTCGAAGACAAATAACAGTCGGAGGAGGGGGGGGGGGGGTGATCTTTTGTGGTTGTTTTTGAAGATGCTACACGGGAGGTATTAGATATTGTCGATGAGGCTATTTTTGCTGCTTGTATCAGTCATAATGTATTGGATTTATTTTCTGAACCTGAATGTGTGTGTTTGTGTGCGTGCGTGTGTGTGTGCGTGCGTGTACGTGCGTGTGTGTGTGTGTGTGTGTGTGTGTGTGTGTGTGTGTGTGAAGGTGGCTGAGAGAGAGAGACGACGTGTATCATTGTATGCAAGACCGTGGGTACGTCACCGTTTGTGCAGCAGCAGAATCATTATATGCATGTAGAGTATCAGAAATGTCTGTGCTCGTTTTTGTTTCAATCTTTTTTCTAAACACATAAACCACATGATGAAATGACGCGGTACCGGGACCCAGCTCCCTCTTGTATTCACAACCTGATGCTTGGTTTCGTACTGTACTCAATTCCCTTGTTACCCTGCGTGTGTCCCTGTACAACCCTACTGTGCGAAAAACAGAAAAGTGCCTGTATTTTTGTAGATCAGTCTCAAGCTATGAAAGTGTATGTATAATTATGATGTGTTGTAGGTGGCTAAAGTATTAGTGGAAATAAGATGCAATAAACTGGGGCTGTGGTCCAGTTTTCTCAGCTATGTGATTTTGTGTGTGTTTTTGAGAGAGAGAAAGACAGAGAGAGACTGAGAGAGAGAGAAAGACAGAGGGTGTCCCTGTGTGTGTGTGTCTCAGTGTGTGTGACATTGTGCGTCCGTCTCTCTGTCTGTCAGCGTGTGTAGCCTATGTGGGTGTGTCTTTGTTTTCTCATTTCTGTGCACGTGAGTGTAAATGGGCGCGCGAGAGTACGAGTGTGACTCAGTCTCTGAGTCTCTCTCTCTCTCTCTCTCTCGTTCGTTGCTCTCCATTTTCACACGTACGTACGCACACACACACACACACACACACGCCCAAGTGCCAGTGTCACATTCATAGTCCAAGGGATAGTGTCACATTCATAGTCCAAGTGACAGTGTCACATTCATAGTCCAAGAGACAGTGTCACATTCAGTAGTCCAGGTGACAGTGTCACATCCACACCCAAGGGACAGCGTCACATCCATCAGTAGTACCAGGGACAGTGTCACATTCATAGTACAAGGGACAGCGTCACATTCATAGTACAAGGGACAGTGTCACATTCATAGTACAAGGGACAGTGTCACATTCATAGTACAAGGGACAGTGTCACATTCATAGTACAAGGGACAGTGTCACATTCATAGTCCAAGTGACAGTGTCACATTCATAGGACAAGTGACAGTGTCACATTCATAGTACAAGGGACAGTGTCACATTCATAGTCCAAGTGACAGTGTCACATTCATAGTGCAAGGGACAGTGCCACATGCATAGTACAAGGGACAGTGTCACATTCATACTTCAAGGGGAAGTGTCACATTCATAGTCCAAGGGACAGTGTCACATTCATAGTACAAGGGACAGTGTCACATTCGTAGTCCATGAGACAGTGTCACATTCATAGTCCAAGTGACAGCGTAACATTCATAGTACCAGGGACAGTGTCACATTCATAGTACCAGGGACAGCGTCACATTCATAGTACAAGGGACAGTGTCACATTCATTGTCCAAGGTACACGGTGTCCCATTCGTAATCCAGGGACTGTGACTAATTCATACTCTAAAGGATAGTGTCACATACATATTCCAAGGGGCAGTCAGTCTTACATTCATTCTCCAAGGGACAGTGTCACATTCATAGTACAAGGGACAGTGTCACATTCATAGTACAAGGGACAGTGTCACATTCATAGTCCAAGTGACAGTGTCACATTCATAGTCCAAGTGACAGTGTCACATTCATAGTCCAAGTGACAGTGTCACATTCATAGTACAAGGGACAGTGTCACATTCATAGTCCAAGTGACAGTGTCACATTCATAGTACAAGGGACAGTGTCACATTCATAGTACAAGGGACAGTGTCACATTCATAGTGCAAGGGACAGTGCCACATGCATAGTACAAGGGACAGTGTCACATTCATACTTCAAGGGGAAGTGTCACATTCATAGTCCAAGGGACAGTGTCACATTCATAGTACAAGGGACAGTGTCATATTCCAAGGGGCAGTCTTACATTCATTCTCCAAGGGACAGTGTCACATTCATAGTACAAGGGACAGTGTCACATTCATAGTACAAGGGACAGCGTCACATTCATAGTGCAAGGGACAGTGTCACATTCATAGTCCAAGGGACAGTGTCACATTCATTGTCCAAGGTACACGGTGTCCCATTCGTAATCCAGGGATCGGCTGTGACTAATTCATACTCTAAAGGATAGTGTCACATACATATTCCAAGGGGCAGTCTTACATTCATTCTCCAAGGGACAGTGTCACATTCATAGTCCAAGGGACAGTGTCACATTCATAGTACAAGGGACAGTGTCACATTCATAGTACAAGGGACAGTGTCACATTCATAGTACAAGGGACAGTGTCACATTCATAGTACAAGGAACAGTCTCTTATCCCATGACCTGCCTCTTTGTCTCTGTTAGCTGAGGAGGGATTATTCTGAATATTCCATCACAACCATATGGATATCCCATCACAACCGAGTTTCGATCTCAACTGTCATTGGTCATTGTCTTTGATTTCAGAGTACAATTGAATAATTTATAGAGGTCATCTATATCTGCATATTCAGAGTTTACAGATGGACTACTGAAATATTTTGTGGTGTCAAAGTCAATAATTATCACGTATAGGTACAGGCCTATATGTGTCAATATTGAGAAAATAAAGAATACTTCATACGATACGCACATTCTGCATGGATTTAAAGAGCGGAGTCGAGATATTTCGCTGGTCAAGGCATGTTCAACGAGTATCGCGAGTGGGATCAAGGGACGATACTCCCTAATTTTTACACAGACAGCCATCTACACAGAACCGTGAGAGAGAGAGAGAGAGAGAGAGAGAGAGAGAGAGAGAGAGAGAGAGAGAGCGCGCAATCAAAACACAACCCAGTCACCTGGTAGTTCGAAAACTCAATCTGAAACTGACATCGATTGTCGAAGGCATGCCTGCGGTGTATAGCCTAACTCTGGAAAAGTTGTCGTATGGCTGGGAACCCGTTGCGGATCCATTCCAACGCCAAAAAAATATCAGAAGACTCACCATGAAGTCAAATCAAACGTTAGGTTTTCTCATTTGGTTATTTGCTTTGGCTTTAAGTGTATAAGTATTGCTTCGATTGATAGCTGAATCTGCTTCCAACCGTGCTGTTGAAGACTGTTCGAACCGCTTCCGTCTGCTCAGTAGACGGGCTTGTGTGAACTGAATCCGAGTCGAGTCAACTGCGGGGTTCAGCGACAAATGAGGGAGTGGCACCAATAATAATAATAAATGAGCATTTATATAGCGCAACATCATAACTTTACAATTATGCTCTTTGCGCTTGACACATTTAAAATTAAAACACAGTTATACAAGCATTTACATCTACATTCATAGTCAACAACGCTTAATTAAAAAAAGCATACACCATCAAAGATACATTACAAAAGATTCTTCCACTAACTAAATAATAATAAAAAAAGCTGAGAAGGAATTCAGAATGATCGTGCACTTGGTGAAGAGTCTTTGAAGTTTGGCATGGTGGTAGGTATGGACACAAGGTTTTCAAAAACCATCGCAAACAAATTAAGCTAGACCTCGATTGGTCTGTTTGCGCAAAATTCAATATGGCCGCCACCCGGAAAAAGGACTGATAAATTACACCCATTGTTACCACTACAGCATTGAGAAATACAACTTTTCACATGTATTTTAGTGCAAGCAACCCATATCCAAGATGGATTTGGCGTTTGGAGGTCAGTTTAAAGTCAAAGGTCATTCATATGTCATTTTCAAGGTCATTTCATTTCAGAGTGTAATAACTCTGAACCTACTTAACTTAAAAAGAAACAATTAGTCTCTATACCCATGTTTTCGATCACTGGGAGTCTATTTCTGAACTCCTTGAATATCTCAGTCTCACCATTTAAGCTGAAAAGGTATATATGCCATTAAAAATGGCCCCCTTCATAGCCCATGGTTTTTTGCTTTTGGGCACACAAACTATGCCCGCTGGATGCTTGTCTTCCTGAAGGACATGGCTTGTCTGCCAGAGACCCATCCAAGTGTCCATGAAGCCTTTGAGGAAGGGAAGTTTGTTGTGCAGCGCAGTGACAATAAGTTCTCCCTCATGGCGCTTGACCAGAGCCAGGAGCACATCATCACATTCCTGAAGGAGGACAGTGGAGCAAAAGGACTCTATGGTCAGCCAGAGGAAAAAGAGGTTATTGAACTCTCAAAACCAGAGGTCCTGAGAGTCATAAATGAATTTGAAAATGAAAGTCTTTCAGTTTCAAACAGAAAAGTCAATTTAGAGCACCCATAGTCTTCTGTTGTTGAACAAAACAAGTTCCTGAAACATCTCAAAGCACGTACTGCTCTATCTTGTGAAAGAGGGAACAGTGGTCAACCCATTCAAGGAGACAGGCTCCCAGCTCGTCACACTGGACACCGGTGAAGTCATGGACCCAGTAATTGTCAACTGCTTGAGGGAAGCTCCAAACATCGGCAAGGCCATGTTTACAGAGTTTGTGAGGGACAGACTTGAAACTTGCTCCAAACCATTGTCTGATGTTATCCCAAGGGCCAATTTGTACACTTTCAGCAACCGGCCACCTGTGGACCTGAAGAAGGGTGCTAACAAGTTGGGATCAGCAAGGGCAAATGCGGCGCTCATCACCAAGTTGTTTCTGTCCTTGCTAGGACGACCTGATGGTGATATGGACGACTTTTTCAGACATGAGATTCAGCGTGAGCCTCCTCCTTGTGTGATCGTGGAAAACTGATGTCAGGTACAAAGTCTGCTCTTCTTGGCTGCCTGCCTGGAATGCCTGATCCTGGACGCTCTCCTGCTGCAAAAGAAGCCTCTGTGATCGTACTGGATATGCCAGCCATCATCCATATTGTCAAGCCCCAGCGTGCCACTGTGTTTGAAGAATACACACTTATGCATTTGCTACCCTTCTTCGAGAGCCAGATGACTAACAGCACCACAAGAGTGGATGCTGTTTGGGACACATATCAGGATGCAAGTCTCAAATCACAGACTCGTGCCAAGCGGGGTGAAAGTGAAGGAAGACGAACTAGAGTCTCAGCAAAGAAATCTATTCCAAAGGGAGCTGACTGGCAGATGTTCCTCAAGGAGTCTGACAACAAGGATGAGCTGTTCCAATTCCTCAGTGAGCAACTGGTGCGACATACCACTGATGCAAGATATCATCTCCTGACTACGAAGGTTGACCTTGTGCTCACTAACAGACCAACAGATATATCAGCCTTATCTCCTTGCCACCAAGAAGAAGCTGACACACGGATGATGATTCACCTCTGCCATGCTGCTGAGCAGGGACACACTAAGGCCTACCCCAGGACAGTGGACACAGATGTGGTGGTTCTTGCCATCCATCACTTTGATCAGCTGAAACTGTCAGAGCTGTAGATTGGATTTGGGTGAGGAAAAACATTCAGAGACATTCCAGTACATTACATTGCTCAACAGCTGGGACCTCAACGCTGCCAGGCACTTCCCTTCTTTCATTCCTACACAGGATGTGATGTAACATCGGCCATGTTCTGAATTGGCAAAAAGACAGCATGGAATGCATGGGCCATCGCCATCACCCAGGACCCAACCAGCCTCACACTCAACTCACTGCACATGCAGCGTCTGGAGCGTTTTACTGTGCTGATGTACAGCAAAAACTGTAGATCAACGTCTGTCAACGAAGCAAGAAAGCTGATGTTTACTGTTGGTCTCAAACTTCTGGAATGCATCCCCCCAACCCAGCATGCGTTGTTCCAGCACACAAAGCGAGCATTGCTCATTACAGCTTTCATCTGGAAATAGTCTCTGTCCAAAACCTCCAACATCCCAAACCCAAGTGAATGGGGATGGGAATGGAATGAGAGAACCAAGGCATGGGTGCCATACTGGACAAGTCTGCCTGACGCCAGCACAGGGTGCTCACTGTTGCTCCACTGTGGCTGCTTGGTTGCTTGCAAAGGAAACTGCAAGTGTCATCGCGCTGGTCTTCGCTGTGGTCCACTGTGCAAGTGTGAAGGAGGCTGCGCAAACAGTGCCAGTGACTAAGTCCAGAACTTACGACCAGTCGACCATATCTATAACATCGACAATTCTGAGCACCATAATTCGTGTTTAACTAAATAGTTAGTCGTGAGTTCAAGAACTTGAACCGTGAGCTCACAGGGCTCACGCATGGGTGTACAACCCAATTTCATCTTTTGAAGTTAATAAATTCCAAAGTTATCGTCTTTGTTAACTGAAATGACCTTGAAAAATGACCTTTGACCCTGAAAATAGCGGTGAAACACCAGAGATCTTATATTTAGATTCCTTGCACTACAAATCATGGGATAGCAGACATTTGACAAGGTTCTAGTAATAATGGGAGCTGCTATTTGACATTTACTGCTTCCGTCGGCGGCCATATTGAATTGTGCACAAACAGGCAACAAAACGTAAAGTTGAATTTGTTTGCGATGGTTTTTGAAAACCTTATGACCATACCTAACTCCATGCCAAATTTCAAAAACTCTTCACCAAGTGCACGATTGTTGTAGATATGACAGAATTTCCACCGTGCTACATGTAAAATCAATCCGTTTGCTTAACGTGATAGGGGAAGGGATGGCCTTTTCAGTCATATCATCGGTTTTACAATAAACGGTCTCATCATCGGCAAAGATCTGGCTATTTTGTATGATTTTATTTTGTTTTGTTTGACTGGTAGTGTAGATTAAAACACATTATAAACTGACATTACAAAGCGTAGGCCGCTTACTGATATCAAAGCTAAGAGTGTCCAAACAATTGACAGCACTGGGTTCACGGAGGTTAGAATGACCGGCACGGTTGGCCTAGTGGTAAGGCGTCCGCCCCTTGATCGGGAGGTCGTGGGTTCGAACCCCGGCCGGGTCATACCTAAGACTTTAAAATTGGCAATCTAGTGGCTGCTCCGCCTGGCGTCTGGCATTATGGGGTTAGAATAATTGGACTGGGTGAGACATCAGTGAAGCCTGTGCTGCGACTTTTGTCTTGTGTGTGGCGCACGTTAAATGTCAAAGCAGCACCGCCCTGATATGGCCCTTCGTGGTCAGCTGGGCGTTAAGCAAACAAACAAACAAACGGAGGTTAGAAACGGCAACTGCTCTCACTTTGCAGGCGAGCTGCACACGGACTTCAGTGGAAGGGGAACAACTGCTCTCACTTTGCAGGCGAGCTGCACACGGACTTCAGTGGAAGGGGAACAACTGCTCTCACTTTGCAGGCGAGCTGCACACGGACTTCAGTGGAAGGGGAACAACTGCTCTCACTTTGCAGGCGAGCTGCACACGGACTTCAGTGGAAGGGGAACAACTGCTCCAGTGTCATGTTGAGAAACAGAGTCAACACAAGCAGATACAGAAATGCTCTTTATGTTCTGGTCGAGTCAACCTAACGTAGTTAACAAGATGTGAGGCACAATATCAGATGGGTTATCCCCCCCCCCCCCCCCCCCCCACCCTTGTTAAATGAGCTGTGGAAAGCTTTGCATTCACACGTGTCATTATGTTACAGCTGGGACGACATCACAGTTTCTGAGACTGGTAATCCCGCATTAATTTTGCACAACAGGACCAGTTGTTCCCCTTTCCTTGAACTCTTCAGTGCATGTGCACCAGGTGAGGGTGAATTTAAAGCTGCAGTCGCAGTATTCAATCGTTCTTATTTCAATAGATAGTAACAGGTGGGTTTTTTAAATTGTGATCTTTTTGAAGAAAAAATATTCCTCCTTTCCTCCAATAATATTGTTCAGTATCTTATTGTTTTACGAAAAGAACAGCGGAAATAAATAAATGCTTATGTGGGTTTATTTTTATTTTGCAATTTATGTTCACGTTTACTTTATAAACGAAGAAATTTAATTCGGACAGGTCATGAACATTGCCTCCTACGATAAAATAAAACATGTAAAAACAAAACAAACAAAAGACAACAACACAGAACAAGGTCAACTAAAGAATTTAACAAGTCTTGTTGCTGGTAAAAGTCTAAATTTGTGTGGATTCTACTTTCCATTTTATTTGTAAGTTTCAGTTAAAGCATAGGTTAGAACGACGGGTATAAAGAACGACAGTGAGAGTTGAAGTGACTTGCACTAATGACCTTGAAACTTTGTTCTTTTTCTTTTTTGTCGTCCCACTACTCATCACTAAGAGTAAGACTTTCCTGATTGCTCATTTGTCAAATTGAAACATCCCTTCCTAAGTTCTGACAACAAATGACAAAATGCTCGGGAAACTTCCTGAGACACCGTTTGACGATGGAAAATCTATCCGTTACACTTCTTTTATCTTATCTTTCTTATTGATTGGACGATGTTCATTTAGTGAACCTTTGTTTCGTGTTATCTTATCTTTCTTATTGATTGGACGATGTTCATTTAGTGAACCTTTGTTTCGTGTTATCTTATCTTTCTTATTGATTGGACGATGTTCATTTAGTGAACCTTTGTTTCGTGCTATCTTATATTTCTTTTCTGATCCGACCATGTTCATTTAGTGATCCTTTGTTTCTTGACAAATTTAACATTTTGATTCTTATTAGTTGTTTGAGGATGAAAGTCGCTTGTTCATTTCAATGCTTGTTATTCTCTCAGGTGCCGGGAGAATGGTTCAGCATAACTCGCACTTACTCTATTACACATGTCGTGTGCATTTAGAGTGCTTACTTCCCTTTGTCTATCAGACCTTTGATTCTTGTTACCTTATCTTTCGTTCTGATTTTTTAGCGATCCATTCCTTTAGTGTTACTGTACCTCAATGATTCTTATCGATGGGGCCTTGTTCACTCAGTGATCCCTTATCTCATCTTCGTTGATCAGAACATGAACATTTATTGAGCCCTTAATTGTTTCTTATCTCATCTTTATAATCAGACCATGAACATTTAGTGATTCCTTAATTGTTTCTTATCTCATCTTTATAATCGGACCATATTCATTTAATGATCCTTTGTATCTTATCTCATCTTTATAATCGGACCATGTTCATTTAGTGATCCCTTAATTGTTTCTTATCTCATCTTTATAATCGGACCATGAACATTTAGTGATCCTTTGTATCTTATCTCATCTTTATAATCAGACCATATTCATTCAATGATCCTTTGTATCTTATCTCACCTTTATAATCAGACCATATTCATTTAATGATCCATTGTATCTTATCTCATCTTTATAATCAGACCATATTCATTTAATGATCCATTGTATCTTATCTCATCTTTATAATCAGACCATATTCACTTAGTGATCCTTTGTATCTTATCTCATCTTTATAATCGGACCATATTCATTTAATGATCCTTTGTATCTTATCTCATCTTTACAATCGGACCATATTCATTTAATGATCCTTTGTATCTTATCTCATCTTTATAATCGGACCATATTCATTTAATGATCCTTTGTATCTTATCTCATCTTTATAATCGGACCATATTCATTTAATGATCCTTTGTATCTTATCTCATCTTTATAATCGGACCATATTAATTTAGTGATCTCTTGTATCTTATCTCATCTTTATAATCGGACCATATTCATTTAATGATCCTTTGTATCTTATCTCATCTTTAAAATCAGACCATATTCATTTAATGATCCTTTGTACATGTATTTCATTTCATCTTTATAATCGGACCATATTCATTTAATGATCCTTTGTATCTTATCTCATCTTTATAATCGGACCATATTCATTTAATGATCCTTTGTATCTTATCTCATCTTTATAATCGGACCATATTAATTTAGTGATCTCTTGTATCTTAGCTCATCTTTATAATCGGACCAAGTACATTAATGATCCTTTGTATCTTAGCTCGTCTTTATAATCGGACCATATTCATTTAATGATCCTTTGTATCTTAGCTCATCTTTATAATCGGACCAAGTACATTTAATGATCCTTTGTATCTTAGCTCATCTTTATAATCGGACCAAGTACATTTAATGATCCTTTGTATCTTATCTCCCGTCGCGATATAACCTTCGTGGTTGAAAAACAAGGTTAAACACCAAATACAGAAAGAAAGAAAGAAAGAAAGTATCTTATCTCATCTTTATAATCGGACCATATTCAGTAAGTGATCCTTTGCTTCTTATTGTTGGTGGCACTTGTACAGCTGATCCTTTTGCTTTAAAGCTGTGGTCCATTTATGACTTTCCGGGGCTACGAGGTTGAAAAATAGGGATACAATCATGTAAAGAATTCTGTACGGCAAACGCTACCCGAAACCCCACCTATACGGCGTGTATGACCTTGAGCGCTTCAGTCAACGCTTCAATTTTGCAGTGGTAACATCCGATTTGCTCTCTCAGAGCTGAGCATATTTGTCGAGAAGGATCGAGTAGAAAAAATAAACGACTTGGCAGGGATTCGAACTTAAGGCCTCGAAATGTCGGGGCTGATGTCTTAACCGCTAGGCCACTTCACCAGCGTTGTCAAAGATAAACAAGAAGAGCAAACGCTCGATCGAGTCACTTTCGCAGTTCTGAATATTATATGAGGCATCAGATGGACAGGAAGAAATTGCTATTCACAACACAATACAGATGTAAATAATTTGATGTAAAGAATAATCCGATGAATAGTTTCAGAGATATGATATTTCAATTTTTTTCCTTCAAGACATACCTGTGACCTTGAAAAAGGTCAAAGGTCACCAAAGCAGACGTCAAAGTGTAGAGGTCACTGGGAGTCACGTTCACATAAAATTTGAGCCCGGTCACTTTTATAGTTTCCGAGAAAAGCCCAACGTTAAGTTGTGTGTTGCTGAACAGAAAAGGCTAGTTATCTCCCTTGTTTTTCTGATAACGTTCGTAAAAGGCTACAGATGTAAATACTTTGATGTAAAGAATAATCCTACAAAGTTTCAATCACATCCGATGAACTTTGTCAAAGATATAAAATGTCTAATTTTTCCTTTGACGCTGACCTGTGACCTTGAAAAAGGTCAAAGGTCAACGAAACCATCGTTAAAGTGTAGAGGTCATTGGAGGTCACGACTAAACAAAATATGAGCCGGATCGCTTTGATAGTTTCCGAGAAAAGTCCAACGTTAAGGTGGTGTCTACGGACGGCCGGCCGGCCGGACAGACTAACACTGACCGATTACATAGAGTCACTTTTTCTCAAGTGACTCAAAAAAATTGATAATTTTATATCTTTCTACGCTTGAATTACAATTTTTTTGCAAAAACGTAAACATTGCCATTAAAATTTGCCTTTATTTGCAAACATGTTTCACGGAACCGCAGTACATGTTTACACTGTCATACTACACGACATTCGCGCCATGCAAATAGCTGTGATATCTCTATTTACAACATGCAAGAAAATGACATGAACAGTAATTGAATCTCTCCAAAGCTCTGTGCAGTTGAAAACAGACATCTAAGAAATTGTGATACATGTATTCACTTCTGAACAATGGGTGGATAGAGATATAAATCATGCTGCTTCAAGAATAACAATGTTTTTCCTTCTTTTTCTCGATTGGCGCAGTAGCCTAGTGGTTGGGACATGCGACACGAAGTCTCGAGGTCGAGAGTTCGAATCTTCGCCGGGGCGTTTATTTTTTTCCCCTTGATCTCTCTTGACGATAAAATATGATCAGTCTTGAGAGAGCAAACCGGATGTTATCCCTGCAAAATTCAAGCGTTGACTGAAGCTCTCAAGGTCATACACGCCGTATAGGTGGTGTTTCGGGTAGCGTTTGCTGTACAGAATTCTGTACATGATTGTATCCCTATTTTTCAACCTCGTAGCCCCGGAAAGTCATAAATAGACCACAGCTTTAACTTATGTTCCTGATAAGGTTTGTAGTTAGCATAATGTTCATTCCCATACATTCTGCTTAGTTTAATGACACATGCGAATGCTCGTTGCGTCTGCGAGAATTCTCAATTTTATTTGAGTGTGCAAGTTGCTGAATTTTGTTTTAGCGAGTTGAATTTTGTTGGCTTGAAAGTCCTACAGCATAAAACCTCTCAAAACAGTTTCTCAATTTATCAGACTTCTAACAAATTCTTCCTGTGGTCCCCATTTTGCCAAACATTTGCATTTTTTAAGACCGGCTTGAAATACTTTGGCAAAAAGCAGGCCATTTTCTTTGTAACATAAATAATTGCACTCAACGTAAATTCCAAACATTCTTTCCCTACACGATTCTTCCACACAGACGCATTCCTCACACTGAATAGATCAAACAAAAGGCAAGGTACATTTTTTACTTTTTTTTTTTTAATCTGTTCTCATTTTCAATTTACAGATGTTCAATAAAAGGAATATCCACAGTTTAGCTGGAATCAAACTGCGGGTACATATTTAAACTACTTGCATAAATTATGCAATTTTTCAATTGTTCTTTTGTACATTTATGAGTACATCACATAAACCATTTTATTCACCCAAAAAACAGTAGCATGCAGACACAACAAGTGCATGACCCATACACTCTTTCTCGACCAATCATCCCTTTATACAAAACCATCCTCAAGGCAAGGGACATCATAAAAAAGACTGTCAAAGTTTGAAAACCAGCACCGCATAGTAGTAAAGGTGTGAAGAGTCTGATGCTGGTCACAAGAATGAGATATTTACAGTGAGGAACACACAATGCAACACAATGATTACTTCACTCATTTCACATGATCGCATGGAGCGGCCGATACCAAAACCCCTCAAAATCAGAATGGAACAGCGATGAGATGATTAAAAATAAATGATGATTTGGATATATAGCGTGAAGCTAAGAACTTACCGCTAACACAACCTAATAAGAAAATAAACTTAAGGCATGAACAGTCATTTCAAGCTTTCACACAGGCAAATTTAAAACAACATTTGATTTCGATTTCTGATATTCTAGTGCCCTTGAAAGATAAAAGGTTTCAAGGAAACACTACTCTTCTGTTAAGCATTTTGATCCAATCATCTCAAACTAATTCACTCTTATTCGAGCACAAGCAAAACCCTACAATCCACCAATATCTGTTTACTTTAATGCGACATGTTCCATCCAACACATTATCTTCCACATGGTATGCACAGTTCATCACATATTTATCTCTACTCTCCCATGTCCCTTGAAGACAACCAAGAATGATTGACAAAGAGAAGATCAGCACGCTTTTCTGCGCTACAGATTATGGGACGTCTTCCCCAAAACTGGCCTCTTTATCAGCTAGAATGGAGGGAAAAAAGGTTACAATCTCTCCCCATTCAACTTCTGTATCTATGTACCTTTTGGAGAATGAGAACAGACAGGACTTTGTTTCAATTGAAAATCCTGCTTCCAACACTGACCGTTAAAAATAGGAACACAACCTGTCAATCATGCCAGATGAGTGACGGCCAGCTGTTTTCTACATGTCATTGCGGGCATGTACTTTTCACGTTTCAGCGTTCACCCAAATAAATACAAAGAAAAACCTTTGTCTTAAAGAATTTTAAGTCTTTAACAAGGTAAAAAGGAAGAAAAAAATAAGACCTAGGCTTGTTGCCTAGCATCTTCTTCCAACACCTCTAACATATCTTACACAAAATCCATAGCATGGACAAGAAAAGTCACAAAACTGACTCAAGGCTGTGCAGACTCCCAAGGAGAAGCTGAGTTTGACAGTGTATGCAATATTTTGGCTGGAGCGACTCGGTCCCTTCATGTACCAGAGTCCACCCTGCCTCGGTCTGTCCGACAGACTTCACCTCTTATATTATCATTATTATTTTGTGTGTGCCATCACAGTGTAGCTACAGGGAATGACATAATTATACACTTTAAAATAGTCTTCTTGCCTGTCAACAGTGACCCCCTCCCACAAAATGAATCAACGAGCCAGCTCTCTCAAAGAAAACAGGAATACTGTGAAATATTTGTCAGATCACTTGCAACTTCTTCCAATCAATTTCCTAGGTAATGATAACAAGTAAGTATTCAAATAAGCAATTTCAAAACTTTGCATTAAAGTTATTTCTTTCCAAACTAAAATGATAAAGTTTTACAGGAGGTGCATGGAAAGGACCAGCTTCTAGTGGCTGACCCTGAAGATTCATTTTGTAGGAGAGGGTCACAATCAAAAGCACATTCCCCCCCACAATACCATTACCGTGTAAACACAAAAAGCATGGAAGAGTAGGAAATCCGCTCATGCTCTTTTCTCGCGGATGGCGGATAGAGGAGAGAGACGGCATCTTCCTTGTGAATGAACGTAGCAGCACGGACACACTCTCCCACTCACACTCCAGGCAACAATTGTTTGTCATCAGAGATGTATGCACGTTTAAATATTTGTACATTATTTACACTGTTGAAGGACTAGTGAGGTTCGTCGGTCAACTCGTTTTGTCTTCTTCTCCGCTGGACCGCAGCCAATCAAAGAAATCCTTGACATTCATCTTGACCACCCCCTTTCCAACCATGTCATCAGGGGGGCCATCACGGTTCTCCCACTCAAAGAAACTATCCTCAGAGATGATATCCTCGTCGTAAAATAGGTCAAATAAGGAGCGCACCACACCTGCAACATAAATGAAATACGATGTTCACTTGTGTCTCAGTTTTTAATATTTATCTCCTTTCACAACAAGTATTTGCACTACACGACATGCATGAGAGAACATGGTCTCAATTTTCCATTTCCATTAACTGCCCTTTTTTATGGTGTTGATTGAGACATAGGAAAAACATTTTTCTTCTTCTATTGCACACTTCTACTTGACAACACCGTTAGGTATTCTTTCTGTTCTTTTTTATGTACCAAGTGTCAATGCATGGGTGGGAGCCAAAAATGTTGCCAGGACTGAACATTTTGGAAGGGCATTTTAGGGAGGGTTTAGGTGGCCTCTCCTGACTTGTACATTTTAGAACAAACAAGCTTTTTGGAGATGCATAATATATACATCTTGTAAACTTTGAAGGTTTTTGTAACTGACCAGCTGAAAATTAATTTTAGCATTTCATGAGGGGGCTATTGGAGCCTCTGCTGGCTTAAAACTGATAACAGCAAACAAACAACAATAGGGGGGAGAATGCACAAAATCAAGAACCTCTATACTTGAAGATGTTTGGTTGTATCACTCTTGCTAGGGGTCTACAAAAACAAGTGGTAAACACATTTCAAGAAGGGTTTTTAGAAGCTCCTAAAAGATAAAACAAAATCTTCAAATTGGAGATGCACAAAAGTAAACAATCTTGTCAACTTGAAGGTTTTTGTAACTAACCAGCTGAAAGTGAATGTTTAGCAATTCAAGAGTTGCTATTTGAGCCTCTCCTGGCTTTAAAACTGAAAACAGCACACACTTTTTTTTTGGGGGGGGGGGGGGGGGGGGGGGGATGAATGCACAAAATCAAAAACCTCTATACTTGAAGGTGTTTGGTTGCATCACTCTTGCTAGGGGGTCTACAAAACCAAGTGGTAAACAAATTTCAAGAAGTGGCTTAAACAAAAACTTAAAATTGGAGATGCACATCTGTATCTGTCTGTTACGCTGCACTTGTAAAACATAATTAAAAAATCTTGTAAACTTGAAGGTATTTGATTTCATCACCTACTTTTGTCTTTGTTTAAAACAAATGTTTACTGCATGAAAGGAAAATCACAATGCAAACAAAGCAAACACAGAAAATAACAGTCACCTCCCTTGTACTACACATTTTTACTTGTAGCTTATGATTTTATCACTGCAGGTGGTATATTCTCAAATAATTGTTGAACCATAGCTTAAACCAAATGAGAAACAAGTTTCAAGTCAGTTTGTTTCAATTAAACACCTCCGAAAGGGCTAACTGCTCAGGTTATAAAAGAAGGTTTAGACAAAAACAGAAACCGCCAGTTATATCCCTTGCTAATGCTATACAGTCTTCTGATGCTGCTTTTCCATTCATCATTTCAGGAGTTATATTCTAAAATTATTGTTGAATCATAGCTTGAATTAAAAGAGTGTGTTTCCCTTGCAAACTTTCTAAAGGACTCAATGTATCAGAAGGTATACCACTGGTTCACAGATTAGGAATGCACATTTTTTCTACCACACCACTGAAGGTCTCTGAATCCCTGCAAGAGGGGTATATAAAGTTGTGGGTGAGCAGAGTTTTCAAATAGATAGCAACTAAGATGCCACATTCGCCAGGATGACATAGCTGCTCCCTACATGTCACTCAATTTGGTCAATTTGGTAATGGTGAAAGGTAGTTGACCTTCTGTTCACAGAACTGAGTGTAAACAACAGGGATTAACAAAAAAAAAGTATATAAAAAAAAATCCAAAATTCTTCCTGGAAATCCCACCCTTGTCAATGTGATACATGGATCATGATTTTTTTTTGCCACTGAATTTATGCCATGCACTGTAAATCTAAAAGGCAAATAAAACAGCATGGATTGATACTTCTAACTAAACAGGGTCAAGCCATAAACTGAAAACAAAGACCAGACTGATACTTTTCGCTTTATTTCTTTTCGTTTGTCACTAACACTTCCAGAAAACAAGGTTATGTTTCTATTTCCTTAAACATGTACAGACCAGGTGCCTGCACCATAAAAATGATAACTTGGCATTTAGTTTGTCTTCTCACTACACAGCACTTTTGAAACGTGTTTGGGAAGATGTGGCTTACCTTGCGGATGTTCAAGTTCACAGAGCAGATGCTGCACAGCGAACAGTGCCTGTGTACCCCTCTCCTTGTCGTCGTCCAGATATTTACGTAGCAACGGCACCTTCTGCTTTAGGCCCTCCGTGTCAAGCTTCTTCGTTCCTGAAAACACCATTTACCCCTGCTATCAACTAGAAGAGCAAAACATGGCTTCAGCCTTGGACATGTCCCACCTGTACTAGTGTTCTGCAGCTGTCTATCCTTTCCTTTCTCTTTGTGTTCTAGGACCATTGAGCTTTATACTATGTGTGCTACATTAGGTCACTTTGCTTTTATTCCATCATTTTTATGCTTTTGTTTGTGTGATTTAAAACAAATCTGTTTTGGCATAATGTAAAGCGCTTGGGGCTATTTACGGGCCTTTAACTATAGAAAAGCTATTTGTTATTATCAATAAGACTTGCTGTACTGTTAAATTACTGTGATAAACCAGCCCCTGTTCCCCCATCCAGATTTTTTTTCTGAATTACTCATTGTTAAAACTCCAATTTTCACATTCTCAAGCTGTACAGTTATACTCCTAAAAGCAAGGGCATGTTTTACAGTTATACTCCTGAAAGCAATGGCAGGTTTTACAGTTATACTCCTGAAAGCAATGGCAGGTTTTACAGTTATACTCCTGAAAGCAATGGCAGGTTTTACAGTTACTGTATACTCCTGAAAGCAAGGGCAGGTTTTACAGTTATACTCCTGAAAGCAATGGCAGGTTTTACAGTTATACTCCTGAAAGCAATGGCAGGTTTTACAGTTATACTCCTGAAAGCAATGGCAGGTTTTACAGTTATACTCCTGAAAGCAATGGCAGGTTTTACAGTTATACTCCTGAAAGCAATGGCAGGTTTTACAGTTATACTCCTGAAAGCAATGGCAGGTTTTACAGTTATACTCCTGAAAGCAATGGCAGGTTTACAGTTATACTCCTGAAAGCAATGGCAGGTTTTACAGTTATACTCCTAAAAGCAAGGGCATGTTTTAACTATGCATGGCTATTTTCACATGGCCTCCTTCCCTTTAGGGCATCAGGCTTCGGAATAGAATTACATACTGAAAATGGGACAAAGTCTTTTGTACATTTCTATTCATCATGTTTAACTGGCACAGATATGAGAACGAATGTGCCTGGAATAATGAACGAAACAAACACAAATAAAGTTACCAACCAAATTAGGACAGAAATAAAATCCGGATAAACTCACCTGTGTTTATGTAGCTGCGGCAGATGGCACTTGTTAGTTCGCGGATAAACTGATTAGTTTCTCTCTCTTCTCCGCTGAAGTTTTTCTGTAAAAGAAATACCAACTTTTACTTTTCCCGAACAAATAAATGACAAAGAATTCACATTTGTACTGCATAGCTTTATCATTTTACTTTTTTTTTGGGATTGATTTTACAAACTTCCCTCTTTCCCCCTAATATCTCCATCTACTGCTTCTTTGCTTTGGCAGAAAATTGATCTGTAAATACAGCACATCCTTCCTCCATCTTCACAACTTTTCTAATAGCACAAAATGAGGGGGCGCTGACACAATGAATACTAGTCATTAGAACTATACACTCGCGGAGATGCTGAAAAACGCTGGTGTATCAATAAGCGCAAGAAATCAGAATTTTTGTCCATACAATACAAACAAAGCCTGGAAAATTGAGGCATGAATCCAATTACAATAGATACATGAACAAACAAAGCATAAAAACATCTGACATACTTCAAACCGTCAGCCATTCTGTTCATAATACAAGTCACCACAAATGAAAAATGCTACTTACATCGATCCACTGGAACACCTCCTCGTTGGTGCAGTCAGGTCGCTGGAGCAGGTTGCAGACGCCAGTGTAGACAGTGTTACGCACTGGTGACTTCAACCACTGTAGCTCCTGGAAACACAAAGCACATGTCTTTTAGCATGAGGATATTGTCTTTCTTTCTTTATTTAGTGTTTAACGTCGTTTTCAACCACGAAGGTTATATCGCGACGAGGAAAGGGGGAGATGGGATAGAGCCACTTGTTAATTGTTTCTTGTTCACAAAAGCACTAATCCAGTGCAAAGGACTTAACATTTCTTACATACTGCTCGACTAATATCTTTACAAACATTGACAGTGGATTGGTAAGCATCAGCACCAACCGGACCCATAGAATGGCAACCGGAAGATCCTGTTGTCCTACTACCGGAAGTAGCGGACACATGCTCTTCACACCCCAACCCGTACCCCGGTAGGGCATAAGGCCGACGTGAGGAATGAACCTTTTGGCTGGTATGCACTTCTGCTAAAGCGGAAACCGTTGCCGCAGGTTTGCATACTTCGCCAAGAACACCTCCTGCCAACGCGTAAGCGCCGAGAGGACCAGGAGGTGCTGTTGTCTGAAAATCAGACAAATTTGTCGAAAGGAGTTCTGACGACGATTCCAACACCACTGTTGGTTCTGCAACTACGTCAGCAGACGTAACAGTTGCAGCTGGTTCTAAACGAACCCGCGCAAGAGACTTAAGAGTTTCCAACTCCTGACGGGAGGGGCAGTGAAGCAGACAAAGCTATCTGCTGTACCGTCGCTAGCATGTCATGAACCTCTGTCTTGAAAGAAGACAAAATAGCCAGTAAATCGGCTTTGCTCAAAGATTGCTCGGCTTGAGGAGCCTGAACCTTCTCTGAAAATGATTTGTCAGTTGAGGTAGGTTTGCCATCAATAGAAAGGAAAAAGGATTCTTGAGTCTCCGGGTTGAGAACGATAACTATGGACGAATTCTCGCTAAGAAAATTTTTCTGAGAGCTTTCTTTATTTGGTGTTTAACGTCGTGTTCAACCGTTCAAGGTTATATCGCGACGGTTTCTGAGAGCTACGAGTAGTTGTGGCCGTAGCTGCCTTAGCTTTAGTTTTGCCCGCTTTGCCTGAGTGAGATCCTGGAGAGCTAACCTGCTTGGCAGAACTCCGAGATTTATCTTTATCTTTCTGCTTGTCAGCCATTTTGAATCCAAAATGAACTAACAACAACAAGATGCAAAACGCTCAAATACGCTAAGAAAATTCTTGCAATAAAAAAAATAAAAACTCTCAACAATTCCTGAAGAAAGGAAGAAAGATGAAACAACGTTACCGAGATTCGATGGTCTTAACACAAGTAAAGACCAATGGCTAAAGAAAAGCCAGAGCACTTCAAAACAAGTCCAGCGCCGTGCGTTGAAGGAAAAGGAATAAGTGTCACCGGTATACATCCTGCGCATGCGCGGTACACCAGTAGGGGAGATAACCACTACGAACAATGCCTTATATGGCATGTGGTTTTTGTTTTTTAGAGTTATCTCCCCATGTTACCATGTAAGAGTGCTTCAATGTCTTAGTAACCAAACGAAGTTATTGCTATCTATGTGAGTTGGGTAAGAATATGTAATTTAATGCAAAATGCAATCTTTCAAAAAGAATTCCTTCTGATTGACACATTTATTCAATCCACAACGAAAGAACACTTGAAAAGCTAACCGTGTCATATGAAAGACAATGGCAAGGATCTAAGGTTCTATTACTACAGTTTGTTCCTTGCTATTGGAAAAGGAAAAAGCTACTTACAAAATTGGCAGCCTTCTCGTTTATTCCAAAGTCAGCAAATTTGAGTCCAGATGCTGCCCACTGGGTCTGAATAACATCCTTGGACTGCAAACACGAAACAAATAATGTTGAATGAACGCTACATCAATTCATTAAGAAATCAACTTGAACACAGTGCCAAGGCATAAACAATGCAAGATCAATTTGTTTCAAATCCAGATCCTCTTCTAATGATCACATAAATCTCTCTCTTTTTGTCTCTCTCTCTCTCTCTCTCTCTCTCTCTCTCTCTCTCTCTCTCTCTCTCACCACCACCGCTCAAAACTGTTGGGAAGCAATGAATTCACCTTGTATTCAGCAGCCCTGGCCAGGATTTTCTGCACCAGAACAGCGTCCTTCTTGTTCCCCTGGTCAACAAGGGGCCGCACGCAGGCCTGCATGAAGTTGAGCGGCAGCACTTGATTGTCCTGCAACATGGGGGCAAACACCTCCGCCAAGTTGTCATATATCTTTGGAATGTCCAGCTCCAAGTCCTCAGCGAATGACAGGAACTCCGCAGTGCTGAAAACACACCACAACACACATGTAGTATGTCAGAGATCAAGGATGCTTATAACCATCAAAGGTGAACATTTCTCCTGACTTTATCACAGTGATTAAACATTTCTCCTGACTTTTATTACAGTGATTAAACATTTCTGTTGACTTTATCACAGTGATTAAACATTTCTGTTGACTTTATCACAGTGATTAAAGGCACAGTAAGCCTCCCGTAAGCCATCACAGAGCTCCCCGAGCGTCTACATATAGTACAAGCATACTTCCATTTGAACGCTCACCGAACGGGAACATCCTGGCTGCTTTCTGTCGAGCGTGAGGATGTTCTCAATCGGTGAGTGTTTAAATGAAAGGGTGTTTGTACTGTGTGTAAAAGCCTGACCATATCTGTGATGGTTTACGGGAGGCTTACTGTGCCTTTAAACATTTCTTATGTTTATAAACGTGTGTGTCTCAATTTGTTTGACTAGATCACAGGTACTTTCCCCGTAAACCACCACAGATCTGTCAAAGATTTTACCTGGATTACCTGGATTAAGAGCATGCTTACCTAGGACACACTAAAAACTCTAGCTGCTTTTTGTGCAGACTGGGACATTTTTGCTGACTAAATTTTGCAGACTGACATAAGCGGCTTTTTTGTTTTTGTTTGTTTGCTTAATAGGCGCTGGTGGACACAGCATTATGAATACTACTTGATTCTAGTCACCACCCCGCGTTTGTTTGTTTGTTTGTTTGCTTAACGCCCAGCCGACCACGAAAGGCCGTATCAGGGCGGTGCTGCTTTGACACATAACGTGCGCCACACACAAGACAGAAGTCGCAGCACAGGCTTCATGTCTCACCCAGTCACATTATTCTGACACCGGACCAACCAGTCCTAGCACTAACCCCATAATGCCAGACGCCAGGCGGAGCAGCCACTAGATTGCCAATTTTAAAGTCTTAGGTATGACCCGGCCGGGGTTCGAACCCACGACCTCCCGATCACGGGGCGGACGCCTTACCACTAGGCCAACCGTGCTGGTGTGACATAAGCGTCACTTACAATTGTTTCAACAAAAATTCCGTCTCTGCACAGAATGCAGCCAGGCAGCAGAGTCTACCCTACCCCTTAAACTCTCTGCTTACCCATTCTATGGACAGCAAAACAAAACAAAACAACCAGAGATGCAAAATGAACAAATGGTACAAAATCTGCAAAACAAAGACCTCCAGATGTCATTTTGCCAAGAAACCTTAGTGAGTATTGTTTGGCACCCAATGGTGTAGAGTACAGAGACAGGTTGCTTGCAGACAGCACTCACCCTTTGATGAGGGCCTCGATTTTGAGGCTTTTCTCCTTGACCATCTCAAAGAGGAGCTGACCCAGCAGCTTCCTGGTGTTGCCGGGCTTCTCTACCAGCTTCTCCAGCATGGTGGTCACCATCTGGTTGTAGTCCAGGTGGGCGATCTCGCTCACGCTGTCCTTGGCATCCTGCAACACACAGCAAACAGTCAGGATCACATACTGTCTTACACACTCAAGATGGGTAGTCTGTACACTATCAGTCAGTCCCTCAGCACGATTTAACAACTACATTGGAGCTCACTAACGTATTAGTGCAAAGTATGTAGCAAAAGTAACATTTGCTCCCCACAGAAACTATACACAAATGACTGAGTGGCAGTCCAATCATTTCAAGGGTTCAGTCTGCCCAAACAATTCTATTTTCTCTGACATTGGTTTACCACTTGGGACACAGATTTTGCAACCTCTACACAAAATCTGTCCACACAGCAAACAAGTGTAGCGGGACCAATGAGCGAGCACTGACCTTGATACTGCCGTTACTGTGCAGCTCCTCAGCAATAGTTGTCAGTCTTCTGTCCAGCTCATCAGAGGTCATGGACTTCGCATCAGGACCTGACGGCTCCTTGGCAGCTGCCGGTCGAGGTATGTCTCTGGACCGGCTGTTGTCTCGACTAGCGTTACGTGACGAGGGATTAGACGTGCCACCGGAACCAAGAATATTCCTGCACAATGAACAGGAGCACATTTTAGTACATCTTTATCTCTTTCTTATGCAAGACAGGCAAAAGTAGATACACTATGACATATATACTGAAGTCCTGAGTACAAGAACACTCAACCTTATCCATAAATCAATGGGGGGGAAAAAAAGGAATTTCTGTTGCATGTCTGCAAGATCACGGCATGCATCATGTGCAGTTGTTAAAACCACAAACAGATCCAAATACACTCAAAATGAAGAATGCGCTTGTGGTTACCTTGTGCTAGTAAGAGCACGCTCTCTTTCAGTCTCCATAGAGGATCTGTTGGGAGGCTTGCGGAAGTCGCGATCCCTGTTGTCGCGTCTGTCTCCTCCCCTGTCTCCCCCCCGGTCTCCGCCCATGCGTCCACTGCCTCGGGCATCACCTCTAGCAGGACTGCCTCCGTAGCCACGACGACCGTCATTGTCATTCAGGTTGTTTAAGGCGTTGTACCTGTTACGAAAAGATACAATTCTGCAAACTTTCTCTTAGACATAGTCATCAGTGTCATCTCGAATAAAACTTTTATCTCATAATAAAAAGGATGAATGTTCAGAAAGACAACAAAATCTTCATTCAAAGTTAACCGACACTTTCTGAGAAAAAAACCTGGCTACAAAAATAGGTAACATACCCATTCGTGTGCAGTGGAACCCTGCCTCCTAAGACTCTGCTTTCTCAGATGTCCTGTTCATAACCTCTGTTAATTTACAAATATTTTAAGACTCCGTCCCTTTCAAGACTTGAATTTTATTTTAATTTTGTTGGGGGGTGGGTGGGGTGGGGTGGGGTGATTGTTTTGAGCCTTAACAAGAAGGGCAAAGCCCATACGACTCACATGCTTGACCTTGACCTTTACATGACCTTGACCTTCAGGGTCAAGGTCAAATAACTAAACCTAGCAATGACATCATACACTAAGAACTGCTTTACACATTTTTCCTACCAAAATACATGTGACCTTGACCCAAGGTCATCCAAGGTCATGCAACACAAAGCTGTTAATTCAAGACATAGGAAGTACAATGGTGCTTATTGGCTCTTTTTACCATGAGATATGGTCACTTTTAGTGGTTCACTACCTTATTTTGGTCACATTTCATAAGGGTCAAAGTGACCTTGACCTTGATCATATGTGACCAAATGTGTCTCATGATGAAAGCATAACATGTGCCCCACATAATTTTTAAGTTTGAAACAGTTATCTTCCATAGTTCAGGGTCAAGGTCACTTCAAAATATGTATACAATCCAACTTTGAAGAGCTCCTGTGACCTTGACCTTGAAGCAAGGTAAACCAAACTGGTATCAAAAGATGGGGCTTACTTTGCCCTATATATCATATATAGGTGAGGTATTCAATCTCAAAAACTTCAGAGAAAATGGGAAAAATGTGAAAAATAGCTGTTTTTTAGACAACATTTATGGCCCCTGCGACCTTGACCTTGAAGCAAGGTCAAGATGCTATGTATGTTTTTTGGGGCCTTGTCATCATACACCATCTTGCCAAATTTGGTACTGATAGACTGAATAGTGTCCAAGAAATATCCAACGTTAAAGTTTTCCGGACGGCCGGACGGACGGACGACTCGGGTGAGTACATAGACTCACTTTTGCTTCGCATGTGAGTCAAAAAGGAGGTTCCACTGAATACACACTTAACAGTGAACATAATAGCTGTTCAGGGTAAATAAGACTAACCAGCTAACTCACCTATTGCCCGACTTGTCCTGTTCCTGGGACCGGGAACCTCCACCCTGACTGCCGCGACCCCAGTTGGAGAATTTGTTACCGCCACCAAGAGTCAGAGACATCTCGTCCACGTTCGTCTGAAGAACAAAAACGTTACATCCTGTTACAACTACAAAAAGTCACGTTACAAACGCAGAACAGGTTACCAGCTAACATCGATCATTGTCATTTAAATAAAATAGAGCTCTCGCAGCAAAAAATGACGGAAAGACTGAAAGTAAACCAAGCAACATTAAATGCAGGCACTTCTTAAAGCTCTGACAAAGCATCAAATCATTCTGATTGCAAGTTTCCTGGCGCTGTCATTTCTATTTACCTCAGTAATTGGATATGCCTTTGGATTGGATCCTTCAACCAAACCGGTTTACCCCCAAAACTTGATAAGAGTAATGGTCAAGCAAAAAAATAGTACCTAATCTGATGACCAAAATAATAAGCCAGTGTTTACAAATGACAACAAGCGCCTGGAGCCAATTGATCGGACTCGCGCTGTAGAAAAGTTATTTATTATCATTATTATTAGCAACACAGCCCTAATTTGAAGCCCATTTGAAAATAGTAATCTGGACTCAAATGTAGTATATTTCCCACAAAAATCCTAAAAAGTGGCAATAGATTACTCCAAAACAGTACGGGTAAATGAAGACAGTTTCTTATTTTTTTCCTTTCTTTTTGTATGTGCTGAAAGCTAGGGGCTGGGACTAAGAAAGAGAAAGGGTTGGGGTCGTGGGAGATCAGACAAGACGACCTATGATAAAAAAATAATGCCAACTGTCAAGCACAAACCTTTGTGATTTTCATCTTAGAGACATCAATCTGCTGCCTGACAGGCTTGGCAGGGACTGTGTTCCAGCCATCGGAGTCACCCTGCATGGAACCACGACCTGCACAAACACACAGCATTGCAATCACATCATACAGCCTTTAACACTCAACACAACAGTGACTGCATCACATCAGTTTACTTATGTTACTGGCTTATGAGCCAAGCTATAACCCTTATGATTGAGTTTTTTAAAACTTTTGAATACTACTTTGAGGCCGTCTCCTAAAGAAATTAATTATTAAACATCAAAGCTTTGTGATCCTTATTTTTTTTAAATCTCGGGAGATGTACCATGAGATGTAAATCAGACATGCCATAACATCGGTCCAAGTTGAATGAACCTCTCCTGGTAGCTACAACACATGCACAACGTATTTACAGCACAGTATTTTCCTCCAGGAAAATAACTTTTTCTGGATGATGTTTTCTCTCGATAAGATCGTCGCTTTTCTCTGAACACTGGTGATCCTAGGCGAGTTTTGTAGCCCAACATCTCCCAACAAAAGACAAGTTGTGTACACCTGACTAAGGTGTACCTGGCATTGGAGAAACTAGCACAGCCCAAGGGTTTTGGTCCTCTCATTCCAGGTTCCACTGTAGATGAAACAAAGGTTCTGGCTAACTGCCATGTGGAACTGCTCTCACCTTTTCCCTTGGAACCACCACGCCCTCCGGGGTTGGGGTCAGACCTTGGCTGATTGTTGAGGAACTGGGCCGTCTGGGCCTCCTGTTTGGCCTTCTGATGAATCTCCTCGATGGTGGTCGGCTTGTTTCCGGCGTGGATTGACCTCTGCTCCCACCCATTCTAAAAACAATCAGAACTTTCTCTAATCATTTCTGATGTAACAACCCTTCTTCAGATGTAACCATACGCTTATCTCGTTATTACACAGAAAGTGCCTATGTGACAATACTTCTCCTGAGGTAACCTGGTTTGTATTTCTTTGCTCATACCTTCAAAAGGTAAATACTGAGTGAATGCTATCTCAACCTCACAGGAACACAAGGCATAGGCCTGAAGTACCATGGAGAACAACAGGCCCAAGATGTATCAATGTACAAAGCAAAATAAAATCCCAAGGACAGTGAACACTTGATCTGCATCGGAACTGGAGACACAGTACTAGAGCTGCCCGAGTGACACTTTCAGGCTGACTCAATGGGTTGTCGAAATAAAGAGTAGCCAGGTACATCAGCTGCCTTCTAAATGCACCGACCAAAAGAATGTGTTTCGATACTAAGGTACACATGCAAGCAAGAAAAATTAACAAATAAACATTCTGTACCTTTCTCATGTCAATTATCTCAAGGACGTTGAACTTGACTCGGGTGCACAGCTTGTCCTTGGAGGAGGGGGCAGTGTCCTTAGTTTTGGCAGGGGGAGTGGGGTCCTTGGCCCAAGCAGCCTGTTCCTTTATCGTCATGTCAGCAGTCATCTTTTCAAACTGGGCAAAGTACTGGTCCATACGTTGCTGAAAACATTCACAACAATGACTTTAACCTGCAGGCTAATAGAGTCAACACACTGTTCAATGTACTTACAGAGTCAACACACTGTCAGACCTGTTTACCCCCATAAGTGTTTTGGAGTAATGCTCAGCCCCAAAAATAGTAATCCTGGCACAAAAATAGTAATCATCCAGCATTCGTCGCCAATTACAACCCACATGACAACTGTGTCTGCGAAACGCAATCATGCACATATATCCATCATTCACAAACAAAACACATCAATCAGTTTTTGTAGTCATCATAATTTCAAAGAAGATCACATCAAAAGCACATGCATCACTGATTCTTTTTCTTTTGCTCGTAGTAGGCCTTTTTCAGTGTGTCAAGCGCTTTTCTACTGTACTTGGGCTTGCCGAATGAGTGAGGGCGAGACTTCACCACTAGAATAAGGCTCTCCAGCGCCTCATCACAGACATGATCTCTGGTCAGTCCTGTGCTTTTTCACCCCATTTTGCCATTGAAAAAAACAATGCCAAACATGTGAATAATTTTTTATTTTTTTTTACTTTTTTTTACATTTTTTTAATTTATGAAAATCGTAGTCTTGACACGGATAGCGGAATGGCGTATTTTTTGCAGAAAATCGTAATAAATTACGCCAAAATCGTAAGGGTAAACAGGTCTGCACTGTTCAATGTACTTACAGAGTCAGCTGTTCCCATGAGTACCACAAGTTTGTCAGCCTACAACAGTGGTATATTGAAAAGATCAATCACCCCACCAAAAATATTGTCAGTCAACATAAATCCTTCCAAATGAAATCAATCTTACAGCACACGCCCAAACTGCCAGGAGCAAACATAGCTGTCAATTACTCATTGAAGCAAATTAGCAGAAAGAGAGTACCTTTGCTTTCGGATGATCCAGATCCTTTCCAATGGTTTCCAGCAGTTTGCACAAACACTCAATACTGTCATCGTCGCGGATTTTGAGAAGTTTGAAGATGCAGTCATGCATGATGTTCTCTGTCAACATTTTCAGCCTGTAAAGTTCGCCAATAAACCTGATGTTGCCCATGGAACGTCGACGAGCCACAGTCGTCGCTCGATTCAGCTCGTCCAACAAAGCAACTTTTTTATCCTGATGGGACGTGAAAACAAAACAAACTTAAGTCACACTCACACAAAATTCACAAGCGGGTCTTTTAGGGCAAACACACATTGCACTTTCTCATCTTTATTATTGTATTTCTTTATTTGAGTAGGCTAAAACTCAAAACAAGACTCAAACTACACTGAACTCTTTCTTTTAAGTCTTAATCTCCTTTCAGTCTTTCTTATTTTCCATTCTGAAACAAAAAAGCAAATGCTTTCTTCGACTCCCATCTGTCATGTCCATTACAGGAACACCCCCACTCTCAGACGTCAAAGTGTAGAGGTCACTGGGAGTCACGTTCACATAAAATTTGAGCCCGGTCACTTTTATAGTTTCCGAGAAAAGCCCAACGTTAAGTTGTGTGTTGCCGAACAGAAAAGGCTAGTTATCTCCCTTGTTTTTCTGATAACGTTCGTAAAAGGCTACAGATGTAAATACTTTGATGTAAAGAATAATCCTACAAAGTTTCAATCACATCCGATGAACTTTGTCAAAGATATAAAATGTCTAATTTTTCCTTTGACGCTGACCTGTGACCTTGAAAAAGGTCAAAGGTCAACGAAACCATCGTTAAAGTGTAGAGGTCATTGGAGGTCACGACTAAACAAAATATGAGCCCGATCGCTTTGATAGTTTCCGAGAAAAGATATAAAATGTCTAATTTTTCCTTTGACGCTGACCTGTGACCTTGAAAAAGGTCAAAGGTCAACGAAACCATCCGTAAAGTGTAGAGGTCATTGGAGGTCACGACTAAACAAAATATGAGCCCGATCGCTTTGATAGTTTCCGAGAAAAGTCCAACGTTAAGGTGGTGTCTACGGACGGCCGGCCGGACAGACTAACACTGACCGATTACATAGAGTCACTTTTTCTCAAGTGACTCAAAAACCAGGCAAACCATGCTGTAACTTTCTGAGCATGCGGTTTGGAGAGCTAACCCATTTTGTAATTATCTGATCTAAAGTCGATAAAATTCACTTTACGTTTCATTTTTAGCTGCGCGCGCAGGAATCTTCAATGACTAACGTGTAGAAACAAAAATGGACACACACACCCCCCCCCCCCCCCCCCCCCCTTTGCATCTGCATCTTATTTACACTGACACCACGGTGTCAATCTTTTGGCCACCACCTTTTTCCCAAAGGAACATTATATCAATGCACACAGAAATGAGTCATATGTGTTAACAGATAACCAGCTTTGCATCTCTGGTTTCAATTTGTGTGGAGGGGGCAAGTCTTACCTCATCAGCGTGTTCAAGCTCCTTGCGTCGCTTGTCGAGATCTCCCTCCACAATTGTGTCGCACTCAAACTCTTTCTGGCACTTTGTGAGTAGGATGGCACGGAACGTTATAAACTCATTGACGTTGCTGGTCTTGGGCACTTTCTGTAGCACACAAAACAAAGAGTTATTGTACCCTTCATCCATAAAATAATATATTCTTTCTTTCTTTATTTGGTGTTTAACGTCGTTTTCAACCATTCAAGGTTATATCGCGACGGAGGGAACGGGGGGAGATGGGATAGAGCCACTTTGTCAATTGTTTCTTGTTCACAAAAGCACTAATCAAAAATTTGCTCCAGGGGCTTGCAACATAGTACAATATATGACCTTACTGGGAGAATGCAAGTTTCCAGTACAAAGAACATTTCTTACATACTGCTTGACTAAAAAGGACTTAACATAAATAATATATTAATTGGTATAATTGGCTATTTGTTGTACATTGTTTTCTATTTGAACACTCAGTTGTTGATTGCGCCAATAATCTTAATGTGATTACAAAAATATGTGTTGGCATGTATCGATAATTGAACTCCATGAGAAGTTTTCATATACTTATTATAAATGAAGGCTTAGGAACACAAATAAATTATTATTACCCTAACACAAAATATAGGGGTGATGTGAGAGAAAACAAGAGATGGGGAATTTTTTAAAAACACAGAGAGGACTAATATATACCAGGCTCAGATGCAGATGTGCTGTATTCTTTGAAAGCAACTCAATCATTTAAGCAAAGTTTAAAAAAGAAAGGAAGAAAAAAAAAGGAGTCTCACCAATTTCATCATATCTTTGCAGAGGTTTGCATACCACACCGCAAATTTGGACTCGGAAATTGCCTGCAAATATCAAACACAACACTGAGCATGCTATTGCACAAAACACGGAGGCAACCCATACACATTTATATCCAGTATTACAAAATGATATTGTCAATCTTATGAAAGGTCTAAACTTCTTTCCACTTGCAGCTGAAATATCCCTTTTCTCTCGCACAGCCAAAAGAATACCTAAGACTTGCAAGACATTAATTATTCCCCATATACTGTATTCATTTGTACAAATAATCATTGTCCAGTGTTAATTATTGTCCCGTGCTAATTAATTTTCTAGGCTACCATTTATTTTTGAACATCTAGCAAGCATAACAACCCAAACTGCAGGTCAGTTTTCTGCACCCCTTTTTCCCATTGAAACTCAAATTCCATTTAAAAACATACTCAGACCAAGCATACCTTTTCAAAGATCAGATCACAGACACCTTTGACACGCTCCTCCGAGTCAATCTGGAGCTCCAAAGCTTCTTTGGACAATTTGGCGTACTTCTGTGGTGTCAGCTTGTTGAGAATACTCTTGAAAGCCCTCAACAGTTTCTGAAACACAACAAAAAGACAATATCAATGTGGACATTCCGCTCACCAAAGCATACCATGCCATAGCTTTATTCAATTCACCACAAACAACTTCTGCACAGTCAGTGTTGTTCCCAGACCACTGTCTTCAGTGCCTGAGTCTTCAATCATTTTTTGATCTGACATATTGTTTCGGCTTCTGATTGTTTTGACATGTAGGATGTCTTTTGACAGAACAATGTTTTCGTAGGCAGGGCATTTGGAGAAACATATTTTCAGTCCAGCGCCACTCACTGACCTATTGTCATCCGAGTCGGGAAAAAACAAACAGCATCTGGGATTCTAGAGAAGCGCTTAGTGTAAAATGTAACCGAGAAGTGACACAAATCTGACACCATTTCACACAGAGCAATATCTCTTGCATTCTCCGCAAAACTATCACTTCAAGTTATCGTCACAAGTTTTACACATTCATACACCCTCCAAAAAATCATAGCGACAGAGAGAAAGAAAGAACAAGCTGAAAGTCAGAGGGAGAAGGGAGAGGAAGAGAACGAGGGAGGAAAAGAGAAAGGGTGCCTTACCTCTGTGTCTTTCTCCTCGTCCCCTGTTTTTTCGGCACTGTCTTTCTGGAACAAAGGCTTGTATGCGTCTTCTGCCTTATGCAGCTTGATTTCCTGCCTCAGGCTTGGAATGATGCGCTGCTCGCCTTGCTGTGACCCTTGACCGACACGGCGACGATCTTGACGATCTTGCCCCTGCTGGCTGCCGCGCTTGTTCATCGACCCGGGCCCACCAGCCTGAAAATCACTCTATAACATCACTGTAATGCCTAGTAAAAGTATTTGTCAAACCAGACAAAACACTGTAATCATGACAGACTATTTTTTGCCCTTCAGGTTGTAAAATTCAGTTCTGCCTGTAACAGAAGTGGCAGCATCAGGTTGCTAGCTGTTCCGTGATAGGGACATTAAAACAATTTTATTCGTGTGTTCACTGCAAAAAGAACAAAAGGCTCTTCGACTGGCCTGACACTCATTATTACTAAAATTCATTTAATTACTGATGCAAGTCGCAAACCAAAAGCAGCAGTAAAACAGTATTTTCCAAATTCTATCACTCTTGGGAGCAATTGGATTGTAATCCTTACGCGTGGTGTGCTTTTGAAGAAACCGGGTGTAAAGTCAACGGCTATGCTGCGACCAGAAAACTGTCTCTGGAAATCCTCCATTTTGAAAAACTGGGGCTGAAACAGAAGAAACCCACATTACAGACCCTTGATGAGTACAGTGAAAACACAAAAACTGCTTTAAAGACACCCCACCCCCTCCATATTCACAATCCCTCTCTCAGAAGATCCGATTTTCTCAGATTTTTCAGGGTCTTGAAAGGGGGGGTTTGGAGGGGTCCACTGGAGGGGTACACTGGAGGGGTCCACTGGAGGGGCCCACTGGAGGGGTCCACTGGAGGGGCCCACTGGAGGGGTCCCCACTGGAGGGGTCCACTGGAGGGGTCCACTGGAGGGGCCCACTGGAGGGGTCCACTGGAGGGGTACACTGGAGGGGTCCACTGGAGGGGTACACTGGAGGGGCCCACTGTACTGGTATTGAATCACACCTTGGCTTCCCATTATAAGGAGCCAAAATCAAGCAAACAAAGAACATTTAGGTAGCTGTGACGAGGACACCAATGTTACCAGTAAAAGGTGTCTCTGCACTGTAGGCATCCCTTATTTGCAGATGTGCTTTCACCTGAGAGGTTTCAGTTCAATAATTATGAAGACTTGTTAATCACCCCTAAGTACTGGACAACCAAGAAGAGAAACGCAGTTCAGTACCGATCCTTTCTTTCAACCCGACTTTTACTTCCACCTCAGTCACTTGCACAACCGAGACAACTGAAACAAACCAAGAAACAGACAAACACTCTTTCAACTTGTCCTCGTGTGATCTATGTACTCACGTCAACCAGGATCTCTGGCATGTTTGGCAGTGATGGAGGTTTCCTGGACTCTGGGTTGGCCTGCAGTTTGAGCAGAAAGTCACGGTCATATTGCTTCTTGCCCTCTGGGTTGGATGGAGACCACTGGCCTGCACACACCAAGTCACCAGGTAAGGGGCCAGTCAACCTTAGCACAACTACAAGCAAACTGAAATAGCTGTAGTCACACTTTAAACAATATCGGGAAAACCCACTGTCTTTAAAATGTCTTCATAATACTGTGGGGGGCATCACTTCCACTGAAAGAATAAATGACTTTTTTCCTAAGCACTGAAAGAACAAGAAGGGCAAAGCCCATACGACTCACATGCTTTACACATTTTTCCTACCAAAATACATGTGACCTTGACCCAAGGTCAAGGTCATCCAAGGTCATGCAACACAAAGCTGTTAATTCAAGACATAGGAAGTACAATGGTGCTTATTGGCTCTTTCTACCATGAGATATGGTCACTTTTACTGGTTCACTACCTTATTTTGGTCACATTTCATAAGGGTCAAAGTGACCTTGACCTTGATCATATGTGACCAAATGTGTCTCATGATGAAAGCATAACATGTGCCCCACATAATTTTTAAGTTTGAAACAGTTATCTTCCATAGTTCAGGGTCAAGGTCACTTCAAAATATGTATACAATCCAACTTTGAAGAGCTCCTGTGACCTTGACGCAAGGTAAACCAAACTGGTATCAAAAGATGGGGCTTACTTTGCCCTATATATCATATATAGGTGAGGTATTCAATCTCAAAAACTTCAGAGAAAATGTGAAAAATGTGAAAAATAGCTGTTTTTTAGGCAACATTTATGGCCCCTGCGACCTTGACCTTGAAGCAAGGTCAAGATGCTATGTATGTTTTTTGGGGCCTTGTCATCATACACCATCTTGCCAAATTTGGTACTGATAGACTGAATAGTGTCCAAGAAATATCCAACGTTAAAGTTTTCCGGACGTCCGGACGTCCGGACGGACGTCCGGACGGACGGACGGACGGACGACTCGGGTGAGTACATAGACTCACTTTTGCTTCGCATGTGAGTCAATAAATGACCTTTTCCCTAAGATACAATGCATTTAACACACCTGCGAAGAAGTGATGCATGGCTCAAATTCCACAGAATGCTGAAGAGGAATACTAAATACAGTTAACTTCATATGCCTATCTGTTTAGGTATCAAAGTTTTTAAAATGTCACATTTTCCCCACAGAAACTATTTAGGTTATTGCAAGCGTCTCAAATTTCATGGTTCTTCTCATTTCAACAATTCAGCTCATCATTTCAGAGCTGCCCAGGCTTTCGTTTCATATATCAGATAAAATCATATAAAATGTTCTTGGAACGCTCTTACAACTCGCCCTCAGCAGACAAAAATGTTCTGCTCAAATAATCTTTGCAAACATTCTAGAAAATAATGATTTCATTATTATCAAACCAAACTCCATCACACTGCGATCTTGAAATTTGCCCAGGATCAACCTGCCTTAAGGTCATCAAACCTGGGAAGTCTGTCGAGAGATCTAGCCTTAATTAAAGCCTGTCCACATTTGAGATGGTGAGCCTGTTTTCAGGGGAAGAAATATGCCTTTGAATTTAAGCTGTGATAACTTGCACACCTATTTCCTTTCTACTCATCCCTACATACCTTCTTTGTAACTGAGCTGTACACCGTTATGTCTCCGTGGTTTGTCGTCATCTTGATCGCCCTCCACTCCATTTTCGTCCACGTCTTCTTGCTCTCCCTCCTCCTCTGGTGGGGGCTCCGACACCTTCACCTCAGGGACAGGAGACGCCTCAACATGTGCGGGGGGAGTCACCTCAACACGTGCGGGGGGAGTCACCTCAACACGTGCGGGGGGAGTCACCTCCTTGGGCGGTGAAGGGGCTGCCACAGGGGTGGGACTGGGTTCCTTTGCGGGCTCCACCATTGTGTCCCCGCCCCCAGCTGCAGGGGCTTCGGGGGTGGGTGAAACAGCGGCTTCCGTCACTGCAGTACTGTCGGGGGTTTCTTCTGCTGGTTGCTCTGGGCTCCTCACATCAGCGTTGTCCTGGCTTGTCCCATTCTGGGAGGAAAGACGTAAGGATTTAAAACCCCATTCTTTCCTCACAAGTGAAGTTTATAGAAACAATCAAGCCTTCGCAGAGAGAAAAAAAAAGCAATACCAACCTGATGAAACAAAATCACTAGCTAAAACAACATGTTATGACATATAGAGGCAACTTCAGTGGCTACCTAGTGGTGTTTTTCTGAAATCATATACATGTATGCATTATCTCCTCTGGAGGCCTATGAACACTAAAAAAAAAGTCCAAATGGCTTTGAACCGGGAAGTATACATTTTACAAAGTTTTCCATGCTTCCATGAGAAAATGTTTGTGCAAATGTCCAGGGTGTGCTGTCAGCAGTGTAGCACTTCATAATCACCTATTGAGGTCTAACGAATGACGTATCACAACGTGCGCGGTCGTCCTTGGCGGTCAAGAAAGCCGCCGCGATCATTGCGCAGACAACACTTCTGGACCGCCAATATTTTTTGTGCGCATCACGTGCTCCACATAAATCGGCCGGAAACGAAGCAATTGGGAAACCTGGATTCTTTAAGTTAAGCAAATTAACTACTGAGGTAGGTCCCATATTTGCATGTGTTTGTATACTAAACAATTCCATTAAAAAGTTCAACCCTTACTAGTCAGTCTGCAATGATTACTGATCCTGGGATGTCATGACTTTTTTTGTAAAAAAACAACAACGTTCAGGCCGGTTGACTTAACGTTCTGATATCACTTGTGCAACTTGTGTTTTCTCTACTTCATGCGTGTGTGTGTGTGTGTGTGTGTGTGTGTGTGTGTGTGTGTGTGTGTGTGTGTGTGAGTACAGTACATGCATGTGCCATTCTTGTGCAACTGTTCAAAAGAGTAAGGTGCAAAAGAGAGAGGGAGAAACAGTGGTACACACACACACACACAACAAACCACATGCAGGTAAACTAGTTCTAGTCTGGCACATGTGGAAAAGCCAAGCAGCCTTATTATTGCCAACAACACAAAGGTGTCAGCAGTACAGCCATCCCACTGCAACAGAGCACTGAGTGGTTTTTGGCACTGAGCTAGAGTGTGATAGAGACGGGGGAGGGGGGGGAATCTGCCTGTCTTTCTCCTGGAACCCTTCCAGACTTCTGGCACAATTGCCTTCCACCTCTGTAGCTCTCGCACTCAGCCATCTTGAAAGCACCTCATACAAATAACAACTGCTTTTCCTTACATTGGCACTGGCATGACACCAGCTCCAATCACACACTCTCTTTCTCATTGCCTACAATCAACCAGTTTGTAACAGTTTAGTGTGTTAACATATTCCAATCTTTCTCTGTGACCATAAAATGGGACTATCACTTCTGGGAGAAGTAGGAAATCGCAGACTTTTACTGCCTAGAGAAACTTCAAAATGGAATTGGAAGTTCCAAAAAGTCTTAAGTACCATCAGGAAAATTAGAAACAAACAAGATGTAGAAAATTGCATGTAAAATCTTACCTGTGGGTCGTAGAAAGCATCCATGTCAGAGCCCTCTTTAGACTTCTTGTTGAGGTCCTTCTTGTTTTTCTTGTTTTTGCGAACATCCTGTCGCTGAGGCTGTGGTTCGCTTGCTTGTGGGGCTGCCTTGGAATCTGGGGAAGAGGAGTTTTTTACCATGGTTTACAAATTCCTCAACTACCACCAGTTTCTCTCTCTCTCTCTCTCTGCGCTGAGTCACGTAAACCGCACACACAAATTATATCTCACAGGCATGAGCGATGAGCACACACACACACGTTCACTGTACGTATCCTCTCTCACGGTCCGAGAGTAACAGACACGAGAAGTTTCGTTCTTTTCACGAAAGCGTGTAGCTAGCGTGGTTCACACGCGTTGAATCGTCAGTTCACCACCGGTGCGCAAGCCATCAAGCAATATGTTATGAAATCCAGTTAGTACAAGTAGACTACAGCTACCGTGTCCGTCCAGCGTGTCAGCGGCTGTTGTTTCACTTACAGTTACACAACACACCCTTTTTTCTCCTCACACACAGACCGCCGGCCGACCGACATAACAACTTCTACACACCATATGGCCGACTGCGAACCGACAGGGGGGGAAACTTCTCGTAGTCGACGACTTCCCACTACGAACACACAAACACTGACAAGATTCGTTTTCACCCTGAAAGCGAGTTAAAAAGTCTGGCAGCGGAGAACAGTTTTCCCGAGTCTCTTCTTGCCACAGTCGCAGTGATGCACGCACAGCGAGCATGGGAAGGTATGTCAAGCCCCCTCTCGAGAGTGGAAATAGCACGCGCCACAAGGTGAAGGCCACACAGAGGTCAGAGCAGGCGAGAACGGTGCATGGGACTTCATCGACACGGCGACTGACTCCAGCCGGGTTAACCCGCTCACACGGAAAGGTTTTAATCCCGAGGAAAGAAGGGGGGAAAGGGGAGAAAATCGATGTAGAGAGAAGAGAGAAATCCATACCTACACCAAATCACGGGCTTAGCAAATTTACTGATCTCCTTTCCTGTGGGGGGTGGTAGAGATTATACCCTGGACTAACAATTCTTTACATCCTCACCGAATGTGTACTGCTTTTGCTCTTTGTTCTTTAAAATGTACCCCAACTCTCGCGTCCTACTGGCCCATATATATGGAGCATGCTATGTTGATTCGCTACAAAACAACAAAAGAAAGAACTTGACTAAATGCAAAAAGAACTGATGCTGGGGCGAAAAGTTTTCATTCTCGAACGGAGAGGACTGTCAGCCCCCGAGCGACGGGATAACGTCTGTTGACAGGTAGCACTAACAGCCGTCAGCGTTACTAACGTCACAGTCACAAAATCGGAAAAAGTCCAACCAATAACGATCATTGACGCAAATACGACGGGGACATCCACGATAAGACAGCTATCAAAATAGTAACAAAGTGAGTGAGCGAGCGAGCGAGCGAGAGACACACACATTTGATTTAGTTTTATCTCTTGTGCCCATCCCCTCAGTTTCTGTTTCTTGCTCATAGCCACAACAACAGCGTTAACAACCCACACGACCAATATCAACTGTATTACTCCGCATTGGAATCGCAATAGCATCAGCTTCCAATAAAAAACATAGCGTCCAATGACTGAAGTTACGGATGGTTTTTTTTTTTTTTTTCGCGCGTGTGTGTGCTGTTGTTGGGGTGGTGGTGGTTGTTTCTTTGCAAGAGCATCCTTCACCTGAATAAACAAACGTCAAAAATCAACAGCTCTGGGCAGGGAATGATTGTGTTTTTGTTGAAATAATTTCGTAACTAACATCAGTTTGTTTGTTTGTTTGCTTAACGCCCATCTGACCACGAAGGGCCATATCAGGGTGGTGCTGCTTTGACATATAGCGTGCGCCACACACAAGACAGAAGTCGCAGCACAGGCTTCATGTATCACCCAGTCACATTATTCTTACACCGGACCAACTAGTCCTAGCACTAACCCCATAATGCCAGACGCCAGGCGGAGCAGCCACTAGATTACCAATTTTAAAGTCTTAGGTATGACCCGGCCGGCCGGGGTTCGAACCCACGACCTCCCGATCACAGGGCGGACGCCTTACCACTAGCTAGGCCAACCGTGCCGGTATACTAACATCAGTAATGAAGCATGTAAAAGTAAAAGTCTGGACAGATTTGAGTTGATTTATAAACACGACCGAACACACGGAAAGGGCGGTATTTTTTACGAGTTTCTTGTCGCCAGAGCATGAGTATAATCTTTAGAGCTCGTCATAAGGTAATTATATGCTTCTTCTTGCGCAAGTGGAACGAAGTACGAGCTCCCTTATTACGGAAAATATGTGCCCGTCGAGCAGACGAGTTTGATCAGCGCTTTCACCGAGCAACAATTGATTCTTGCAATTTCATCTAATTCTGTCTGATTGAAAACAGACAACGGGTCTAGAATGAATTACCTGTATCGATTTCAAGGCTTCAATTACAAACATGGTCTCGGTTAACGCGATATGATGAAACCCCTTCTAAATATTTTTCCTGCCCTGTCTGTGTAAATCACAGTAGCTTATCCCGGCTTGTTCGTGGAATTAGAGCATCCCTTCACTTGGAAAACAAATAACTCTTCAACCTGGCTGCTTTCTGTGCTGAGCGATTGTTTTCTTGTTTGTTTGTGACGAATTAACTGACACCAGTGTCAATCTTTGACTTGAATTCTGTCAAAAATTCCTACCCTGCACAGGATGCTGTCTTATCCCAAGTATAAACATAGAAGACGTGTGACGGGTTACAAAAACGATTACAGGCCACAGGGGAATGGAGGTTTCTTTACTACGTCCAACACAACACTGTAGATCGTACGCCAGAGCGTTAACCTGCATGTGTCTCTTCCAAGTCAGGTCTACAGGTCTTTTCTTACCGTCTACCGCAACACATTTTTTCGGCCACTACAATCTGCATTGTGCGTCATAAGAGTCACTGATAACAAATCACATGTGTTGTCTTCTCTTTGTGTCGATCATTCATTCACAAGGTGGACTTGGCCTTCAACGAAAAGCACACCCTTGTTCTTTCTGCCGGTAGACACAACTAGATCGGATCCACTCATCCAGATGGAACATATTATACAACAAGAATACTTTAAAATTGGAGAACAATGGTTTTGGGATTTTCAAGTTATAATTTCCAGAATAATATGTACGCTTGCGAGAACGGAAGGTCAACAGTGATGATCAACCAAACGTTCTGACACCCTGAATAAACACTAGAATTACGTCACTACGTTAGTCAAGCGTCTGGTATGGCGCATAAAGATTATACATTCACGAGGGAGCCACGTGTTCGTACCGCTCTCGGTGTATTGGTGTGGTGTATGTGGGTGTATTTCGAGATAAACCTGGTACATGTACTTTTGTTTTTTATACGCCCGTTACGTCCCACGCATTGTCGAGTTCACGGTGGGTGAAGTGTATGTGTATGGACAGATCGGTCGGTACACGCTGAGTGCGTCAATGGCCACAGGCAAGCCAAGCCGATGAACATCTGGTGTTACGACGCGAGAGCCGAAGAGGGACGGGTGTGTGCGTACAGAAAGTGGTCACATGAATGGTCGTGATGCAATGGTTTGGTGGTGGTGGCACGTACTACATCGAATCAGATTCAAAACTGCGTGCGCTGCGATTTTGGGAGGCGTGCTTGTCGCGCGAAACATCGCTTTCACGTTCAGACTACACGGCTGTTCAGCACCAATAAAATGGCCCGCATACGTAAACTGATCAGAGACGAAAAGAGAAAAAAAAAAGCCGGCGGACACTAAATGTCGTCTTCCCCACTCCCAAATCCCTTGATAATTACCGTATCTAATTTTACAGCGGTTGGTTTGCAATGAGGGCGGAGACACTAACCAGGGATAATAGCAACATAAACCGACTAGAAAACAAATCAATTCCATCTTAGTATACACTAAACTCACAAGCAGCAAGCTCTACACTCCGAAGACAAATTATATCCTTTCATCGATGACAACTATAGACGTTTTGACAACATCATAAATTTGTAGTAGTCCTTGCCACATGTATAAAGATGCATTCCGTCTCGTGTAGTACGGTGTACACTACTCAAACACCAATCTGCCCCGGCTTTAACATGGAATGAGAGCAACCTTCCAGTTCCACACACTGGCTGCTGACAGAGGAGAGTGGGAATTTCTTATGAATCAGTTTACACACGTACATAGGTGTCAGTTACAATCAGTTGATTAAACAATCCCGAGTTTACACAGAAAGCAGCCGCAGGCTGTCGATGTTTGGTGCACGTCCTTATTACACGTTAACCTTCGTGGGCAAATATATGGTGATTTACAAGATGGCTTACTTAGCCTAGTGACCATTTAAAAAATCTTCACGCGTCTTGCGGGGTCACGCGGTGCGCTGAAACCGAGATTCTGCTATCTCTTCCTCCCCTCTCCCAACCCAGCTTCGAAATGGTCCATAGACTGTAAGGTATCGGTAACCATTTTCGTACGTTCAAAGCTGAAGTCAACTTCCTCTGTCATCATCAACATATTGGTCAGTTCATATCGGCCATAACTTTTGGGTCGGAAGGGATGGTCTTATGAGATCGCTCGGTCTATGGTTCGGTACACCGGTCAAGCAAAATCGACAACCTACATATTCATCAATTGTGCCTTCATTTTGATTGAAACTACTTTTTCGTGAAGAAGTAACCCCAATACTGTACTTACGTTCACCGTCTGTCCCCTCTCCGCACTGTCTCTCTTGCTCGCGATGTTTTTTCGCACCATGTTTTTTTTTGGTCTTCGCCATAGCTCAACGATGTGCACTGATGAGATCAAACCAAACCAAACGCAACTGCACTGCTGAAGCTCACAGCTGATAAAACGCGAGGCGATGCGGCGAATTCTTTGCACGCTGACTGACTGATACAAAGACCACGTGGTACGCTGCTGTGCTTTTTACGGCGGAGACTGGGATTTAGTCAGTTTTGGGGTTCTTCTTTGTGTCTCAAGCCCTACAGTAAACTGGGAACACAGCCAAATGCCCAATGGGTGTTGTCCGACACAGCCCAATGGCCAATGGGTGTTGTCGGAACAGCCTACTGTTCTGAATTGCCGTTTCTAAAACCAGTCAAACGAAGGGTAGTCGCGTCATTTTCTAACCTAAGCGCCTGGGGAAGTATTACTGACATCAGGCTTTCAACAACATGCACTACTTCGATGATCACCGAGTAAGAAATCTGAAGTGTCAAATCTCATATCTCCACTTAAATTAGCCGGGTACAAATCGTCTAAAAATTGTTTATTGAAATCTTCCGCGGAAGGCCATACCACAGAAAGTCGAATCTGCGCTATACTTCACGGCTGTTTCCACCCACAACTGACACACATATTGTGTATCAGTTTGAATCGTCAGCAAATCGGTGTTACACGCTGTGACATCTTCATACCATGTATATAATTATTATTATGACTCCCACACCATCAAACAATATTTCTGGCTCTGAAAATCGGAAGGGACAGGTCAACCTGTGTCTAATCACAGGCGAAGGTGTCGTCCACTGGACTACTACTATCACAGAAAGACTCTTTCTGTGACAGTAGTAGTCCAGTGGACGACACCTTCGCCTGTGGTCTGATATATATGACAGCAACAGCAAGAAACATTTTTAAACACTGTTTCCTGGCCTTCTCCTGAAGCAGTTATAATACAAAGTACACTAGCTTGAGGTGGTCGTCTACATTTGTGCTTTTTTTCCAATAATCTTATGGTTAGATTTCGATACAAAATTATGTCAAATGATGAATGAACCATGGGGAAAAAAGTTATAGAAAAAAAAATGTAAAAAAAGATTTTATTTTGGGGTAGCGTGACTCGGTTTTCTGTTTGCTGAGAACATGTGCTTTGCCTAAAAATACTGACCAATCAAATTCATGTCACTGTGCTTATAGCCCCGCCCAAACAAGTGCAGCAACAGTTTGACACTGGAGCGCTGTCCACGCTTTTTTTTAAACGCACGAAATGCACGGGATTTGAGAGGAGTTTTGCGCTTGGCATTTTCCAAATAAGGATATATCCTACTATGAGTACTACGCTGGAATACAATGAATTTTCAAACGACTACACTGGCTTCGTCTTACCTGATCGAAAGGGGGTGTATTGTTGATATTTGTAGATAATAGACTCTGCATTTTAATGGTCAAATGGCGATTTCAGTATAAAAATGTAGACAAGGACCTTTAAGATTTCCCTCCACATTCATTGACTTATGCAACATGGGGGAAATGCCTCGTATACACTGCTAAAAAACGAAAAGGGGATTATTGTAGGCAATTTTTCCTCTGAACTGTGACTCCACAGCCATTTTCTTGTTAGCTCTTTGTGTATTCTTTCTTTCTTTCTTTATTTGGTGTTTAACGTCGTTTTCAACCACGACGGTTATATCGCGACGGGAAAGGGGGGAGATGGGATAGAGCCACTTGTTAATTGTTTCTTGTTCACAAAAGCACTAATCAAAAATTTGCTCCAGGGGCTTGCAACGTAGTACAATATATGACCTTACTGTTTCCAGTACAAAGGACTTATCATTTCTTACATACTGCTTGACTAAAATCTTTACAAACATTGACTATATTCTATACAAGAAACACTTAACAATGGTAAAAGGAGAAACAGAATCCGTTAGTCGCTTCTTACGACATGCTGGGGAGCATCGGGTAAATTCTTCCCCCTAACCCGCGGGGGGTGACGGAATACATATGTGAGGCAATTTTCGCAAATTGTTTGCTTCTCTCCGACGCTCAAGATGTCCAAACGCCAAAAACAGGTATAGTTTTACACTTTTATTGATAATGAATACATATTTTATTTAATTAAAGTACTGATCTTTCAAAAATATGATGCATTAGTGCAATTAAACCCACGTAGTTTCACTTTGCTTTGCCGAGAAAAGAAAATGGCAGCATGTCCGATGTTACGAACGTCATCAAAATCTGGATGCACTTTAAGGAGGTATTGTATTTTGATCTCTAGCATTTTTTGTACTGAATTATTTAACACTTTGTCAATTTCTTTTCTTCTTTCTTTATTTGGTGTTTGGTCGTTTTCAACCACGAAGGTTATATCACGACGGGGAAAGGGGGGGGAGATGAGATAGAGCCACTTGTTAATTGTTTCTTGTTCACAAAAGCACCAATCAAAAAATTGCTCCAGGGGCTTGCAACGTAGTACAATATATTACCTTGGCTTACTGGGAGAATGCAAGTTTCCAGTACAAAGGACTTAACATTTCTTACATACTGCTTGACTAAACTCTTTACAAACATTGACTATATTCTATACAAGAAACACTTAACAAGGGTAAAAGGAGAAACAGAATCCGTTAGTCGCCTCTTACGACAGACATGCTGGGGAGCATCGGGTAAATTCTTCCCCCTAACCCTCGGGGGGTACTTAGGGGTCTATTAATATCAGAAACATTAAAAAAAATCAATCAATCAATCAATACACTTTTTTGATACAGAATGATGTAAGTTACGGTGTCCACCTTCAATGCCTCCAATATAACCTTAATGTTAATGTCTGAAGATGAAGTAACGACTCGGTTTCTTTGACATTTGAGTACTTATCATGCACAATTACAGTTTTGTAGTTTTAAAAACTTGCCTGCTAGGACAGCAATGAAAAGTGCGTTACTTACATCATATTTCAAAGGTACCTCTATTAAATCTATGATTATGTAAAATCCGGTACACAAAATGTTCGTTTTGCTTATTTTGTTACTAGATTTAGAGCCATATGTCTCCTACATAAAAACAGTTGTTAAAAGCATATTTAAGCACTTTTAAAATTGAGTGCTTATGTCCCTGATATTTGGCCCAATAATGTGCACAACCACATATATATCAATTATCAGGTGAACCCACTTTCTTGAAGTTACTCAATAAGCGATTGTGGAAACAGTAATACCAACTACTTCATTTGAAGGAAAGTCCACCCCCTAACACTGTGCACTGCTGAATGACCAGGGTAGCACATGCAATTGTTCAGCCTTCAGCCGTTCAGGTCACTAGACTCTCTTAGAAGTTAGATGTCGACACCTGTCATTACCACATGTGAAATAGTATGTTTGCTTATGTTTGGTCGTTATATCTTTGCCTGTGCGTGTATTGTATGTTTGGTCGTTTTCTTTGCCTGTGCATGTATAGTTTGTTGGTTATGTTTGGTCGGTTTCTTTGCCTGTGCGTGTATAGTATGCTTGGTGGATGTATGTATTGTAAAGCGCTATTCCCTAAGAGTAGACATTTTTCTAGAATAGAGCTATAAAAGTTTGCATTATTATTATTATTATTATTATTATTAAATACATGCTGCAAAATAATTGGAATACTTAGGTGTGAGGCTTTACAGAAGAGAAGAATTGCCTGATCTGTGAGTAGTGACTATGAGGTCATCATCAACATTGTAGCCTACACAATTAATACATTTTAGTCTGCTGATGACCTTCAAGTTGTACTTGAATTGGTTTGGAAAGAAAAATATGATGATTTCACCAAATTTTTTTGGATAAAGAGAAACATCAAAGTACCAGAGGGTCCCAAAAGATGTGTAAAAACTGCACAGTTAAGTTTAGCTTTCATCTATCTGGATATCATAGTGACTCTTCATGAGAACTTACTTCAGTACACACGTAGTTATCTCCCCTACTCCTCTGAGAGCAAGCTGAGATATGGAATAACTTGGCAACTTTACAGCACATGTAAAAAAAATAAAAAATAAAAACCTTTGACCGATTATCCTAAAAAGTTGCACCATATCCGTCTCGGAAATGTCACACTTCTTGCATTGTTAAAATACACTGTTTAGTCTTACTGTTTTTTATTTCATACTTTAATATATGCCTTGCATTCTTCTACAAACAGGACAAATAGAACACACACACACACACAAGAAACCACGTACACACAAACACAGTGATGTAAGGGAAAGCACTCACCAGCCTCCTGTTCTGGAGTGCTGTCCCCAATGAGAGAGGCAGCGTCCGCAGCACTGACAGCTGTGGTCTGCATCGGCACTGCGGGCACTGGCTCTGCCGCTGCGGGTACTGGCTCCGCCGCTGCGGGCACTGGGTTCGCCGCTGCGGGCACTGGCTCCGCCGCTGCGAGCACTGGCTCCGCCGCTGCGGGCACTGGCTCCGCTGCTATTGGCGCAGCTTCTGCCGGAGGTGAAGCTGCCGGAGGTGGCGTAGGCTCTTTTACTGCGACAGCAGCAGGCGGAGAAGCAGCGGGTTTCTGAAGCACCGGTGCGGGAGACATTTCCTTGGCAGGAACAAAGTTCACACTGGGGGCAGTGTCTGCGACTGGCACAACTGGAGCTGCCGCTTGGGCCGGAGGAGGGGTCTGCACATTCGGGGCTGCAGCAGCTACTGTCTCTACTGGTTGTTGTTTGGCTTCTTCATACTGAGCACTGGCAGGCACGGTAAAGGAGGCGGGGGTTTGGGTGGGGGTGGGGGTGGGGGTTTGCGTAGGGGCAGGTTGGGCGGCAGGGGCTGGGCGGACTTCTACACTGTGAGCCGGTAGTATATTCTGTTGGTCAGGTTCACCGTTCAGGACTGCATGGTCATCTTGTTGAGCCACACTCTGTGCTGGCGGTGTTTTGCTTGCTGGTGCTGCCACTGTGACAGGCTCAGCAGCAGGCTTTGACAGCACAGGAGCCTCAGCACTTGGGCCTTGAGACGCAGGCTGAGATTCATGAGATGTGTCAGACTCTTTGTTGTTGGCTAGGATGGCCACTTTGGTCGCAAACTCCAGAGTCACAGCGTTCCTGTGAGCCTGTGGAAAAAGTGTCAAGACAAAATGTCAGCATTGCATCTTCTTACCTGCTCAATACAACAGAAAAATGTAACATCAGTGCTTTTAACATTTTCTTCCCCTATGGGAACCAGGATAAAATAAGCTATCTTTTAGTTATCCGCGAGTCTAAAACAACAAATTCTGGGTCTGAATGTCAAAATCTTCCTGATTAAAAACTGTACCCTTGGCCCTTAGAAAAATGAACTTTCAGCCTGACAACTCTCAAGTGTGCTTACTGACCTGGGTTTCTATATCTGTATCCTCTGTCGCTGCTGCCTTGAACACTTTGTCTGTCACGTCCTCTCCGGTATTGGGGTCCTCCAGTTTCAAGATATTCCTGTTACGAGATTGCTTCGGCACGGGTCCCCCTGCACCCTGCGGCCCCGCAGAGGAGGGTCGACTGGTGTTGGCCATTTGCATCGGGGCCTGGTAGAAGGGGTAGCCCCCGCCAGGAGCAGGGCCACCGTACCCCATGTTGTACATCTGCTGGGGTTGCGGTTGCATGGCAGGGTACGGCATCCTCTGCTGCTGGTACCCCTGCAACGTGTGCAAAAACATCAGTGTGAATCTTCAGCAAGTTCAGTATTACAGCTACCAGGTACACAAATTATGCACAGACGCTACCATGCCATTACCAGCAAATTTTACTTACTTCTTCTTCTTCTTCTGCGTTCGTGGGCTGAAACTCCCACGTACACTCGTGTTTTTTGCACGAGTGGAATTTTACGTGTATGACCGTTTTTTACCCCGCCATTTAGGCAGCCATACGCCGTTTTCGGAGGAAGCATGCTGGGTATTTTCGTGTTTCTATAACCCACCGAACTCTGACATGGATTACAGGATCTTTTTCGTGCGCACTTGGTCTTGTGCTTGCGTTTACACACGGGGGTTTATTTATTTGGTGTTTAACGTCGTTTTCAACCGTTCAAGGTTATATCACGATGGGGAAAGGGGGGAGATGGGATAGAACCACTTGTTAATTGTTTCTTGTTCACAAAAGCACTAATAAAAAACTTGCTCCAGGGGCTTGCAACGTAGTACAATATATATGACCTTACTGTGAGAATGCAAGTTTCCAGTACAAAGGACTTAACATTTCTTACATACTGCTTGACTAAAATCTTTACAAACATTGACTATATTCTATACAAGAAACACTTAACAAGGGTAAAAGGAGAAACAGAATCCGTTAGTCGCCTCTTACGACATGCTGGGGAGCATCGGGTAAATTCTTCCCCCTAACCCGCGGGGGGAACACACGGGGGTGTTCGGACACCGAGGAGAGTCTGCACACAAAGTTGACTCTGAGAAATAAATCTCTCGCCGAACGTGGGGACGAACTCAGGCTGACAGCGGCCAACTGGATACATATCCAGCGCGCTACCGACTGAGCTACATCCCCGCCCACAAATTTTACTTACAATCACATAAGACAAGATAGCATCAAGCACCTTGCAGGTTTTCTAAAACTAATCCTTGAACAAAATAATACATTCTTCTATCACGGTTTTAACTTCCCAATGGTACACTCAAGGTGCTTCTTCTTCTTCTGCGTTCGTGGGCTGAAACTCCCACGTACACTCGTGTGGTTTTTTTTGTGCACGAGTGGAATTTTACGTGTATGACCGTTTCTTACCCCGCCATTTAGGCAGCCATACGCCGTTTTCGGAGGAAGCATGCTGGGTATTTTCGTGTTTCTATAACCCACCGAACTCTGACATGGATTACAGGATCTTTTTCGTGCGCACTTGGTCTTGTGCTTGCGTGTACACACGGGGTGTTCGGACACCGAGGAGAGTCTGCACACAAAGTTGACTCTGAGAAATAAATCTCTTGCCGAACGTGGGGACGAACTCACGCTGACAGCGGCCAACTGGATACAAATCCAGCGCGCTACCGACTGAGCTACATCCCCGCCCTCTCAAGGTGCTTTAAAACATACATTTGACATAAAAATTGAACATTTCCCACATAAGATTTTACTTTTAAAACTAGACATTTCGTCCATGCCACCATTAAAACCTTTGGAATACCCCTGTCACACTTGGACGCCGCGCAGCCCTAGTGTGACAGGAATATTATTTACAGGAGTTAAACAAGAATCAAAACAGAATAGGTTGTTTGATCACTCTAGAATAAAATCAACATGCCACTTTCAAATCTAATGGGTCAGTCTATGATACTCCTGACAAAATAATGAGTCGCTTTATTCTCTTGACTGGCGCTTTGATGGGTCACTTGACATACATGACACTCGACAATGCATTTCAAACGTTCATGTGTTGATGATTTAGAACTGTGGCCTGGCCTAAACCTTGTACCCAGGTACTATGTATGCACCGATGTTGTTTGGCGTCTGCGGTTGGTTTATTTAAGCTGTTCTCATCATCACTCACGTTCTCTACTTTACTTCAATTTCTGAATCATTCATTAATCACACTTTCTATGTCTGCATGAACATTTCTTTTTGCATGTCGCAAAGTTTTTTCGATGTTTAAATTACAAATTCAGGTTATGGGTTGGGTTGGTATTTTTCAAGTATATCACTACTGACCAACTGGTTAGCGACAAATCCTGGGAATTGTAATTCCTTTGACATCAAAAACACAACCACGTAAAAGACTCATTTCAGAAAGTACTATGGCTTTCGAGTTTGTTTGTTTTTAAGAACATACCTCTTTGTCAGACATTTTTGAAGTCGAGATTAAAAAGTAGGCAGCTACCCCAAAACGGTCGTCTCTGAGTGAAAAATCTCAACATTCAGTGCAGTTCAGATAAGAGCCTAGGTATAAAGATTTGTGAGGTCGCAGACAATCGTCATCACTACAAGTTCAACAGCACACCTACCGATGTACACACCAGCTGATCAAGATAAGAAAAACAGTGGATTTCTTTTAAACGTAAGTTTATTTTAACAAAGGTTACAATCATGACATGTATACAAAGTTCACAGAAACAGCAACACGCTAGAAGCTTTTAGTGGTGTTCCTGCATGACAGTACAACATAAGGCGGTAACGGCTGAACAATTTGTCTCAATAAATCAAATCTATTAATAACGTAATAAACGTTGCATGATGATTATAAAGAAAGACAGTAAAAGGAAGGAAGGAGGGAAAGAAGATGAATAAAAGAAGAGGGATGGGTAGGAGATGTGCAGAAGTTAAAGTTGTAGAGCATTTATTCTGGTTTGCCCAAAGCAGCCTGAACGTTCAATGAATGAGTCTACGGTGGAAAAAATGTTCCTGTTCAAATCTAAAGAATACTGTCCGTCTCCGTTTAAAAGGTGGGGGAGGTGAATTATGTGATTAGGGAGGGTATGTATGTTTCTTGACGTGCTTCGCGATAATTTAGACAATCGAATATGAAGTGTTTTACGGATTCGGACGGGATTCCGCAGTCACAAGATGCATCACTAGATAGTTATTAAGATCACTTATATATAACTTATAAGAATCAAGCACACTTCACGGTTGCTAATATTTACTGAATCCTTTTCAGAGTTATTTTGTTGCGATTCGTCGGGACTGTAACTATAGTCGAAGTGTTGAGACCATAATACGATAGCTAAATTCACACCATTGCTTCTTCTAACAACTATGGCTATTGCTATACAAGCATCAAGAACATTGTTAAATAATACTTTCTGTGAAAGAGTTGCCGCCTTGGAACAGAAACCACCGACTCTAGCCCAGGAAGTTATAAAATCAACAGGCATTTAGGTAATGGCATCTCTGAAGTACACGCTTAAAATCCTGAGCCGAAACGGTGGTACTCTACCACAACCGAACAACAGGAAAAGTGGCTGCACAAGGGACAGGGGCTAGCTCTCACATAGCCTCTGGGGAAACAGAGCATGACTTTATACAGAACACAAGTAAGAAGGAAAGTTAGCATTGACTGCTTGGAGAGGAGGTAAGAATAAAGAATAAATGTGTTTTCAAGACAAAGTAAAGTAAATGGATACGATGGTGATATCAGGTAAGTGAATAGGTCACAAGGATGGCTGTGAAGACATTCTACGTCAAATACACCATATTGCATGTTTTGTACAGCAGGGTGAAATATGAGTAGCATTTGAATTAGGCACAGCTATGTACATTTGAGTATTAAAGTATGAACACAAGAGTTGGACAATGTGGTGTAAGTTTAGTTGTAGCCTGTACGATCATGAAAAATGAGAAAGTAAAACGAAGTGAGCATGACAAGGGTGAAGACATATAAACAAAAGTATATGCATTCACTATAAGACTATACATACTTATATTACAACGATGTTGACAAAGCTTTGGATACATTACATGTTAACAGTGAATTGACACGGCAAAGTCGAATCTAAGTATTGAAAGCAATGAAAAGATTCGCACACAGACATGCGTCGTAACATGGCACATACCCCCAGTCATTCACATGCACACACACACACACTCACTCACTCGCACACACACAGAAACACATACACACACGCACACACCCACTCACTCGCACACACACAGAAACACATACACACACACACCCACATAACCAGACCTGCTTACCCTAAACCCGAGGCAAGAGTACTTTCCCAAAAAGTTGAGTGTATTTTTCAAAAAGTTGGTGTACTTTGCAAGCAAAGCCATATCGGCTAGGGAAAATGTACGCGTGGGTGCAAACGTGTTTGTGTAAGAATAGCATGTCTTGTGAACACCTTCAGAATTTAACTCCTTCCAATACAACAGGGATAAAACAATTTTATTTACCTGTCAGTTTATAGCATTATAACCAGTGTCTTCCAAACAGATTGATAATGAAGTTCGTGAAATAACATCTGCGGTTGACAGTGGCAAGTTCATTTTTACAATCATCTCAGAAAACATTGCTTCAGCACGGACTACAGCCTTTTCTTCTGGCAGGATTTGATTTGCGGGAATGAACTTCATAATTCCTTGGCAGCTTTCAGCGGATTTCTTTGCAGCAACCTTGTCCAGGTGAGTTTTGGAACTGCAGTTTCGTTCGATGTCATATTTCCCAGCATGGGCAACTGAGAAATCTGATTTACAATACTTGCAGCGTGCATGACTTTTTCCCATAGTAGACTCCACAATTCCTGGCTCTTTCTTATATTTCTCCAAGAAAATCTGCTGCTTCTGCTGTTTAGACTTGGTACAGTCATCCGAAACTGGCACATTTTACCGATTCATTTTGCCACGATTGTCCAGTCGATCGCACGTGCCAACAACTGAACAAGGTTTCCACAGCTGAAGACTCGCTGTCATGGTTATCTCCCTTCAACGAAACCGGTATCAGTTGTACCATCCCGTAATCAGCAAACCAACACCGGAAAACGTATTCTAGACTTTTTCTTATGCGTATTTTGTGCGTGTCGCATATTTGCGTACCGATAATAATTTGGCGTACAAAATACGCCCAAATCATACTGATAAACAGGTCTGCATAACATGACCCCCACCAGACCTGTGCACACTCAAAACACTCATCAGTAGTAAACAAACCAAATTTCAGTCGTTTTTAAAATGTTTCAGTAGTAAGCTGTAACGACAGTTCAAGACATAATTCTACTCACAAAGCACACAAACTGAAACACAATGACGCAGTTGAATGGGAATTACTATTTATTAACAAGCTAAGTAAGGTGAAACATCAACACTGTTGTAACAGTTTTCTTCTTCTTTGGTGACAGAGCTGGTGTCTCCTCTTCACTATCTGAATCTCGCACTCTTTTTTTCTTTTCCATGTTTCACTTCAATCACAAGTTGCCACGCAGACGCTGGACGAACTAAGTCTAAGAACAAAGACTCAATGCTGAGAACACGCGCGCTTCCGTGACACTGCAAGAGTGTTGCAAGGGTATTGTCTACAGCTGGCGACTGAAAACCGTGGCTCCGTGACACGTACAAGCGTGAATGTTGTTTAGCAATGGGTCACTAGGTCAGTAGGCCACACTGTTGACAAGGAAAGGTCAGGCATGGGAATTGAAAATTGTGAAAAAGGCGGAAAATGTATAACTGAAGACGCAAAGCGTCAAGTCGACGGCGCGAAGCGCCTAGCCTTACTAGGGGGGTCCGGGGGCATGCCCCCCCGGAAATTTTTTTTCTCCAAAGAACCCAGATGGTGCAATCTGGTGTCATCTGAGCTCCAAATTTGCCATTAAATTTTGTTTTTAGAATCAGAGTTTTTAGTACAAACATGTACCAATTTTTGCTTTTTTGAAAAAAAAAATATATACATGTATTATATGGTTTAAATTTGTAAAAAAAATTGATCTGTTGAGACAAACAGGAAAATGTAACTTGTAACACAATCTGTGCAATCTGGTTTACTTTCAAACATAAAAGTTCAATAACTGAGGCGGGTGGTAGCACTGCGTGAACAAAGTACGGAAAGTTTTCGCGGGCTTTTGCGCAAAGGCCAAAGTAACCGGTGCTTTTTTTGTGTGCCTCCCCCCTTTATTTTTTCGGCGGACACTTTTGCATTTTCGGCGGAACAAAAAAAAAATTCGGCGGAAATCCGCCGTTCGGCGGACAATTCCCATGCCTGAAAGGTGTGAAGCGTGCAGTGGTCTTTTAGTTTTACATTGCACGAGCAATATCTAATCTACACATGACAGTTCATTCTTGACCCGAATCAGTAACACTTCAATTCGATTTTAACAAAGAGCACTCACTTGCATCACGTCAAAAATCACTGAGAATTGACCACATGTGTAGAACGTTTAGATGTGCACAATATCAGAGTCCATACTGCTTCCCTTGCACTGTAGTTTAACGAAAATCCTCACAGTCATCGAGCTCCGTTCAACCAACCGCCATTGCGACCTTCACTTGCCAGTACTGACACAAACTCCTGACCCACAGATAACAGAACCTAACCAACAAGAGGCGAAGCCTTCAAGGCTCCCGTAAGAAATCGACAAACAGTAACACAAACTCAATCACTCCGTCACACATACACACACACAGTAAGCATAGGTGACACGGTGCAAGAGTGGGAGACGCTAGATCTAGATCTGTCTGTCTGTAGCCTACTTACGGGGACAGACTGCCAGATGGCCAGATCGACACTGCGCCAGACACTGGAAACACGCTGTGCAGATCAACCTGTAGGAAATCTCCTTTGGTATCTTCTTTATCTATTTTTCTGGAGCCGCTACGAAACCGAACAATGTGAAATCGTCTTCCCCGAATCGGCGAATGCAGCTCGGTTAGAACTGAAAAGTGAATCTATACCACAATCCTTCACGCGATCTGACCTAACCTTGACCCCTGACCTGGTCTACATACCACACACAACACAAACCAGTCACCTGTTTTAACCCCCCAAACCCCCCCACCACCTGTTTTCTTTGGATACACACTTTAACTACATACGTGCCGACGAAATGTTGATCATTGCTTCAATACTTTGAAGCTGTTGCTTGGATAATAACCCGATAAAATTAGTATTTCGGTGTTCAGTCAAATGTTAAAGTTTCTATCACACACGCACGCACAGACAGACAAAAGTTAGCATCGCATAGGCTACACTTACGTGAGCCAAAAAAACACACACACACACATCAGCACCCTCTCGTCTACTTCTAGAAGCTTTTCGGACTACTACCAACCCCACAAAATCTTTGTATAATTAGTTTTCAAAAGCTGATTCATTGTAACCAGGGAACGAATTGATTTGCTTTTTTGTTTTAAGGAAGAAAACGCGAAAGCCATTCTTTCATTTGACAAGTACATCAAGTGACGTGAGAGCTTCGGTACACTGTTGATAACGTGTGACATAGGACCTGTAAGGTATTAATAACAGCCAGGCATGGGAATTGATTGAAAGAAAAATCTCGGAAAACTAGTGGGGTCCCCCCGGAATTTTTCTGATATCTACTTTAAAATCTGTGCAATCTTGCGCATTGTGGGGATATGTTTCATGAACTTAACACAGCAAAAAAACTGACAAAATTTAATACATGTTTTGTAATCCTTAAACTGAATAAATATTATTTAAACACACTTACTCTTTCTTTGCAAAAGTGACTCACGCGGGCGGAATCTCACTAAAAGAAGGGATGGTTTTATGGAGGACATTGGTCATACTAAGCAGATTGTTTTTGGATTTTTGATCCTTGATTTTTTTTTTCCCTTGAATGTTGTTTTCTCGGAAGAGGATTTATTTTTTCTCGGAAATGTGTAGCTTTTCTCGGAAATCCTCAGATCCGAAGAGAATTCCCATGCCTGAACCCCCCTGACCCATGAAGCAATGCAAAGAATGCAAACGACTGCAGCACTGACCATGAACTGGTTGCTGACCATAAACTGTTGACTGGGGTTCTGAAGGTTGCTGCCGTTATAGCCTTGCATCTGGTTGGCCATGAAAGGCATGTTGGTGGGCAAGCCGGCCATGAGTGCATAGTTGCCGCCGGGCACCTGTCCATTGTTCACGGAAGGCATCCGCTGTGGCCGCATGAAATAATTCTGCAAAAACACAGGCTACATTGCACACTGGATCAATATTGGAATACAAATGCGTTTACATAACTTCCACATTTCTGGGCAGGACAACAAGGAGCATTTAAACAATTCAGACCTGTTTACCCCTTTAAGTGTTTTGGAGTAATGCTCAGCCCCCAAAATAGTAATCTTGGCACAAAAATAGTAATCATCCAGCATTCGTCGCCAATTACAACGCATATGACAACTGTGTCTGCGAAACGCAATCATACACATATATCCATCATTCACAAACAAAACACATCAGTCAGTTTTTGTAGTCATCATAATTTCAAAGAAGATCACATCAAAAGCACATGCATCACTGATTCTTTTTCTTTTGCTCGTAGTAGGCCTTTTTCAGTGTGTCAAGCGCTTCTCTACTGTACTTGCGCTTGGCGAATGAGTGAGGGCGAGACTTCACCACTAGAATAAGGCTCTCCAGCGTCTGATCAGACAGACATGATCTCTGGTCAGTCCTGTGCTTTTTCACCCCATTTTGCCATTGAAAAAACCAATGCCAAACATGTAAATTGATAAAAAAAATTTAAAAAAAATAAAAAATTTAATGAAAATCGTAGTCTTGACACGAATAGCGGAATGGCGTATTCTTTGCAGAAAATCGTAATAAATTACGCCAAAATCGTAAGGGTAATCAGGTCTGAAACATGTTTCAAATTAAAGCGATACAGAGCTACCAACCACTATGAAGCCTCAAGAGTAGCAATTTTGAATTCCAAGTGTAGCAAATGCTGTTTAAGTGTAGCATAGTCATAAATTCAACTGCAAATTCTTCTTCTTCTTCTTCAGCGTTCCAGATTTGTCTGGTTACGTGTGAGCTCGTTTGCCCATTTGGGTTCCCCACACTATACTCTGAGAGCATAGTCAGCTTCACTCCGATTTCGTTGAGTAGGCATGCTGGGTATTTTCGTGTTTCCATAACCCACCGAACTCTGACATGGATTACAGGATCTTTTCCGTGCGCACTTGGTCTTGTGCTTGCGTGTACACACGAAGGGGGTTAAGTCACTAGCAGGTCTGCACATAAGTTGACCTGGGAGATCGGAAAAATCTCCACTCTTAACCCACCAGGCGGCAGCGACCGGGATTCGAACTCCCGACCTCTCGATTAGGAGGCCGACGTCTTACCACTGCGCCACTGCGCCCGTCTCAACTGCAAATTCATGTACACAAGAATCTGTCAAGAAGTCTAAAAAGTGTTACAATTTTTAGACTTTTTTAACCCTCCTTAAATTTACATGAATAACCATATCGGTACTCCTGTCCTTCAATTGCAGCATTTTATTTAACAGTAAAGTGTTTGGTTTATCAAATATTTGCAGATAAAGCACAAATGATTGTATGTTACATTTACACCATGACATAATTTTAAGGTGCTGTCATTTTCTTAGGTTCAGCTGTAGGCAACCGTTTCACTATCCAATGGCTTGATGGCTGAATGTAGAGTTGATCTGTACTAAAGCAACACTTGAAAGTCTCAATATAAGCAAAATCATTTATCCGTTAGTTACTTTACACCAAAGCTCAGACTCAAAGATACAATCCAACATTTACCTATTTATACTGTTTTTAAAACAATAAAATTCTTTATGGAAGTGCAGAAAAGGTTCCAGTAAATGTTCTATCATTTGTTTTGCAAACCTTAACCTCAATCATCAGGTTATTACGTAATTTGAAAACAGCATTGTCAGTGGTGTAGAAATTATTATCGAATCACCCTCTTTAAATATTTTTACACTATTTTTGTCTGCAGTTTTGTGAGTTACAAACAAAAAATCATAACAAATCCTTTTCACGATAGAATAGTCAGGTTGGTACTCCACTACTGTATCAAATGTTCATTTTACCCATGACCTGTACGTTACTTTACACCAAACAGCAAGTACAATGTACTGAATTTACATTTAATGGGCTATGCTCACCTCAGTTAAACAGTATTTCTAACTTGTTTGTTCTAAGCTACCTGTCTCAAGTCAAAATAAAGGGTTAAATTAATGGTTGTGCCTTTTTACATTTAGTCAAGTTTTGACTAAATGTTTTAACATAGAGGGGGAATCGAGATGAGGGTCGTGGTGTATGTATGTGATTGTGTGTGTGTATGTGTGTATGTGTGTGTGTGTGTGTAGAGCAATTCAGAGTAAACTACTGGACCGATCTTTATGAAATTTTACATGAGCGTTCCTGGGTATGATATCCCCAGACGGTTTTTGTAAAGCAATCTTCAACGAAGGCCGGACTTCGGTATTGCATTTCAGCTTGGTGGCTTAAAAATTAATTAATGACTTTGGTCAATAAAAATCTGAAAATTGTAATTACATTGTTTTTATATGAAACGATCCAAATGTACGTTGATCTTATTCTTCATAATTTCCTGATTCCAAAAACATATAAATATGTTATATTTGGATTAAAAACAAGCTCTGAAAATTAAAAATATAAAAATTATGATTAAAATTAAATTTCCGAAATCGATTTAAAAACAATTTCATCTTATTCCTTGTCGGTTCTTGATTCCAAAAACATATAGATATGATATGTTTGGATTAAAAACATGCTCAGAAAGTTAAAACGAAGAGAGGTACAGAAAAGCGTGCTATGCAGCACAGCAAAACCACTACCGCTCTAAACAGGCTCGTCAGTTTCACTGCGTTTTGCACGAGCAGCGGACTACGGTCATTGTGAAAAAGTGCAGTGCGTTCAGTTTCATTCTGCGAGTTCCACAGATTGACTAAATGTAGTAATTTCGCCTTACGCGACTTGTTGGTTGTGTGTACATCTTTACACAAAAGGATGGTGTAAAGTAACATACAGAAGGCTCCGAAGATCTGCAGGTCCATTTGAAGGGTAATTTCTCTTTTATTTAGCTCATAAACCCTGAACAGACTGTTCTGTGTTGTTTTTTTGGCTCACGTAAATGTAGCCTATGCGATGCTAACTTTTGTCTGTCTGTGCGTGCGTGCGTATGTATGTATGTATGTCTGTGGTAGAAACTTTAACATTTGAAGACGTCACAACATTTGAAGACGTCACATTATGACGTAAGAGGGTTAGACGTCACGCGAAGGAATTACTGAAAGTCTCGGTCATTGTTATTTTGCCGAGCGGGCCGAGACTAGTTTTTTTCTTCGAAATCGGCCATTCAGATCTAGATCTAGTGTCTCGCTTTCTTGCACAGTGTCACCTATGCCGCTTACTGTGTGTGTGTGTGTGTGTGTGTATGTGTGACGAAGTGATTGAGTTTGTGTTACTGTTTGTCGATTTCTTACGTGAGCCTTGAAGGCTTCGCCTCTTGTTTTAGCATTATTATGTGCTGCATATGGTCTCAGTAAAAAAAACAAGGTGAGGTATGTTATATTTACACCAAAATGTCCCAACAGTGGTCCTTCTAAGGTAAATTTTGTCATTCAGTGTGCTTGTTTTCATGTTGAAACAAAGGTTTGGTCCTGCTGGTTGTTCTTAAGCACTGATAAGTTATCTTCTGTCTCTAATTTCTAAAACAAATTCATTGTCATTTTCAAGTATTCTCAGTATGTATGTTACATTTACACCCTTGTCAGAAGGCCTCACTTAAGTCTCTCTACAAGACAACAGGTGCAAGCACTAGGAATCCTGTGACCATAGTTTAACTACCAGGTGTCTGGGGTATAAGAAAACACACACTTTTGTCTATTATGGCATTATTTAAAGACTGTGACAAAACTTGTTTGGGCAAGTAGATAGAATTTCATTTACACCAAACGGATCTTTTTAACTTAGAAGTACAATTTAATTACATCAAACACAACTTTTTCGCTCAATTTAAAAAAAATACAATCATCCTACCTAATGACCTTCCTCTGCAATGATTTTTAAGTAAGTTTGACCAGAAACATTTTTTAAAGATAGTTTCTCTTTTTTCATGATTATTTACACCAAATGTACCATACAGACCAGCTAAAAAAAAGAACGCTCAAAATCCAAAACCTATGTTCAGATGTTACATTGTATGGTTTTAAAGACAAGCCTAATTCATACTGTGACATACAATAGCAAAGAGCTAAGCATTAGCAAATTGCAATGTATTTATAATAAGAGGGGTTACTTCAGGACACAATCGAGCCAAAACAAAGCAAAAGAGTGAGAGAAATGGAATGGAAAATGGTTATTTATGCTGCTGACTGGATGATACTTTCTTACCATTTCTTTCACTTTGCAAATTATGTTGTGAGTGCATTATATTTCTTACTTGTTGGGGCGCATTCCACGCCATTGGTGCAGCAGCCTGATCTTGGGCATCTGCTACAAGGTGGTTATAAGCCTGCTGCCAAGCAGAAAAAGAGACAGAAGAAAAAGAAATTGAGAACCTCAGGTCGCTAATTATTTTTTTGTTTAAAGAATATCTCCCTGCCGTATGAATGATCATGTAAAGTGACACAGTTTATTTATTTGTTGCTTAACGTCCAGCCGACTACGCAGAGCCATATCAGGACGAGGAAGGGGGGGATGAAGGGGGCCACTTGTCAAGCGATTCCTGTTTACAAATGCACTAACCCATTACTTGTGTCCCAGCAGGCTTTAGTAAAACTAAATTAATACCTACTGGAAGATAAAGTGACACAGATCTGTCCACGGTTTTACATAAGGTAAGAGCCTCCTTTCACCTGAAAGCTATCAAAAACCGACAGTCTTAATGCTTTGTGTAATGTAGGCGTTTGCAGCTGACTTAGGCCCAAGAAAAAAAGTTGTATGTTTCTGGTAAAATGGCTACAAAAAATAGGGTAGGTAGATAGGGATTTTTTTTTGTTTTTTTGTCAGGGTAGAAAATAACTACACAGTGACGCAAAGAGACTGGACTTACTATGCAAAGCCCATAAGACTCACATGCTTGACCTTTACATGACCTTGACCTTCAGGGTCAAGGTCAAATAACTAAACCTAGCAATGACATCATACACTAAGAACTGCTTTACACATTTTTCCTACCAAAATACATGTGACCTTGACCCAAGGTCAAGGTCATCCAAGGTCATGCAACACAAAGCTGTTAATTCAAGACATAGGAAGTACAATGGTGCTTATTGGCTCTTTCTACCATGAGATATGGTCACTTTTAGTGGTTCACTACCTTATTTTGGTCACATTTCATAAGGGTCAAAGTGACCTTGACCTTGATCATATGTGACCAAATGTGTCTCATGATGAAAGCATAACATGTGCCTCACAAAACTTTAAAGTTTGAAACAGTTATCTTCCATAGTTCAGGGTCAAGGTCACTTCAAAATATGTATACAATCCAACTTTGTAGAGCTCCTGTGACCTTGACCTTGAAGCAAGGTAAACCAAACTGGTATCAAAAGATGGGGCTTACTTTGCCCTATATATCATATATAGGTGAGGTATTGAATCTCAAAAACTTCAGAGAAAATGGGAAAAATGGGAAAAATAGCTGTTTTTTAGGCAACATGTATGGCCCCTGCGACCTTGACCTTGAAGCAAGGTCAAGATGCTATGTATGTTTTTTGGGGCCTTGTCATCATACACCATCTTGCCAAATTTGGTACTGATAGACTGAATAGTGTCCAAGAAATATCCAACGTTAAAGTTTTCCGGACGGACGTCCGGACGACTCGGGTGAGTACATAGACTCACTTTTGCTTCGCATGTGAGTCAAAAACAACACATTTCAAAACAAATGAGACAAAAGGGAAGCGGGGTTATCCCCCTTGTGTCTGCCGTCTGTTACTTTCGTTTTGACGCTTTTTTTCTCTTTTGTTTTAACAAATGCAATAAAAAAAAAGTCTAGGGTCGGCGTGAAAAAACTAGGTAGGGTCGGGTGACCAGAAACATACAACTTTTTTGTTGTTGGCCTTATCCCTTTCTTGCCAGAGCGCTCAATATCGACGCTCGAGAACCCACGTATATGCAGATCTCGGAAACGACCTTTATACACAATGCTACATATGACACAGATTTGTTTCCATTTCTACCGGCTTCCTGCAAAGTCTGAGTGTTTATAATTTCAGAAAACTACCAGTGGTAAATTTGCTAGGATATCTTGAAGGCACAGTGCAGCTCACAGCTTTCGTTTTGCGTTTTTGTTGCAGCTGAGTGCATTTACAATTCAAAAATCCTCCTATGGTAGTAAAACAAACCCAAAACTACCCAACGACGACATCTGTGAAGCTCGACAGTTTCTTGTTCACGCGAGTGCATAAATTAACCTAGTTATTACGTGGTGTTTGGTCGGAGTTCGATTCAACTGAGTGATTCCGGCCTCCATTTTGTTTTACACAAACTCATGATGTCTGACATTGTTTGCTAGTGACGTGTCTTTTTGTGCATGATGCGGTGATCTACCTGATCTAAATTTAGATAATAAAATAGGTCAAGACCAGCCGGGTCCGAGTACGAAATTAATTAGTAAAAAAAATCGCAGTTCTTGACTCTTTGGGTGCAAGTCAATGAAACTTGGTAGTTTTTCTAACGGATAGCTGCCTGAGGTATGACTAAAAGCCCCAGGGGCTCCGTGCACCTGGATTTGACAAGTTCAGTACCTTTAAAGTTTGAAATAGGTAGTTACTTCCCAGGTCACACACAGGAGGCTAAGAGTTAATTTAGCAGATTGGTATAATTGTGCCCAATTGTATGACCGTTTTTTACCCCGCCATTTAGGCAGCCATACGCCGTTTTCGGAGAAAGCATGCTGGGTATTTTTGTGTTTCTATAACCCACCGAACTCTGACATGGATTACAGGATCTTTTTCGTGCGCACTTGGTCTTGTGCTTGCGTGTACACACGGGGGGTGTTCGGACACCGAGGAGAGTCTGCACACACAGTTGACTCTGAGAAATAAATCTCTCGCCGAACGTGGGGACGAACTCACGCTGACAGCGGCCAACTGGATACAAATCCAGCGCGCTACCGACTGAGCTACATCCCCGCCCATACCCAATGTAAAAGCCTGAACAGATCTGTGGTGATCACCAAGGTATCTGTTGTTAAGACGGACATCAAGTGAAAGAAATTACACACACACAAGACGGTGACTCACACAGCAGCTACAGTTCTAAGCAGTTTATCAAGCAGAATAAGATTAGGCCAAAAAGAAAAATATGTCTGTTTCCGGTAACCCGACCGACCCTATTTTTAAGCGCCGACCCTAAAAAATGTTTTCGCTTTTCGCACACACACACAAAAAAAAAATTCGGGAGGTAATCGGTCGATGAGACTTCCCAATCAAAGAGACTTGACTTACCTCCCGTTTCCGTCGTCAAGCGAAAAAAACATGGCGGCCAATGACGCCGTGAAAAAAAAAATTTTTTTTTTTCGGCGATGTTACCGGCAACAGACATATTTTTCTTTTTGGCCTAAGAACTCAAGCGAAACGGAACTGACATTAAATGATTATTCAACTTTCAAACAAGTGTCATCCGCTTTCCTTTTTCAAACTACATAACATATTTTCATTAAGACAAGCTGAAGGATTAGTTGGCGCATGAAATCCAAGATGTTTACTCTGTTGCCATAACAATAACAGCACAGAGACTGTTTCTTATAAAAGTGTTTGTGTCCCCTTTGTTTAAAAAGTCGAGTGCATAGCTTTCATTCACAATGCAAATTGCAACAATATGCGGTGAGCAGTGCTTATCTGATTGGAGTAGTTTGTATGAAGAGTCTGAGCCCCCGCTTTTGCTGGATTGTAAACAACAAAACTGCCCAGATTCTGCCAGAGATATTATATAAGATGCCCACTCTCTGGACTAACTTGACATTATTTCTAAGTAATTACTGTTTCTGCCTACACAAGCCTCAAACTTTCTTACAAAGGACAGGCTAACAAATCAAAAGCAAAGAAACCTACCATAAAATAGAACACAAAAACAAAACAAGCAACATAACAAAACAAAAGAAAACAAGGAGCAAATGCTCACATGACTCACCTACGTCATGTGAAATATTAATCAGAAATAAATCATCTGCTGCTCTAGCCTGACTTGCTCATAACTAAGAGTAAAACTCGCCCGTCTGTAAATTCCAAACAAACAGCAACATTAGTGAAGCAAACTTACAGGCGGAGGGCGCGGAACGTTATAGGCCTGCGTTTGTGGAAGGCCTTGTCCCGATACCCGCCCAGGCGCGGATTTGTTCATGTCCAGGTACTGCACACAAACCATCATTCCTATAAAGTCACAGCTAAAGCCATGGCATGTGAGAAAAAATTCTGTTTGAATCCACAATCAGATCATAAAGTTGTGTTGTATTGTATACAACTTACCTGCGCCTGAAGAGGTGGAGCCGCAGCCTGGTAGGAATGGAAATGTGATGGGTCTTCAAACTGCCCACCTGATACATTATCACACCTCATTAGTACAATGTGTCTCAACTTCTTAACACACTCCCAAACACTTATTAGCACACTTTTCTCCCCAAATCATTCAAAGAAGTGCATAAAGGTTCCCTCTTACCGAACTTCCCAGATTCAATCAAAATAGAACTTCCCACATTGAACCATGTTTATAACCATTCGGCTGTGATATCCTTTCAAAAAAAAGCCTTCAAATCTTAAAAACACTTAAGTTCTTGCTACACTACTACCATTATTTACTTAAACACTGTCAATTACTAAAACTCATAAAAATAATGATAATGAGGTAGAGTTTCAAAACGAAATGTTCACAAAAACGGTTTTCTAAAAGCAACCACCATACACTCTTTAAGTTATCATGACATGAGTAACCACAATAAAAACAAGAAGAGCAAACGCTCGATCGAGTCACTTTCGCAGTTCTGAATATTATATGAGGCATCAGATGGACAGGAAGAAATTGCTATTCACAACACAATGAGTCACGTTCACATAAAATTTGAGCCCGGTCACTTTTATAGTTTCCGAGAAAAGCCCAACGTTAAGTTGTGTGTTGCCGAACAGAAAAGGCTAGTTATCTCCCTTGTTTTTCTGATAACGTTCGTAAAAGGCTACAGATGTAAATACTTTGATGTAAAGAATAATCCTACAAAGTTTCAATCACATCCGATGAACTTTGTCAAAGATATAAAATGTCTAATTTTTCCTTTGACGCTGACCTGTGACCTTGAAAAAGGTCAAAGGTCAACGAAACCATCGTTAAAGTGTAGAGGTCATTGGAGGTCACGACTAAACAAAATATGAGCCCGATCGCTTTGATAGTTTCCGAGAAAAGTCCAACGTTAAGGTGGTGTCTACGGACGGCCGGCCGGACAGACTAACACTGACCGATTACATAGAGTCACTTTTTCTCAAGTGACTCAAAAAGTCTTGGATGGTTTCTTTTCCATGATAAAGTGTCAGTTTCATAGAAAGCAAGTGCAGAGGGACACAGGATGGGGGATGTTAGTAAGGATCAGAAAGGAGGAAGAGGATATTGCTGTCACTCACTGTTATACAAACCTGCTACTCCTGGTGATTTGTCATACATGTAATGTGCTCTCATCATGACAAGGAGAAACTGTTGGTCAAATATACACAACACAGCCAAGGCACTGCTGGTTTGAATTATCCACAGAGCAGTAGCCTTAGAGGGCACTGACATACACTGATACAGTCGCTGACAGCAGACCGATAGCAATGATGTTGTTTCGTTGTGAGAGGTTCCCGGACAAAGCAGCAGATAAGACCTACTTTTCACCCTTGACTGCCCGCTCTCCCTCCCGCCCGCCACCCCCCCCCCCCCCCCCAAACTCCTCAGTGGTGGAAGGGTAACATTGCCTAACACATGCCTGCAGCGGTCAGACACCCCGCTGGTCAGCAGTGGTTATTGTGGCAGTCCCACCACTCAAGCCAGTCCAACTAACACAGCAACTGTACTCGGGCCTTGGATTTAAGCACAGTACACCAGTGTACTGCTATCGCTGACCACTGAATACAGCACACTACTGGCAATGAAAATCTGTCTGTGTTGGGGGTGGGTGTGTGTGTGTGTGGGGGGGGGGGGGGGGGAATCAAGCAACAGTCCAGACAAAGTACTCAAACATATGCACTGTGGTAAATACAACAAACAACACATGGTAATTCCAACATAGCGCAAACAAGCAACATATGGCTGCAAAAAAGAAAAGAAAAACAATGCAATGGTAATGTCAGGGATGTGATGAATAAAAAATACTCACGTAGTTGTGGTGGTGGCGTCTGGCCACGGGGTGCGCTACCAGTACTACTGTGGTTAAGGTACTTTCTGCCTGTTTTTTTGTTCATTCACAATGATAAAATGCATAGAAAATCATGAAAACTCATCAACAATGAACACTGAAAACAAAATTCAAGTGCTCAAGACTGATCCGGACATACATCCCTTTGCAAGAGTAAGATCAAGAATCACACTCTTGGAAAAAGAAAACAAGTCGCGTAAGGCGAAAATACATTTAGTCAAGCTGTGAACTCACAGAATGAAACTGAACGCCCTGCAATTTTTCAGCAAGACGTATACTCCTAGCATCGTCAGTCCACCGCTCATGGCAAAGGCAGTGAAATTGACAAGAAGAGCGGGGTAGTAGTTGCGCTGAGAAGAATAGCACGCTTTTCTGTACCTCTCTTCGTTTTAACTTTCTGAGCGTGTTTTTAATCCAAACATATCATATCTATGTTTTTGGAATCAGAAACCGTCAAGGAATAAGATGAAAGTGTTTTTAAATTGATTTTGAAAATTTAATTTTGATCATAATTTTTATATTGTTAATTTTCAGAGCTTGTTTTTAATCCAAATATAACATATTTATATATTATTGGAATCAGGAAATGATGAAGAATAACGTAAATTTGGATCGTTTTATAATTTTTTTTTTTTACAATTCAGATTTTTAATGACCAAAGTCATTAATTAATTTTTAACCCACCAAGCTGAAATGCAATACCGAAGTCTGGCCTTCGTCGAAGATTGCTTGGCCAAAATTTCAATCAATTTGAATGAAAAATGAGGGTGTGACAGTGCCGCCTCAACTTTTACAAAAAGCCGGATATGACGTCATCAAAGACATTTTGATTTATCGAAAAAATGAAAACGAAACGTCCGGGGATATCATTCCCAGGAACTCTCATGTAAAATTTCATAAAAATCAGTCCCGTAGTTTAGTCTGAATCGCTCTACACACACACGCGCACAGACAGACAGATACACACACACCACGACCCTCGTCTCGATTCCCCCCTCTATGTTAACCTTTGCCGGATGCCGCTTTTGACTACACACTCCCGACGATGCGGGTTTGTCTGAACCCATACATTTGAAAGAGGGTTTTTACCGTTTATTCCTCTAACGACGATGCGGGTTTGTCTGAACCCATACATTTGAAAGAGGGTTTTGACCGTTTATTTCTCTAACGACGGGGTGGGTTCAGGGAAACCCACAGCGCTACTTCAGTGGTTGCATCGAGTTTCTCCCTTCACCGACCTCTTGCAGGGGAGGGAGAGGGGGAGGGAGAGGGGGAGGGAGAGGGGGAGGGAGAGACTGAGAGAGACTGAGAGACTAAGAAAGAGAGAGAGAGAGAGAGAGAGAGAGAGACTAAGAAAGAGAGAGAGAGAGACTAAGAAAGAGAGAGAGAGAGAGAGACTAAGAAAGAGAGAGAGAGTCTAAGAAAGAGAGAGAGAGAGAGACTAAGAAAGAGAGAGAGACTAAGAGAGAGAGAGAGAGACTAAGAAAGAGAGAGAGAGACTAAGAGAGAGAGAGAGAGACTAAGAAAGAGAGAGAGAGAGAGACTAAGAAAGAGAGAGAGAGAGACTAAGAAAGAGAGAGAGAGAGAGACTAAGAAAGAGAGAGAGAGACTAAGAAAGAGAGAGAAAGAGAGACTAAGAAAGAGAGAGAGACTAAGAAAGAGAGAGAGAGAGACTAAGAGAGAGAGAGAGAGAGACTAAGAAAGAGAGAGAGAGAGAGACTAAGAAAGAGAGAGAGAGACTAAGAAAGAGAGAGAGAGAGACTAAGAAAGAGAGAGAGAGAGACTAAGAAAGAGAGAGAGAGAGAGACTAAGAAAGAGAGAGAGAGAGAGACTAAGAAAGAGCTAGAGAGAGAGAGAGAGACAAAGAAAGAGAGAGAGAGACTAAGAAAGAGAGAAAGAGACTAAGAAAGAGAGAGAGAGAGACTAAAAAAGAAAGAGAGACTAAGAAAGAGAGAGAGAGAGACTAAGAAAGAGAGAGAGAAAGAGAGACTAAGAAAGAGAGAGAGACTAAGAGAGAGAGAGACTAAGAAAGAGAGAGAGAGAGACTAAGAAAGAGAGAGAGAGACTAAGAAAGAGAGAGAGAGAGACTAAGAAAGAGAGAGAGAGAGACTAAGAAAGAGAGAGAGAGACTAAGAAAGAGAGAGAGCGAGAGACTAAGAAAGAGAGAGAGAGAGAGACTAAGAGAGAGAGAGACTAAGAAAGAGAGAGAGAGAGACTAAGAAAGAGAGAGAGAGAGACTAAGAAAGAGAGACAGAGAGAGAGACTAAGAGAGAGAGACAGAGAGAGAGACTAAGAGAGAGAGACAGAGAGAGACAGACAGAGCGAGAGACAGACAGAGAGAGAGAGACAGACAGAGAGAGAGAGAGACTAAGAAAGAGAGAGACTAAGAAAGAGAGAGAGAGAGACTAAGAAAGAGAGAGAGAGAGAGACTAAGAAAGAGCTAGAGAGAGAGAGAGAGACTAAGAAAGAGAGAGAGAGAGACTAAGAAAGAGAGAGAGAGACTAAGAAAGAGAGAGAGAGAGACTAAAAAAGAGAGAGAGAGACTAAGAAAGAGAGAGAGAGAGAGAGAGACTAAGAAAGAGAGAGAGAAAGAGAGACTAAGAAAGAGAGAGAGACTAAGAAAGAGAGAGAGACTAAGAAAGAGAGAGAGAGAGACTAAGAGAGAGAGAGAGAGAGAGAGAGACTAAGAAAGAGAGAGAGAGAGACTAAGAAAGAGAGAGAGAGAGACTAAGAAAGAGAGAGAGAGACTAAGAAAGAGAGAGAGCGAGAGACTAAGAAAGAGAGAGAGAGACTAAGAGAGAGAGAGACTAAGAAAGAGAGAGAGACTAAGAAAGAGAGAGAGAGAGACTAAGAAAGAGAGACAGAGAGAGAGACTAAGAGAGAGAGACAGAGAGAGAGACTAAGAGAGAGAGAGACAGAGAGAGAGAGACAGAGAGAGAGACAGACAGAGAGAGAGACAGACAGAGAGAGAGAGAGACAGAGACAGACAGTCAGATAGACAGACAGTCAGATAGACGGATAGACGGATAGACAGACAGACAGACAGACAGACAGAGCAACTGACAACAGACATACAGACAGAGAGATACGGACAGACAAACAGAGAGACAGACAGTCTCTTGGAGACAAACAGGCAGACAGACACTGTTCCGCCGCTTTGGTAATTATGGGTGTAGCAGAACCCGCGCCGTCGGCAGAGGGATAGTTACAATCACTACTACTCTTTAAAAGTATGGGTATGTGTGAACCCGCGCCATCGGTAGTGTTTATGTAAATTATCATAATCAATTAATTCTGATGTTTTGTCATGTACACACTAAAAATTTGCAGACAGAGAGCAAATTAGGTGTGTGAGAGATACTTAAAATTTCAAAACGATACCTTTAATGGTTCCAGAGTTACAATGATTTTAGTGTGTCTCTGGGTACAGGTGAACCCAGGAAGCACGGCAAAGGTTAAAACATTTAGTCATAACTTAATTAAATGTAAAAAATGACCCCAGAGGTCAGGGAACAAAGTGAACAGAAAAAGAAAGAAAGACAAAAAGAATGTACAGGCAACAACTAACAGAACACTGCGCTAATATGCAGCATTGATTCACTGACCAATGCAATATTCACATGCTTCTATTCTTAAAACATCTGCAACTAACTGCAACCATCAAATTCAACATAACTGTTTGAAACACACTTTCACGCAACTCATCAACATCATTTACTATACATGTACAAAAAAAATAATGTGGACTACATTATCAATGTGGTCATTTCTAATCACCTTGTCTGCGAGTGTGACAGTTCAATCAACTGTCATTGCTTTCTGTTTGTTCAAAACAAAACTACTCTACTAACAAGAAGGGCAAAGCCCATACGACTCACATGCTTGACCTCAAATAACTAAACCTAGCAATGACATCATACACTAAGAACTGCTTTACACATTTTTCCTACCAAAATACATGTGACCTTGACCCAAGGTCAAGGTCATCCAAGGTCATGCAACACAAAGCTGTTAATTCAAGACATAGGAAGTACAATGGTGCTTATTGGCTCTTTCTACCATGAGATATGGTCACTTTTAGTGGTTCACTACCTTATTTTGGTCACATTTCATAAGGGTCAAAGTGACCTTGACCTTGATCATATGTGACCAAATGTGTCTCATGATGAAAGCATAACATGTGCCCCACATAATTTTTAAGTTTGAAACAGTTATCTTCCATAGTTCAGGGTCAAGGTCACTTCAAAATATGTATACAATCCAACTTTGAAGAGCTCCTGTGACCTTGACCTTGAAGCAAGGTAAACCAGACTGGTATCAAAAGATGGGGCTTACTTTGCCCTATATATCATATATAGGTGAGGTATTGAATCTCAAAAACTACAGAGAAAATGGGAAAAATGGGAAAAATAGCTGTTTTTTAGACAACATTTATGGCCCCTGCGACCTTGACCTTGAAGCAAGGTCAAGATGCTATGTATGTTTTTTGGGGCCTTGTCATCATACACCATCTTGCCAAATTTGGTACTGATAGACTGAATAGTGTCCAAGAAATATCCAACGTTAAAGTTTTCCGGACGGCCGGCCGGACGGACGGGGGGGACGGACGACTCGGGTGAGTACATACTCACTTTTGCTTTGCATGTGAGTCAATAAAATGAAAAATATATTTGTAACTGCACAACCAATAATATTGCACCTTAAACAGTCAGTTCACAATTTTTACAACCCCTGCCCTGATCTTGCAAGTGACAAGTCGGTCATCAGACTACATAACTTGGCACCAAGTGACCTTGTGACAGCGTTTCAAAAATGGTGCACAACATATTCAGTGTTGTACCCAAACTGAGAAGACATTAGGTCGCTTGATCAAGCCTGACAACTATTTACTATTTTATTATTTTTCAATGACCACAATTTTCCCTCAGCAAATTAATTTTGCCAGGAGAACCTACTGTGAAGTGTGATTAACCAACTAGCAATTAACTCTAATTTCATTACTATAGAAAGGTACGTGTTATAACTGTTCAAGTCATTTGTTATTTGATACCATCAATCATTCAATGATGATCAAGCCAAACACAACATCTTAAGAATTAAAGAATGGGACATTGTTGAACATCATAATACAAGATGACTGCCTGCTACTATTGAACCAGCATGTACATTCTTGTGCTGTGCTCTGTGAGAGGTGTTTTCTTTGTGCTTAATATTATTTTGTTTGGACCTAGCTATTGATGTGTACATTGTTGTTAAACAGTTGTTTGTTGTATGTTTATCAGGGTTTGCTAGTGTGTGATAGGGTTCGTGTCCGTCTGTAGATGTTAGTTTCTTTGTTAGTCCTGTGTTGACAACTCTTCGACAAGCGCTTTGAACTGTACCCACGGAATACGCGCTATATAAGCTTCCTATTGATTGAAGCTTCCTATTGATTGATTGATGTACTGTACTAACAAAATGTTTGGAGAAAAAAAAATGGGGAAAAAAATAAACAGAAAGCAGTAGCTTGTTTGTACATTTCTTAGTTACATTGTAGTTACAGCAATTTCTACACAAAAGTCAACCTAGTAGCAGCTAACAAAGAATATCTAATAAGACGTTACAGAAAAACCAAAAGTGTGTCACAGTTACCTGGATACATCATCCTCATTCCAAGAGTTTAACTTTAAACCAAAGTCCGGAAGAGTGTGTCTTACTTGTCCAGTAACATCTACACAACAAGATCATCTAGGTTGTTTTCTACCACAAAAAAAAGCATCTCTTTGTCTGGTATCCCCAAAGTCTAAATGTGTAAGTAGGTGACTATGTAGTCTAAGAATAGCATGAACTCAAAATATCAACTGGTCAATATTATTATTAGTCAATGGGATCTACTCAGAAAGACAATCTATCTTCCATATGAGCCGACATAAGTTTTGTTAACCACACCTAGGCGCAAAGACTTACACGAATTCAGTAGTGAGTAAACAAAACCATATGTTAATTTCTGTCCAAGGCAACGTTCTTCCTTTCTGTGGGTCAGGTGTCAGTGACGATCGCTGAGGGCCGAAAGACTAGATTTGTAAAACGCAGTAGCCTTGAAAACAGTTTGTATCAAAACTACTTTACATATCACAAAACTTGAATTAGGGAGGACGTATCAATCTACAATTACCGTCTGTTAACCTCAACTAAGCGTCTTCGTTGACTTTCTGCGGCATTTTGTCATGTGAGCACAACATGCCAAGCCAACATGACAGTGCGTTACTTGGGAATCTGACATCGACCCCGCCTACACCGAACAGATAGACCCATGTTATTAATTCTGCATGCGGGATCAAAAGAACAAAAAATAAAGCAACATGAATGGTATTACATACAGTTTACATGCAGATCTCATTCAGTAAGGTGCAAGATACACAGGAAACACGACGGCTAGAATGCACGTTGAGAGCAGACAGAACGCGTATGGGTCTGAACATGGTATGTCGAAATAGGAAGTGATTTGAAATAAAAAATGTTAAGACTGCAACAGACAGATTAGTAAAAATGATAAAGCAATCATTGTATTTCATCAAAGGATACGGTACTGTGCGTATATTACTCTGAACAGGCGAGGATTTCCCTCTGATGTTCATTATCTGGCTCTTGTTCCTCGGAGTCCTAGTGGACTTTTACAAGGATGTTTGGGAAAGCATACTCCTAGAAGAAACAAAAGATGGATACCAGAAATAAGAATATGAATCGAACAATCAATAAAACGAATAAAATAAGCCTAGATGGTCATGATGTGAGGGGATGGTGGCTGATTTGACTATATATCGCAAATATGGCTATCGTACCGTACCTTCTAACAGGAGTTAGCATTCGGCAATACTCGTGTATGTTCGGATTGCTTCCGGGTTAACAGTCAGGGGTCAAGGGTGATGTCACGGGATTGCCTGTGGACCCCAGTATATTTTTTCGAGTGTTGTGATCTGATTGTGACCAAAACCTTGATAATATGTTTTGATCACTGACTGCATACAATTTTAACTGACAGAGGTAAAAGTGGTGTTTTTGTGTGTTGAGCTTCCAAGTGAATGTGTCAACTTCGTTGCTCTCCAGTCTCCTGTTCGAACCAAGCGTTGTTCTCTGACTCTGGCTTGGCCACTTCCACTTCCAGCACATCAGTTGCTTTGGTTGTTTTGTTCTGTTTGGGTTGTTTCGTGCGAATGTTATGTTGTTCTCACAATACTTTTCGATCAAAGCGAATATCTATGTATTGACGTTGTCCTTTTTTTGTCAAAAATTTGCTTCATCTGGGCGAAGAAATGGTTAGGCAGCCATGGGACTTTGTTTGTTTACAAATCACACAGCCACGAACATGTTCTCTTAGATGGTATGGAGATCTATAACTGGAATCAGGGAATGTGCTGTTTTTTTCACTAGGAATGGAGGGACGTTGGTTTGGCTTTTTTTAGAAAATTCTATTTGATTTATTTTTATTTTTATTTTTATGACTTTATTAATTGAAACTAAAACTAAAAGGGGAAGAAAAAATCCCTCAAGAGTGCATTTCCCTTCCAAAGTTACACCATAAGATTCTGCGTTAGAAATAATGCTGCAGCGCAGAAGGACAGCCCTTCCTTTGGAAAAGCAGGAGTTTGGGAAGCTCAAATAACTGTCGTAAAACTAAAAGAGAAAGATCACTTTTCCTGAGGGTTTGGTTGGGTTACACTGAGTTACTTCACTTGTTTGTGTACGTGATGCTGATTTCCAGGGCGCAGCGTCCTATACAGGACTAACCGTTTTTCCGCCAGACCACTTTTTGTTTCCAAAAATCAGAGAGAAGCAGACCAAAGTCTTTTAGTTTTACATGCCACAGCCGTGACATGTCAATGGGATGAAAATTGGGCGGGGAAATAGCACAGTTGGTAGCAGCGCTGGCTTGAAAACCAGTTGTCTCTATTGGTGTGGGTTTGACGGGCGCTGTGGCGGGGTGGTAAGACGTCGGCCTCTTAATCGGAAGGTCGAGGGTTCGAATCCCGATCGCGGCCGCCTGGTGGGTTAAGTGTGGAGATTTTTCCGATCTCCCAGGTCAACTTATGTGCAGACCTGCCAGTGGCTTATCCCCCTTCGTGTGTACACGCAAGCACAAGACCAAGTGCGCACGGAAAAGATCCTGTAATCCATGTCAGAGTTCGGTAGGTTATAGAAACACAAAAATATCCAGCATGCTTCCTCCGAAAGCGGCGTATGGCTGCCTTAATGGCGGGGTAAAAACGGTCATACACGTAAAATTCCACTCGTGCAAAAAACATGAGTGTACGTGGGAGTTTCAGCCCACGAACGCAGAAGAAGAAGAAGGTGTGGGTTTGATCCCCATGTTCAACGAAGGATGTATAGACCTTTTCGGTATCTGAGCAGCTCTCGCGAGACACGCTCTTTGTTATGCTTTGAACATCGCGAGAACTTCGAACCTTGGCTTGTGCAGCTCGCACGAGATCGCTGTACCGCATGCTTTGCTATGCTCTGAAGTTTGCGAGAGATTACGAGAGCTTGGAATACCGATAGGGTCTATTTCACAGAGTCAACTTTGTGCAGACTCTGATCCTTGGTGTCCGATCACCCCCGTATGCATGCTTGCGCACAAAAAAAGAACCCGAGTTCACAGGCAAAGTCTCAGGGCTTGGAAACATGAATACACACATGCAGGAAAAAGAGAGAAAAATTGTGTAGCGCCGTACTGTATGGCTGCTTACTTTCCCCAGTAAGAAAGCAGCCCGAATTTCCAAGAGGGTAACCTCACAGGACTATAGAAAATCTTAGGCCAAAAAAAAATAGGTCTGTTTACGGTAACATAGGCCAAAAAAATAGGATCGGTAGGTCGGGATTTTTTTTTTTTCTTTTTTTTTTTTTCCAAAAAACCATATTTTTACGTTATTTTGCCAAAAAAAACAAGGTTTTTTTGTTTTGTTTTGTTTTTCCCCAAATGCCAAAAAAAAAGTCTAGGGTCGCGCGAAAAAACTAGGGTCGGTCGGGTTACCGTAAACAGACCTTTTTTTTTTTTTTGGCCTTATCCCTATACTGTCACTGAGTCTGGCAAAAAGTTTACCCAGATTCTAACCCATGACCAGGGATCATAAGTCCAGTTCTGTACCAACTGAGCTGTCCTTTGTCATTCTTCTTCTTCTTCTTCAGCGTTCCAGAATTTTCTGGTTACGTGTGAGCTCGTTTGCCCATTTGGGTTCCCCACACTATACTCTGAGAGCATAGTCAGCTTCACTCCGATTTCGTTGAGTAGGCATGCTGGGTATTTTCGTGTTTCCATAATCCACCAAACTCAGACATGGATTACAGGATCTTTTCCGTGCGCACTTGGTCTTGTGCTTGCGTGTAGACACTAAGGGGGTTATGTCACTAGCAGGTCTGCACATAAGTTGACCTGGAAAATCGGAAAAATCTCCACTCTTAACCCACCAGGCGGCAGCGACCGGGATTCGAACTCCCGACCTCTCGATTACGAGGCCGACGTCTTACCACCACCTTTGTCATTCATTTCAGTACACACACACACACACACACACACTATAGCATTTGATGTAAAAAAAATCACATCAGCTTACGGAGGCAGTAGATGCAACAGCTGGTACAACTCTAACACTGCACTCACTTTCAGTATCATGTGCAGCACTGCATTTCACAATGTATGAGTAGATCTATATGTCATTAGGCCAAAAATAAAAATAGGTCTGTTTACGGTAACCCGACCGACCCGAGTTTTTTCGCGCGACCCTAGACTTTTTTTTGGCATTTGGAAAAAATAAATAAATAAATAAATCTTGTTTTTTTGGCAAAATAACGTAAAAATATGTTTTTTTGGAAAAAAATAAAAAAAATAAAAAATCCCGACCTACCGACCCTATTTTTTTGGCCTATGTTACCGTAAACAGACCTATTTTTTTTTGGCCTTACTTATTTAGAGCTCTGGGCATTCTGGAGAGGACAGTTTTAAAGTGTTTATACAGCTGTTCAGGCAGCTGTTTTAACTCCAAGTGTCCCTACATTGCAGGTAGTCTTTTCATCTTCTTCTTCTTCTGTGTTCGTGGGCTGAAACTCCCACGTACACTCGTGTTTTTTGCGCCAGTGGAATTTTACGTGTATGACCGTTTTTTACCCCGCCATTTAGGCAGCCATACGCCCTTTTTGGGAGGAAGCATGCTGGGTATTTTCGTGTTTCTATAACCCACCAAACTCTGACATGGATTACAGCAGGGGCGGACGAGGGGGGGGGGGGTTTCTGGGGTTTCCGGAAACCCCCCCCCAGCCCCCCCCCCAAAAAAAAATTGTGTTTTTTGGGGGGTATTAATCAGTGACAAAATCTGCTGCCTGAAACTGGTAATGATCATCCTCAGAATGCACCAGATTGCACCATTTTGCATCCTTTTTTTCAAAATTTTCCGGGGGGCATGCCCCCGGACCCCCCTAGCAAGCTAGGCGCTTTGCGCCGTCGGCTCGATCGGCGCTTCGCACCGCACCCATATCTTCACAATATACTTTTGGAAACCCCCCCCATAAAATGAACTGATCCGCCCCTGTACAGGATCTTTTTCCTGCGCACTTGGTCTCGTGCTTGCGTGTACACACGGAGGTGTTCGGACACCGAGGAGAGTCTGCACACAAAGTTGACTCTGAGAAATAAATCTCTCGCCGAACGTGGGGACGAACTCACGCTGACAGCGGCCAACTGGATACAAATCCAGCGCGCTACCGACTGAGCTACATCCCCGCCCCTGTGGCCTTTTCATGAGAAGAATACTTTCATTTTATTAATAGACAACATAACAGGTCCTCTTTTTGTAGAGGAGTCCTCTCATTTGAGGGGCTAGACCTAACCTGTACTATTATTATTATGGTGAGCTTATATAGCGCGAACCACAATTAACTGTGCTCTCCGCGCTTTACATACTAATTTCTGCCGTGTGAAATGGAATTTTTTACAGACAGACAGACAAACAAACATTTTTTACACACAATATATAATGCATTCACATCGACCAGCAAACCTCAAGCCTGTTAGGCGAAACTTTACCTTTCACGGCCTTTATTCCAAGTCATACTGGTATTTTGATGGACATTTTTATCTATGCCTATACAATTTTGCCAGGAAAGACCCTTTTGTCAATCGTGGGATCTTTAACGTGCACACCCAATATAGTGTACACGAAGGGACCTCGGTTTTTCGTCTCATACGAAAGACTAGCACTTGAACCCACCACCTAGGTTAGGAAAGGGGGGGAGAAAATAGCGGCCTGACCCAGAGTCGAACACGCAACCTCTCGATTCCGAGCACAAGTGCGTTACCACTCGGCCACCCAGTACTACCATACAATAGTAAAAGCACAGTCATGCACGCACTGTGTAATGTTTCAATTCATTAAATCATGGAACTCAGGTGAGAATTGCCCATGTGACAGTGAGTCGGACTATTATCAAATAGATCTATATAAATTGAATGTTTCCCCAGTCAGGTGAAAATGCTCCTGATTTCAGGGAAGACAATAGATAAACAAGGTTTGTGCTACATGTAATAGCAGTCGCAGAAAGCTGTACTTTACCTAGTGGTGCAACTGGTAAAGATTCAGAAAAAAAAAGAGATGAAACAATAAAATCTGAAACTACCTAAGATAAAAGTTCTTGTTTTAAAAATGTTTTTCAGATATTTTTCAACATATTGAATATCTTGAATGTGGAAACTTCTAAGAATGTGTAGACTTTTTGTATTTCCATATATATATATATAGAAGTTGCTCCAAAGTTAGTAAAAAAAAATCACTACAAATTATGTTTATTTTCCATGTGCTGGACCTCCCAGTTGTTGTTTTTCCTGATTGTTTATTTTCCCAAGTTTCATCTCCACAAAATCATTTTAGCATTTTCTATTTCAATCGATAAATTCAACTGAGGTAAGACAAGTACTGTAGTTCTGTTTTGCATCTTCTTCTTCTTGTCGATTGCCTAAGAATCCAGCTCTGGATATGAAGCTGCACTACTGTTTTGCATTATAGTTGCATTTAAAAAAAATGTTTACCAAATAACCTGTAACCTGTTGCTATACTCTATGTTTCAGGATTTTGCTTAGGATGGCAAGCGCATTCTATGCATTGAGTTTCGGACAAGTATCCAGAAGGGCGTCAGAAAGCGGCAATGACACAGCCTGTGCGGATGGAAACCAGTACATCTGGATCCATCTCGACCAGTGCTTGTCCACACCTCTCCAGTGGTCCTCCTTTGCTGTGGGCATGCTCTCTATCGCAATATTTGCCTGGGTCATGATCCCGTGAGTGTCTGCAATTCCCTCTACATTCATAACTGATTACTAGTTTAATAGCACAGCACCATTTGTGAACATATCCCAAGATTCCTGCGCATAACATAATGACAAAAGATTTAGATATGACCTCAGACCTTATGATGTGGGGTCAGGAGTGGAGTACATGCGAAGATGCCAACATGAAACTGCACTGTGCTCTTTATTCTTGACTGTTGGACGTAAACAACAGAAACCACAGTCGATGAAGGTCCTGAGCGAAAGAGAGTGAAAAACCGGGGGGGGAGTGGTAGCTGGCTAAACTCTGTGGGTTGTCCGGTGTCACTGCATGTCAGCAGGAAGAGCATTGGAGAGAAATAGAGAGGTGTACTCTTCCACACAATTTCCAAGCATCAGTTGTCACGGCTTGGGGTAAGCATTAGTGAGGGAGAGTGGGAGATGTGTTATGTACAGTGTATTTCCGACTGAAGAGTGAAAAGTCACTGCCATGCCACATGATCGGCATGCAGTCAATATAACCAGACAAGAAGAAAATAAATTACATGATTATGACATGCAGCTCTATCTGCTGCTATTTATTCCAACTGGTTTTCAAGCTTATTCTTGCAAAGCATCTGCACACGCTCCTCTGTGCTGTGTTTGTGTGGCTGCTTTCGTATGTCAGTGCATGGTGAGTGTGTTCACTGCCCTCAGGATTTATTTTATCTCTTCTTTTCAACACTTATAAACCACTTTTTATACAAATCATTTTTACAGAACGTTTAAAGAAGTATTAGGAGTTTATTGTTATTGCTTAGTAGCCACAAGAAGTGATTAGCATCATAGACCTATATATAGGTCCCTGTTAGCATAGACTCAATCCTGTTGTTTGTGTGTCTCTGTGTGAGTGTATGGGGGAGGGGGTGGTGTGGTCACTCCTCCCGTGACCGGACACCTGTCACTCCTCCCGTGACCGGACACCTGCAATGTACGGACAGTTTTGCTATGCGGCCCAAGGGTGTCCGTTCACGAGAGGGACTGCTGTACCACGAAACATACAAGTTACTGCAAAACAGATAAATCTGTGTCCCTGTGGATCTGCATCTGCATGAGTAACGCCGGTGTAACACGAGAAAATTACTCCCACGAGATTTTTACTCCGGAGTAAACATTTCGTACAAAAAAGTTACTCCCTTTACGAAAAAAGCACTCCCCCATTGCACGAGAAAATTACTCCCCAAGACAGGTGAGTTCCGAGTAAACATTTCGTATAAAAATGTTACTCCCCCGACGAATAAATAACGAATAAATTACTTCACCCCAACACGAGCAATTCAACCTCCCATGCCAGGTGTAAGAAATTTTTACTCCCTTGTCCCTTGTTAGTCTTGGTGGTGGAAGGGGTGGAAGGAGGGTAGCGCGACATTCGTGTGCGCGAGATCACTTATTGGCATTATTCCTTCGCCCGCATCCTATTTTTGCGTGCGAGATTTTTACTGGAAGTAACAAAAATGGGGAGTAAATATTTCGTGGAGGGAGTCATTTTTTCGTGCCTTGGGGAGTTCTTTTCTCGTACGAAAAGTGTACTCGGAGTAAGAATTTCGTACAAAATATTTACTCCGGAGTAAATTTTTCGTGGAGTAAAAATTTCGTGTTACACCGGCAGAATCCAAAACTTTGGCTGGCTTAGTTACCGGCGGAACTGGGGAGAACACCAATTAGGGTTCGTACTGTTCAACATTTGGTTAGCTCAGGGATGAAATGGGTTGGTGGGCTGGTGTTTTCACAAGTGAATTTTGATGGCTGTGTCTCTTGCTTTTAATGTAAATAAAAGAATGTTTTGCTTTGTATGTACCATTTGTCTTTAGGCCCCCCCCAAAGAATAGGTCTGTTTACGGTAACCCGACCGACCCTATTTTTTTCGCGCGACCCTAGACTTTTTTTTGGCATTGGGGGGGGGGGGGGGGGGGAAATCTTTTGTTTTTTTGGCAAAATAACGTAAAAATATGGGGTTTTTTTTGGGGAAAAAAAAAATCCCGACCTACCGACCCTATTTTTTTGGCCTATGTTACCGTAAACAGACCTTTTTTTTTTTGGCCTTAAAGTAAGCATCGGTTCTGCTCTTTACAGTCAGATCATCAAAAACCACAGGAACCTCAAGAATATAGAATCCATCTCCTTTGGGCTGCTGTTCTGCTGGGTGATAGGGGACACCACCAACTTTTTGGGAGCAGTGCTGACAAGCCAAGGCTTATTTCAGGTACAGTGGTTATTTCAGATACTGTGGCAGTGTTAGTCTCATGCATGGGTCTTCACCCACTGATGCATATTTTTTTGAGCTGATGCATGTTCTGACCCCTGCCTAGTGATCATCTGATATGGATAGTTTTGTCATGTAGGAGATCTTTGGACCATCAATTTTCACACTAAATGGACAATTTTCACAATAAATCCCTGCGCCTTGAATATGTGCGCAATATAAATTGCATCAAAAAATAAATTTTAAAAATTAAAAATAAAAATCCCTGCGCTTAGAACTGTACCCACGGAATACGCGCGATATAAGCCTCATATTGATTGATTGATTGAATTCAAGTCCAACTGATTCTGTTGTTGTCTAAGCCCGGGAACGACACCACAGTACTAGTACCCCCCTTTTAAGACCGTGACAAATCAGGAGAAAAAAAGCCAGGTCAGTAAAGGAAGGGAGACTAACAATGATGGTAGATGAACAGAAAAAAAAAATTGAATTGTCTCTGCAACTGGTCAGTCAAGATGGCGAGAGTCAAAGTAGTCAGTACCCATCAGTAGTCAGCTAAGATCAATCAATCAATCAATCAATGAGTCTTATATCGCGCATATTCCGTGGGTACAGTTCTAGGCGCTCTGCAGTGATGCCGTGTGAGATGAAATTTTATACGGCCAGTAGATTGCAGCCATGTCGGCGCATATTTACCTTTCACGGCCTTATTCCAAGTCACACGGGTATGGTAGACAATTATTAACTGTGCCCAAGAAATTTTGCCAGGAAAGACCCTTTTGTCAATCGTGGGATCTTTAACGTGCACACCCAATGTAGTATACACGGGGGGTGGTTCGGACACCGAAGAGAGTCTGCACACAAAGTTGACTCTGTGAAATAAATTTCCGCCGAACCTGGGATCGAACTCGCGCTGACAGCGGCCAACTGAATACAAATCCAGCGCGCTACCAACTGAGCTATATCCCCGCCCATTTTACGTGGGGTTAATAGAGCTGATTCCTATTTCACACAGGGTTAATAGAGCTGATGGGGTCTATGTCGACCAAAAGAGTGGGATTCCCTGTAGGTGGAGTTCCTGGAGGGGGATTTCCTGTATACAGGGAATACCACAGGATTTAGTTCCTGTAATGTGTCGCTGATATCGCTGAAAGTCACGTGATGCTTAGCGACATCGGTAGAATTTGATGTTTTTCAATCTTTTTTTATATTGCTTAGAAATTTGAGTATGGTTTGCAAGTTTTATTGAAAAACTCCACCCTGTGGGATTCCCTGTATACAGGGAATCCCCCTCCAGGAACTCCACCTACAGGGAATCCCACTCTTTTGGTCGACATAGACCCCATCAGTGTTTATAGATGATGTTTGGCAATAACTGTGTGGTGTTTGTATGGGTTGCTTTAAAGGTACTGAACTTGTCAAATCCAGGTGCACGGAGCCCTTGGGGCTTTTAGTCATACCCCAAGCAGCTATCCGTTAGAAGAACTACCAAGTTTCATTGACTTGCACCCAAAGAGTCAAGAACTGCAATTTTTTTTTTACGAATTAATTTACTCGGACTGGTCTTGGCCTATTTTTGACTCACATGCGAAGCAAAAATGAGTCTATGTACTCACCCGAGTCGTCCGTCCGTCCGTCCGTCCGGAAAACTTTAACGTTGGATATTTCTTGGACACTATTCAGTCTATCAGTACCAAATTTGGCAAGATGGTGTATGATGACGAGGCCCCAAAAAACATAAATAGCATCTTGACCTTGCTTTAAGGTCAAGGTCGCAGGGGCCATAAATGTTGCCTAAAAAACAGCTATTTTTCACATTTTTCACATTTTCTCTGAAGTTTTTGAGATTCAATACCTCACCTATATATGATATATAGGGCAAAGTAAGCCCCATCTTTTGATACCAGTTTGGTTTACCTTGCTTCAAGGTCAAGGTCACAGGAGCTCTTCAAAGTTGGATTGTATACATATTTTGAAGTGACCTTGACCCTGAAGTATGGAAGATAACTGTTTCAAACTTAAATATTATGTGGGGCACATGTTATGCTTTCATCATGAGACACATTTGGTCACATATGATCAAGGTCAAGGTCACTTTGACCCTTATGAAATGTGACCAAAATAAGGTAGTGAACCACTAAAAGTGACCATATCTCATGGTAGAAAGAGCCAATAAGCACCATTGTACTTCCTATGTCTTGAATTAACAGCTTTGTGTTGCATGACCTTGGATGACCTTGACCTTGGTCACATGTATTTTGGTAGGAAAAATGTGTAAAGCAGTTCTTAGTGTATGATGTCATTGCTAGGTTTAGTTATTTGACCTTGACCCTGAAGGTCAAGGTCATGTCAAGGTCAAGCATGTGAGTCGTATGGGCTTTGCCCTTCTTGTTGGATCTAAATTTAGATCAGGTAGATCACCACATCATGCACAAAAAGACACGTCACTAGCAAACTATGTCAGACGTCATCATGAGTTTGTGTAAAACAAAATGGAGGCCGGAATCACTCAGTTGAATCGAACTCCGACCAAACACCACGTAATAACTAGGTTAATTTATGCACTCGCGTGAACAAGAAACTGTCGAGCTTCACAGATGTCGTCGTTGGGTAGTTTTGGGTTTGTTTTACTACCATAGGAGGATTTTTGAACTGTAAATGCACTCAGCTGCAACAAAAACGAAAAACGAAGGCTGTGAGCTGCACTGTGCCTTTAATTGAGGCAAACTTTCCCATGTGAAATTTACGGCCATCCACTAGCGAGGGATGTGTCTGAAACACGTGGACAAGGAGCATGTGTTGAAAGTTTGCCTCACTAAAAGCAAGGGTATTCACTCTTCCACAACACATACAAACCCGACTGAGTTATTTCGGGAATTCGTCTATTTGGATAGGGTTGATTGGCTTGATATGGTAGGGACTGGGTGGCCGAGTGGTAACGCACTTGCGCTCGGAAGCGAGAGGTTGCGTGTTCGACCCTGGGTCAGGCCGCAATTTTCTCCCCCCTTTCCTAACCTGGGTGGTGGGTTCAAGTGCTAGTCTTTCGGATGAGACGAAAAACCGAGGTCCCTTCGTGTACACTACATTGGGGTGTGCACGTTAAAGATCCCATGATTGACAAAAGGGTCTTTCCTGGCAAAATTGTATAGGCATAGATAAAAATGTCCACCAAATACCCGTTTGACTTGGAATAAAGGCCGTGAAAGGTGAATGCTCGCCTAATAGGCTACTGAGCTTTACTGGCCGATGTGAATGCGTTATGTATTGTGTGTAAATAACGTATGTTTGTCTGTCTGTCTGTAAAAAATTCCATTTCAAACGGCAGTAATTAATATGTAAATTAATATGTAAGCGCCTAGGGCTATATCTAGATTAGGCGCATAAAAATGATCACAATAATAATAATAATATTAATATGGAACAAGGATACAACATGTGTGTGTGTGTATATGCATGTAACCATAGACCAAATAGCCTGGACCGCCAACTCGTCACGCGACCCTTCGAGGTTATAACGCTCGACTTTCAGGGGCGCTTAGCGTCCGGTTTTAAAGGCCAGCGATTCGAAGACAGTGAAAAGAAAGCACGCTCCAGTTATTTGTGACAATGGGAGGTGACAATGAACTGGATTTTCCCAAACTCCAAAGTAAACTTAACAAAACACATCGAAAAACATGTTCCATATATGTACTTTAGCTGAGTTTATTTTAGCATTTTCAGAACTTACCTCAGCAACTTCGTCCATGTTTACAATCGACACCGGATATGACATCCCCCCTGATTTCTGAAAGGCCATGTAAGCGTAGGTTCCTAAATGCGAGAGGCCGCTACCTCGCAATAGAGAGAAAGAGCGGAGAGAGAGCAAGTTGGCGGTCCAGGATTAAGGGTCTATGATGTAATATAAGTGTGTGTGCAGCATTGATTTGATTTAATGATGGCAATAAATTAAATCACCAAAAGAATAGATGCTTTGACCCAAAGAATTGCTTAGTTAGCAAAAGATATTCCAACAAAAAATCGGATGTTTTCACCCAAGAAATAGATGCTTCTAGCAAAAAACCGATTGATTCTAGAGAAAAAAAATGATTGATTCTACCAAAAAAAGACATGAGACTTGCAAAAGAATTCTCAACAAAAAAAACCGAATTATTTTAACAACAAAATAGCTAGTGTCAGCAACAAATATAAAGTTTAGTGTACTTTTAGAAACAAGAGATCGCTGATTTCTCACACGATGTGAATTCTCGGTCTTTGGTCCACTGCTTCCCAATTCCCCGTCTTCTTTTAGCTGGTGGCTCACTGTCAGACACCCAGGGGCGGATTAGGGAGGGGGGGGGTGTTACAGGGGTTCTGGACCCCCCCCCCCCCCCCCCCCCAGCTGTCAAAAAAAATATAAACAAGTCGCGTAAGGCGAAATTACTACATTTAGTCAAGCTGTGGAACTCACAGAATGAAATTGAACGTAGTCCGCCGCTAGTGCAAAAGGCAGTGAAAGTGACGAGCCTGTTTGGCGCGGTAGCGGTTGCGCTGTGCTTCATAGCACACTTTACTGTACCTCTCTTCGTTTTAACTTTCTGAGCGTGTTTTTAATCCAAACATATCATATCTATATGTTTTTGGAATCAGGAACCGACAAGGAATAAGATGAAAGTGTTTTTAAATTGATTTCAAAAATTTTATTTTGATCATGATTTTTAATTTTTTTAATTTTCAGAGCTTGTTTTTAATCCAAATATAACATATTTATATGTTTTTGGAATCAGAAAATGATGAAGAATAAGATGAACGTAAGTTTGGATTGTTTTATAAAAACAATTTGTTTTTTACAATTTTCAGATTTTTAATGACCAAAGTCATTAATTAATTTTTAAGCCACCAAGCTGAAATGCAATACCGAAGTCCGGCCTTTGTCGAAGATTGCTTGGCCAAAATTTCAATCAATTTGATTGAAAAATGAGGGTGTGACAGTGCCGCCTCAACTTTTACAAAAAGCCGGATATGATGTCATCAAAGACATTTATCGAAAAAAAGAAAAAAACGTCCGGGGATATCATACCCAGGAACTCTCATGTCAAATTTCATAAAGATCGGTCCAGTAGTTTACTCTGAATCGCTCTACACACACACGCACACACACATACACCATGACCCTCGTCTCGATTCCCCCTCTATGTTAAAACATTTAGTCAAAACTTGACTAAATGTAAAAAATAACACTAACTTTAAAAGAAATAATGAGTGGCTGCTGACACCAGTTGATCATGTTTAAAGTCAAGGATAAGCCATAAATTGTTCATAAAATAACTAAAACTCTTCAGCTTCTGGGGGGCAGCCCCCCAGACCCCCCAACCGGGCCTTGCCCATGTACCCCACGAGAAGTCTACCCCTGGACCCCAGGTTGTAACACCCCCCCCCCCCCTCTGGCTTAACTGCTCCGCCCCTGGACACTGACGTATCATTATCAAATCTCACTGGATTGATCCTCTCAAAATCCATCTCTCCACCTTCAAACTCCATTTTCAACTGACAGAATCTGTGTCCTTGCTTGATTCAGCTGAATTTGTGATCACAAATCACCTCTGCTTAAGCGAAATCAGTGAGTTAAAACAATGACCATCACTCACACTGTGTTTCACTGTGTTGGTGAATGACAATCCATTTTTTTGTTGAAACGATTTTTCTTTTGCCTGAAGTAGTCAATCTTTTGCCTGATTATATTTTCTTTTGCCTGAGTATATTTTCTTTTGCCAGTTTATTTAATTTTTTGTTCAAACAGCAACTCTTTTAGCGGATCAAATTTTGTTTTGGTACATGAATTCTTTGTCACTCAAACCATCTTTTCTTTTGGTGAAAGCATCTATTTCTTTGGTAGAACCATCTTTTCTTTTGGTTCATTAAACAGGTGCCTTCAATGATTCATTTTTTCTTCTGCAGGAATTCCTTGCGGGCTGGTTCGTCTTTGTGGATATGATTTTGATCATGCAAGTTGTTTATTATCACAATTGTTACAAGGAAAAACCCGAGCGTAAGTTGCATGATTTTGCGTTTGATGTAGTAAAAAAAATTTTTTTTTTTTTTTTTGCCAAGCACATCATTGTGGGGCTTTTAATCAATAACATTCATCCGTCTACAATGTATCATCATTCATCCATCAACATTTATAATAAATATGTAAATGGCAAGTATACAAGACATATATATACAGCACTAGAGGAATACCCGGCTTCGCCGGGGTGAATCGCGAGACAGAGACAGACAGCGTGGCGGTTCATCACAATCACCTCTGCAGGCGAAGTCCTGTCAAACGGGATTGAGAATTTTAGAGCTTATTTCTTAGCCCTATATTATCTGTTGTGGCTTCTCAAATGCCAGAACATACAGACAGACAAAAGCCGCTAGACCCCATCACAAACAGAACTCTACAATCCACAGGTTTTTGCCCACACACACACACACAAACACACACACAGAGAAGCCGTATATATATATATATATATATGTATATCTATATCTATAAATATATAGAGATAGGTGAGAGTGTATTTTTCGCGTGGCTATAAATTGATTCGACCTTTTCACTTTGACAGTAAGAACAACTTACGGGTGCAAGGGAAGCGTTCTGGACAGCGCAGTGACATTCTAAAAATAGTTACTCAGAAACGGGAATTTGGGGTGAACGGCGCGAGACAGAGACAGACAGCGTGGCGGTTCACCACAATCACCTTTGAAGGCGAAGTCCTGTCAAACGGGATTGAGAATTTTAGAGCTTATTTCTTGGCCCTATATTATCTGCTGTGGCTTCTCACATGCCAGAACATACAGACAGACAAAAGCCGCTAGACCACATCACAAACAGAACTCTACAATACACAGGTTTTTGCCCACACACACACACAAACACCCACACACACAGAGAAGCCGTATATATATATGCATATCTGTATCTATAAATATATAGAGATAGGTGAGAGTGTATTTTTCGCGTGGCTATAAATTGATTCGACCTTTTCACTTTGACAGTAAGAACAACTTACGGGTGCAAGGGAAGCGTTGTGGACAGCGCAGTGGACAGCGCAGTACATTCTAAAAATAGTAATAGTAACTTAGAACTGAACGGGAAAGCCACACGAAGGAAGGGAGATAAACGCCAAACACTGGAGAAGATAAGGAAGAGTTACTTATAATGGTGAAATGAACACAAAAACGAAAATGAGTTCAGCGCTGCGCGCTGAGAGCACGTGTTGAAATATCTCATCGATGATATTGTGTCCGGGGTGTAGCTGAATACGGTGTCCAAATTTGAAAAAGATCCACCGAGAACTTTGGCGTTGTGATGTGGTGTAGCGGCTATGGTGTGTCGGTATGGGGGCCCGGGTAGCTGAGGTGGAACCAAAATAGCTGAGGTGGAACCAAAATCGGTTCCGCGCTGCGCGCTGAGAGCACGTGTTGAAATATCGACCAGGTTGTGTCGTGTCCCGGGTCTACCTGAATATGCCCACCAAATTTGAAGCAGATCCATCGAGAACTTTGGCCGTGCATCGCGCACAGACAGATACACAGACAGATACACAGACAGACAGATACACAGACACACAGACACACAGACACACAGACACTAGTCGTATATATATATAGATTAGGACATAACGGACAGACGGACATATAACATACCGTTCGCCTACAAGTAAGGCCGGAGCTTAATTAACATAACATGCAGATTACAATACTTGACATTATGGACGTATTACCTGCTTAATAATAATACAGTCAGTTAATAATACTGTCAAACAAACAAAAAAACAAACAAACAAAAATCAAAGCAAAAACACATATATATATACCCAGTCCCCCTGCAGAGACACATTCCGCCATCCAGACCATTCAGACATGCATCACTGATGTTAAATCTTGGATGGTCGATAACAAACTCAAGCTGAATGATGATAAGGCCAAAAAAAAAAAATTGTCTGTTTCTGGTAACATGGCTAAAAAAAATAGGGTCGGTAGGTCGGGAATTTTTTTTTTTTTTTTTTTTTTTTTTTTTTTTTACCCCCAAATGTAGACCAATAAAACTAACTTTAAAAATCGCGCAAAGAGACTGGATTCACTATACATAGAGACAAGACACTCAACACATTTACAAATCGTCAGCGGACTTTCGTTTTCACACGTTTTTGTTGTTCATTTTCTCACCCTGTCCTTTACCACCACCAAAAAACCCAAAATTTTGGAGTTTGGAAAAAAAAAGTTTAGGGTCGGCGCCGAAATTTAGGGTCGGTCGGGTGACCAGAAACAGACAATTTTTTTTTTTGGCCTAAGACTGAAGTCTTACTGTGCAAAAAGAAGAACACTACATTTCCCTCTCCCCAACCTGTTTCTGTTCAAATAGGCAATACCGACATTCTTTTCTCACCATCAACTAGAAACCTTGGATTCACCCTTTCATCTGACATGACCCTTAACAAACATATATCTTTAGTCTGTAGAGCAGCTTATTTTGAGCTTCGTAAGATCAGCACCATTCGCCACACACTCTCCTCTCAAACAACTAACACTCTTGTCTGTGCCTTTGTTCTTTCTAAACTTGACTACTGCAACTCTCTTCTCTCTGGCTGTCCTCTGTACCTCCTGCATAAACTACAAAAAGTCCAAAACTCGGCAGCACGCCTCATTCTCAAAGCACGAAAACGAGATCACGCAACACCACTTCTTCACACACTGCACTGGTTACCTATTCAAGCCCGCATTGACTACAAACTGTCCACCCTCTGCTTTAACTTCTTTTCTGGCTCGTCTCCTGCTTACTTCTCTGAACTCCTCACCGTCTATTCTCCAGCAAGACAACTCCGTGCCTCTTCTGACTGTCGCATCCTTACCATTCCACACACCAAAACCAAAACATACGGACAACGCACTTTTACTTTCTGCGCACCCACACAATGGAATTCTCTCCCCTTTCACATCCGCCACTCTCAGTCACCCCAAGCATTCAAACGAGCACTTAAAACGCACCTCTTCAAGAAATACAACCCCTGATTTTGTTTTCTCAGTCCATCAGTAGGCTACATGTAGTGTATTTGTTGTTTTAGTGATAATGTATGTAAACATCTAGGACTGTTTTCAGCATTGTTGATAACATGTTCTGTTTGATTAAGGGTATTCAGCTGGTATTTCCTTGTTTTTTACTACCTATTTTATTCATGTTTTTATTACTTAGTTAGTGGAAGAATCTTTTGTAATGTATGTGTGATGGTGTATGCTTTTAATTAAGCGTTGTTGACTATGAATGTAGATGTAAATGCTTGTATAACTGTGTTTTAATTTTAAATGTGTCAAGCGCAAAGAGCATAAATGTAAAGTTATGATGTTGCGCTATATAAATGCTCATTTATTATTATTATTATTATATACGCAAATCATCACATCTCTGCACAACCTAGCGTACTACCTAACCAACTCTTCATATGGGGACCATAATTCTACAAATTTGGTAATGTTACCAGAATTCAAACTGGAATATTTTTCTATTTCAAATCTGTATTTCGAATTTCTTAAAAATATTTCTAACAGTGGCCTTGTCTCTTGTAACTTACTCTTATAAATATAAAACTTTGCAAACAAAATGATAAAATCCAAAACCACATCTACCTTAACATTGTTCATACACCCAAACAAAATAAATTCTTCTGTAAAAAGAACATTTGCGCGGTAATTACTGTTGAAGTTGTTTGTCATATCAGTGCTGGATGGCCGAAAAAAACACGATTGCTAATTCAGTGAAAAGAAGCAATAACTCAGTAACTGTCTGTTCCTCTGTGATGAACACTGTTCAAGAAACACACAGCTGATCATTGTGGATATGACAGGCTGGCAGCATTTGCTGGATGTTGCACAGTATAAGGCCAAAAAAGAAAATAGGTGTGGTTACGGTAACATAGCCCAAAAAAATAGGGTAGGTAGGTAGGCAATCACTTTTTTTTTTTTAAACTTTTTTTTCTAATGTGTACAAATTAAACCTACTTGACAGGGAAATAAGTGTGCGACTCGGGCGCTTTCGCTTTCATTGCGTTTTCTGCACTCGTTTTCTTGTGTTTTTTGTTTTGTTTTGACAAATGTAATAAAAAGTTACAGGGTCGGCCCCTAAAAATAGGGTAGGTCGGGTTACCGTAACCACACCTATTTTTTTTTTAGGCCTAAATAAACAAGAAGAAATAGAATCAAGAAAGAAAAATAACATTTATGGAACGTTTACTTGACTCTTTATACTTGCATGACTCTTTGACTTGGCTTTTTACATTCGTATGTGCACAGTATATCCTTTCTTGTTTTGAAACAGATCCCGGGCCGTTGAAAAACGGATCCTTGGTGCTATGCATTATGGGTCTCCTGTCATTGACGGCGCCACTTAACAGGCTGATGTCATCGGGGGATGCCGACAGCTTTGCACCAGGATCAAGAACTTCCAGGACTTTGCTAACTGCTGACGTTCCCACTGCTGCGGAACCACTGATACCCTTTTTCCATGTAAGACCATTTTTCGTTTGTTGGATCTGATCCTGGTTATGATTCTGGAATGAAAGCTGTCACCAAGCCATGGTATCAGAACTAAAGACTTTAATCATTGAAAAGTGGACACTTTACTTTGCTGTTAGTTTTTGTTTTTATCAGTGTTGTAGTAGATATTATTGCGGCTATTCAGAAATCTAAACAACATTTTGAATCAAGTCAACAGCAGCGATATAAAAAGAGTGTTTTAGAAACTAGTTTCTTCTGATCACTGAATGCTGTAACAGACCTACATATTAATAGTCCTTCCGGCTCACAATCCCATGTAAATCATAGAGAGAAAACCTTACTAACTGTTCGGTGATTATTTTCTTCACCGTTTCACAAGTATGTGTCTTTTTATTCCCCAGGACGTGAAAGAATTGACAGGCTATATAATTGGAGTCGTTTCTGCTCTTTTCTACGCTGGTTCACGCACATTTCAGATATTGAAAAATGTGAGTATATTTTTGCAGCGTCATGAATGTTTGTTAGTTGTAATGTTTGTGCGTGTGTTATAATGCAATAATGCAATATGTTATGATGTAATGTGTGATGATGTATTCGGTGTTTGATAGTGGATGTATGCTTGTTAGTTGTAGATCTAGTACGATGTTTGAGGCTGTAATGTTTGTGCGGGTGTCATATGTAGCCGTACGAGGGTTCCAGTGTGTGAGTTGTGCATGGCCGGGCGCTAGAGTGCTGCATGAATGAGTAAGTGCATGTGGAGTTGTATGGCTGGGTGAATTGTGGGTTGCGTACGTCCGAGGGGCACATGTAGCCTGTGTGTCTGAAGTAGTGGGTATGTGTGCGTAAGGGTGTGTTGATATTGAACTTCAGTTGTTGCTTTGTAAATGTCTATGTATCAGTGTATTATGTCTTGCCACACACATGCCAAATTTCCTTGTATTGATGAGGACAATAAAATTTCTTGTATCTTGTATCTTGTATCTTGTATCATGAATGCTTGATTGCCTGCCAAACGGTTGTGTGACGTGTCTAGTGTGTTGGCGAAGTGTCTTGTGCTTGTCACTTCTCGCTTTCAGCCCTCACCGCTGGCTAGCACCGTCTGTCCTTTTTAGGACAATGCGAAAAGAGAGCAGAATGCGTCAGTCTCTCCTGCCAGTACAATAACCTCTCCACAACAAGCCCTATGTAGTGCCTCCATCGCGGCGACAGGCGTAAACTGGGTACCGCAAGGCCCCAGGCTAGACTACAAGGACTCGGAGGAGGTTGGCCCCTAGACATGCGGCATGCGGGCCCACCGGTGTGTGGAAACGCCCAGGTGCCCACGAACCAACCTCCAGCTATGGGTCAAATAGCCGGGCAGGATAGGCTCGTCAACCCTGGCAGGCAGCTATCCTAAGAGAAGACCACTCTGAATTCAAAACGAGGGTAGAGGAGGCTCACCATCCATGGAAGGAAACTCGTCTAGGAGAAGGAAAACTCCGAAATGGAACCCACGCAGTCCCTCGAAGACGGAACGGCACTGGCCTTTTTTAGGCGGGGAGCAGACCGGGTGCCTACGCTACCCTCGACAAATGGTTGTGTCATCAACGAATGCTTGATTGTTGATGATGACAATCTTTTTTGTTTATACTGCTCCATGCTCTCGGGGGGGGGGGGGGGGGGGGGGGGGGGGGGATGGGATGGGATGGGATGGGTAGGGTAGGGTGACAGAGGTTCAATTGCCTGTTTGTTGGATTAATTTATGTGTGAGGATGTGTTTTGGGCTGGGGGGGGGGGGGGGGGGGGGTTCAGGGTGTTAGACGCTTTCGCAGGGAGGGGGGGTGGGGGGGGGGGGGGGGTACCATGTGTCTGTTTGTCTATCCATCCATCTTTATACATGTTTGTCTTCTTTATACCCGTATATCTGTGAGTCTTTGTTGTCTGGATCTTACAGAAATGTTGGTTCAGCATCTGTGAAGGTTTCAATCTGTTCTGCTTTATTCCTTTCCATTAAAAATTGCACTGGTCAGAATTGTACTGCTACTTTGCCCAGGTGTTTTGTCTTTCTTTGCTTGTGTTGATTATGTACAGCTCAATCAAACTCAACTTTAACCTTAAAGTTTAGTGGTTTTTTATTTCTTTGACAGAAAAAGTACAAGAAGGTGGCAGGGCTTGAACGCCAGACCTTTATCCTGTGCATTGTGGGAAACATCCTGTACGGTTTGGCCATTTTCCTGTACTCACTGGACAAAAACTACTTGATAGAACATCTACCTTGGGTCGTTGGCAGCTGGGGAATCGTCATGATGGACTGCTTTGTATCCTTTCAACCCAGCTAATAGTTTGTTTGTTGTGTTTTTTACTCATGTTTGTATGCACATGGATCAGTGTAAGGGCAAAAGTTGTCTATCTGTGGGTGTGGTTATGTGTGTGTGTGTCTCTGTGTGTGTGTGTGTTTGTGTGTTTGTTTGTGTGTGTGTGTGTTTGTGTTTGTGTGTGTTTGTGTGTGTGTGTGTGTGTGTGTGTGTCTGTGTGTGTGTTTGTGTGTATAGTAGCAATGTTTTTTGAATTCAATCCAACGGTGAACAATCTCTTGCACAGTGAAACCACCATTTTAACCCTTACCCCCCCCCCCCCCCCCCCCCCCACCTCCTCCACCCCCTTTGAGTGTACATGCGAGGACAAGACCACGTACGCACAGAAACGATCCTGTCATCTTTATGAGAGTTTGGTACTGTAGGTTACAGAAGCACGACAATACCCAGCATGCATCCCCTGAAAACAGAGTTAGACTGACTATATGGCACTGCACTTAAAAACCTACTTGTGCAAAACACGAGTGTATGTGAAATTTGCGGCCCATAAAAACAGAAGAAGAAGAAGTTTTCCTTGACACGTGATTTCAGGTTATATACCAAATCAACAAGTACAAGGATCTGCTGCAGGAGATGCTTAACAAGGAGGTGGATGTGAACCCACCAAGTGATGCATACATCGACGAAGAAGCCCCTCTGTTGAATCAACAATACGACCAGTATGGGACGCTAGGCAGGTATAATTAACCTGAAACCCCAGCGACGAAAAGGGTGGTTTTTTTCATCAGTGCAATGACCAATATGCGATGTTGAGCAGAAATAATGAACCAGTAACCCCTTCTGCACAGCACGCTTGTTTGAATGTATGTGTGTGATTATGTGCGTCTGTTTTTGCCTGTGTGATAGTATTTATAGCCTGAAGATGCGCCAATGACCGGTCTTTCCATTGAAAAGAATTACCTTGGAACTCCCTCTTGAGACCCCCCAATTTCCCTGAAATTAGCACTTGTTTCTGTTTTTGTTTTGTTTATGGAAAATTTGTGTAGATTCAGACATTTCTTTTAATGATACTCAGGTTAACAGGGTATGCCATGCCCGGGCAAAGTTGTGTGTGTGTGTGTGTGTGTGTGTGTGTGTGTGTGTGTGTGTGTGTGTCAACCTCTCTCTGTCACTAGTGTCAGTATTTATGTCGGCCTGAATCTGTGTCTCAGCGTGGATGTGGATGTGTACACATGATAGTCTATGAAAAAATGCTGCTTTTGAAATGAGAACCGATGCATCATGAAAAGGTTTGTGTAGATCATGTCAGCAAAAAGTTATTTTGTTCTTCGAGTCATTGCTTTCATGGCAGAAGGAGATTTATTTTACTTACATGTGCATGATTGAGTGAGAACAAGACAAAATGACTCGTCCAGAAGAACATGTTTTTACAGTCATTTGGCTTTTATGTTTTGACTTTTGACAAGTTTGACATCATACATGTATTTGGGGAATTTTTATCAGGGGTCAAGTGTGTGAATAATAATTGTTTTCTCTCAACTTAAAACCAGGTATGTGCTAGCATCATTTGTTTACATTTACTGATTTAGTCACATTCAGTGAATGTTTATCCCACGTGAGGATTCTTAGGCCAAAAAAAAAATTGTCTGTTTCTGGTAACATGGCTAAAAAAAATAGGGTCGGTAGGTCGGGATTTTTTTAATTTTTTTTGTAAATTTTTTTTTACCCCAAATGTAGACCAATAAAACTAACTTTAAAAATCGCGCAAAGAGACTGGATTCACTATACATAGAGACAAGACACTCAACACATTTACAAATCGTCAGCAGACTTTCGTTTTCACACGTTTTTGTTGTTCATTTTCTCACCCTGTCCTTTACCACCAAAAAAAAAAAAAAAAATTTGAGGTTGGAAAAAAAAAGTTTAGGGTCGGCGCCGAAATTTAGGGTCGGTCGGGTGACCAGAAACAGACAATTTTTTTTTTCTTGGCCTTATCCCTTGTGTTTTGTCTGTTTTACTTGATTGTGAGCTACAGTTTACTGTAATTTAGCTTCCCACTTGCTATGACAGTGGGTGTTTTTTATCTTGGACTTCTGAATACAAATAAAAACTGCTTTTAAAACAGCCTTTTTTTAAAATCACAAATGATGTGGGTTTTTATTAGATTTCAAACAGCAAATTCGAAATGTTTAATTCAGTTATTGCTTGTGTTTTAATAGCTTCAACAGCTGTTCTTTTTAGTTGTCATACAGTGGCTCTAATTCGATAAATGTCTGAAATATATTTGTTCTTTGCTCTCTCTCTCTCTCTCTCTCTCTCTCTCTCTCTCTCTCTCTCTCTCTCTCTCTCTCTCAAGGACAGATTGTAAGAAAAGGCGTAGCCTTAAATCTTAATCCTTGTTAAATAAAGTTCAATTCAATTCTCTCTCTCTCTCTCTCTCTCTCTCTCTCTCTCTCTCTCTCTCTCTCTCTCTCTCTCTCTCTCTCTCTCTGTCAGTCATTAACAGCTATTGTGTTTTCAGCGTAGCAATAGGGCCCGATATTTAGACGAGACAAGTATAATGCCGACGAGTCGAAGACGAGTCGCATTATACTTGTTCGAGTCTAAATATCGGACCCTATTGCTACGATGAAAACACAATAGCGTTTATATAGCTATTCTGACATTACATTCTGTGTTAAAATCATGTTTTTGTCAGCAACAAGGACCAGAATGGTCCATGTCGTTGATTGCAGACGACGGTTTCCTTTCTGCATGAAGCCACGGAAATAACCGAACATTGAAAAACCCACGGACATGTATTACGGAGAAAACTCAAGATAACCGGATGCTTAGCATTACGTCAATATCTTAGGAATCATATGACGTTATGACGTATCATGCTTGCCTACGTAGATTGTATGTTCGAAAGTCTGACTTCTGTTGGGAATTCGCGTGGTGAAGACTGCGGTAAATCTGTAGATGATAAGAGAACAAGGATTGTCTCAGAAGAAACGACGAAATGCTTCAGACCGGTAACTTCATTTCAACATTGCACTACACAATGGACGTTCTATGTGACAGGAGAGTTTGCTGATTTTGTGTTAAACATTGGTGATTGGAGAGATCGTCTGCAAAAATCAGAGATAGGTCGCTTCAGATTGCAGCTTCTGGAAATTTGCAAGGTTTGCTGCCAGTTAAAGAACTGGATTTTACACGTAATGTATGTCATGTACAGTAAGCAACAACAAAAACACACACAAAGCAAATGGCATCGTCTGTCGACTAGTCACAGACACAAGCCTGGCGAGGTATGCGTGTACTTTATACACGTGGAAGAAACCGGAACCATGCGTCTTTGTTATTGCTGATATCGTTTGGATATCGGCAAAAATGGCCAACTTTCGTAGCGTTATGCTTTGATGATCGGAAAAGGGATGTGTGAGACCATCCAATCACAGCCCCCGAATCCCCCCACGTGTCCATCAGAATAGCTATATAATCCCATGTACATGCCAATGTTAGGGTGCCTGCAGAAATCAGCATGTATCTTTTTTTTGTTTTTGTTTTTTGTTAGTTGCCTTTCCTGTTCAATATTTGTACTCTTATTCAACCAGTTAATGATCATCCTTCGTTGTGTGTGTGCGTATTTGTTCAGTAGAAAGTTATTGTTACATGTGCTGTGTGAATTCGTTTCTGCAATATGTACATGGAATGTGTATTTTATGTCAAAAGAAAACATGTAATAATTCATAATCTAGCTTGTTTAACTTTCCAGTATATTGTGTCTTTTACATTTTGGATGTCGTTAATGACGGTATTCATTTTATACTTGTATGAAATAATTATAATGGGTGTTTTTTAATTTTGATTTTTGTACACATGGGGCATCAAATCTGTTGTACCTAAGTTTAAGATATTTACTCACTGCTTTGTACATTTTCTGCATTAACTTATTTTTGACGCCGCCACTGAGATAGAGGTATCATCAATGCGTCCGATTTTCCAGGTAAGTATCATCAGTGCATCCTTCTTCTTCTGCGTTCGTGGGCTGAAACTCCCACGTACACTCGTGGTTTTTTGCACGAGTGGAATTTTACGTGTATGACTGTTTTTTACCCCGCCATTTAGGCAGCCATACACCGTTTTCGGAGGAAGCATGCTGGGTATTTTCGTGTTTCTGTAACCCACCGAACTCTGACATGGATTACAGGATCTTTTTCGTGCGCACTTGGTCTTGTGCTTGCGTGTACACACGGGGGTGTTCGGACACCGAGGAGAGTCTGCACACAAAGTTGACTGAGAAATAAATCTCTCGCCAGTGCATCCAATTTTCCTGCATCTTTTAGATATGAGTCAATTTTATTCATGCATTTGCTCTTTAAGTGAGAAATGTTTGTGTGGTTTTTTTTTCATTTAGACTGTAGTTTTCATTTGTAACTGAAGATGCTTATTTGTTTTCTTAGTTTTTGCTAACCAGAAGTACATGTACTGTTCCATGCCATAACCAAGCATAGTTTGTGAATTAAATGTTAGCAGCTAGCAACTGTTCCCACAATTAATCTTGGCTTTTACACTAGGTCTGGGACTTGCCTGTCTATACGCATGCTTTGGCCCCCCCAAAAAAATAGTCTGTTTATGGTATCCCGATCGACCCTATTTTTTCGCGCGACTCTAGACTTTTTGGGGGCATTTGGGAGAGAAAAAAAAATTAAATAAATTTTTTTATTTTTTTTAAAGTCTTTGTTTGTTGGCAAAATAACTTAAAAATATAGTTTTTTTTAGAAGAAAACAAAAAAAATTTTAAAATCCCGGCCTACCAACCCTATTTTTTTGGCCTATGTTACTGTAAACAGACTTTTTTTTTTTTTGCCTTAACGGAAACATTCCATTTTTTGTCAGCATAGCATTCACACATTAAAGCTTGCCTTTGTTGTTGAGAAAAGATTTGATCACAGTGAAAAAGTGCAAGAAGAAAACATTTCATTTGTTAAAACATAGCATAAACACACATTGAACCTTGCCTTTGTTGTTGAGAAAAGATTTGATCACTGAAAAAGTGCATACTTTTTTTTCTCCAGATTTTATAATCGTTTAAATTTAAAGGTTTGTGTTGTTTTGAATGGTTTGTTCTCAGAAAAGGGCTTTGTCAAGCACTGACAGTCCTGCACCTGCTTTTCTGAGGACCCACGTATATATATAGCAATGTGCTTTTCTCAAAAACGCCAACACATACACACACACACACACCCATGCTCTCCACATGACATTTAGTAGATCTGTCTCGGTGCAAAAGCGTCTTACCTTGTAGAGGTGTTTTCCTCAGAAACAGAATTTGAATCCGAAAGATACTTTATACTGGAGTAGATTTTTTTTTAAATTGCATTTGAATTTAACTCCTTTATACTGGAGTAGTTTGTTTGTTAAAATTGCATTTGAATTGAACTCGCTCTCCACACTTGTGAGATCTGCTTTAGTGAAAGAGACAACTGCTTGTTTTGAAATGTTTTTGTTCTCAGAAACAGGATGTAAAGAAAATATATTCACTTAATTCTTAGTTTTTTTCCTTTGTTTTATTTTGTATTGAATGTCCACATATTCACATTTGCTGTTCACCCCGGTGAGATCTGCCTTTGTATGAGAGTTATTTTTGTTGAAAAATGGTTTTAGAATTTGGATGAAAAGGAAGTTTTATCTGAAATTGCTATGATTGAACACTTTGAACACTTTATCTGCACATATTTATTATGATATAATATGCGTGTGGAAGGAGTGTGAAGTTTGGATGCATACACCATAACAAAATCCTGTGCTTTGCATTTGGTAAATAAACTGTTTGACTTTAACTTTGATTAAATCTGTCTTCTGTGAGCTCAGCATATATTCCACATTTGACAAGATCTGCTTAAATACAAGTTATTTGCAATGAAATAATAGCTTTGTTTTCCTTATTTAAAAGGCATACTATTTTATAACAAAATGGTTAGGGTTGTTGTACTTTCCTGTCCAAGATAATAGCTCTGGAAGAAGGTTTTGTTTAATGTAGCTTTTTAGTGTTCAAAATATCTTGGCCTATTTTTGTGCCCCAAAATTGCAAGGCTGACTTAATTTCCACACCAGCAAGATAAGTACTGGAATTAACTGGGTTTTTTGTTTAAAGATTTACTGAGATAGCTTTTCAGAATTTAAGAAATTAATGTGCTTTCATGGCCTCTACTTTTGGGTTCACATTTTGACAGGCTGTCCTACTCTCCACAATCGCAAGATCTGTTTCACAAGAGGCATAAGCCGTTTGCTTTGAAAGATATGCTGTCTCAGAGATAGTGTTTCAATACAAAATTGCTTCAGTCCACAATTACATTTTGTTCCTGTGGATATTAAAAAAAACTGACTTTAGTCTCCACAATTATTAGATCTGCTTGGCTAGACCCAAAAGTGCTTTTTTTTAATCTCCAGTTATACCATTTGAATATCCACAATATTTGCTCAGCATTTATCAGGATGAAAGTGTTGTCTCACTGACTTGTAAAGCCGATCTTGCCAATTTTAGCATTCACCTGATATACCCCCGTTTGTAAGGTATGTTACTCATACATGTGCTGCTATGTTTTATTATGATGTGTGTGTTGCTGTTTTTGTTTTTATAAAATAAATTACTAATTTGTGAATATGTATTTTCACCTGCCAAGTAGTTCCTGCTGGAAAATAGCCCCTTGCATTTTATAACTATACTTCACATATTTTTCCAAAGTCTTGTTTATGCAGTAGCTGAGGAGTGGATTGCATTGCTAATAGAGAATCATAAATAACAAGTTATGAGTCATTGATCATGTTGTACTAACTGTGTTTGCACAGCAGTATGAACTTCCTCTATTGATTATGTATCCTTTAGTTAATAATCACATGAGTCAGTTTCAGATTTTGAGCCTCACATCTCGGTGTGTCAGATTTTCTGCACCTTTTCGCATAGCACATGGGTATAACGAGTTGAAAGCGATTGCTCTTTAGAACTGCATTTGCTTGTACAGCAGTGTAAAATGCCTCCAATCATTATAACACAGGACATAATCACATGAATCTGTGTCAGATTCTGAGCCTGATATCAACTTTTTTTCAGATTCCCTGCACAGTTTTGCACATAACTTTGCAAAAACAGCACAGATCTTCTTCTTCTGCGTTCGTGGGCTGAAACTCCCACGTGCACTCGTGGTTTGCACGAGTGGAATTTTACGTGTATGACCGTTTTTACCCCGCCATTTAGGCAGCCATATGCCGTTTTCGGAGGAAGCATGCTGGGTATTTTCGTGTTTCTATAACCCACCGAACTCTGACATGGATTACAGGATCTTTTTCGTGCGCACTTGGTCTTGTGCTTGCGTGTACACACGGGGGTGTTTGGACACCGAGGAGAGTCTGCACACAAAGTTGACTCTGAGAAATAAATCTCTCGCCGAACGTGGGGACGAACTCACGCTGACAGCGGCCAACTGGATACAAATCCAGCGCGCTACCGACTGAGCTACATCCCCTTGCTGTCTGTGCATGTACGTGCAGTGAAGTGGTAAAGGGTTGCTCATAATACCCTTGTTTTGGAAAGTCTAGCAACTCTTTAAAGATGCCCTTCTAATCTTTAAGTAATGAATTAAACCACTGCAGGTCTGTTTTGGCTTTTACATTGAAATAAACTTCACTATTGGTACGCATGATAATGGTTGATATGTAGTGTATCCCGGGACCCGCTCTTTACAGTTTACCCTCTCTTTACAGTTTACCCTCTCTTTACAGTTTACCCGCTCTTTACAGTTTACCCTCTCTTTACAGTTTACCCTCTTTACAGTTTACCCTCTCTTTACAGTTTACCCTCTCTTTACAGTTTACCCTCTCCATGAATTTCAAGTACGTAATTTAGGCTTCTAGTTCGCAAAGGATGCAGGGACGTTTGGGGGAGCCCTGGTAATGAAATTATATTTTGCAGAATGACATAGGCATCAATGCATTCTTCTTCTTCTTCGTTCATGGGCTTAGACTCCCACGTTCACTCGTGTTTTTAGTACGAGTGGATTTGTACGTGTATGGCCGTTTTTACCCCGCCATTCAGGCAGCATACGCCGATTTCGGGGGAGGCATGCAGGGTATTTTCGTGTTTCTATAAGTTATAACCCACCGAACTCTGACATGGATTACAGGATCTTTTCCGTGCGCACTTGGTCTTGTGCTTGCGTGTACACATGAAGGGGGTTAAGTCACTAGCAGGTCTGCACATAAGTTGACCTGAGAGATCGGAAAAATCTCCACTCTTAACCCACCAGGCGGCAGCGACCGGGATTCGAACTCACGACTTTCCACTCTTAACCCACCATGCCACTGCGCCCGTCAACATCAATGCATTGATTCTGGTGGGAAAATCCCACTCTGCAGAAAAAACAGCTAAGCTGTAGATTGTTGGTATATGTTCCAGTGGAAGCTCGCTCTTAACCCAGGTAAAAACCTTGACAGGTCTATATGGTGATTCACAAGGTATCTTTTGAATTTGTTGAAGTTTTTGAGATCTTTATCTGTTTTGAAGCAGGAAATATTGATATTCTCATATGGTACACAGTATTTGTTTATAGCCATTGCCATAACTTAGACCTTGCATTGATATAAGACTACTAGGCTGTTTTGCAACCTCTTTACTATGCCATGTGATGTTCTGGTCCTTGTACAGTAAAAAAGCCATGATAAAGGAACTGTAAGGTGTACATAGTGCATATCTTCGCTGTGCAATACAAACTAAGGGTCCCGCAGTGGGGCACTGCGGTTATGAAATTAAAGGCCCCTCCTGTTTTTGGAACCGCAGGAGCTTTCTAGTTTGCTGTTAGGTAGATTTTTGGTTCCTCTTTCCTGTCATGCTCTCTTTTTCTTCATGAATTCTTTTCTTTTTTCTGCCTTCTTGCTCATTCACCTGTATTTTTTCCAAAAATCTCTTCTCTTGCCGCTTGTCTCGCGATTCATGTATAGTTTAATCTGTTAGTGTTCTGATGTAAGTCCAGCAGTAGATAGGTTAAGCCTATTTTAACATACTGGAAACTGGTAATCTTCCAGTAGGTATTAATTTAGTTTTACTAAAGCCTGCTGGGACACAAGTAATGGGTTAGTGCATTTGTAAACAGGAATCGCTTGACAAGTGGCCCCCTTCATCCCCCCCTTCCTCGTCCTGATATGGCTCTGCGTAGTCGGCTGGACGTTAAGCAACAAATAAACAAACAAACAAACAAACAAACTAAGGGTCAGTCATTTCAGGGATTTGTATCACTGTGCAGCAGAATGTAGTGTTGCACGTGAATTTCATCTGAATGGCAGCCATTGAAACCATGATTGTGCAATTCTGTGCTCATTGTTTTGATACACTTACAGAATAAAGGCATAAAATGGAATTTTCTCTTTCTGTCTGTACATGCGTGTATCTCTCCCTCTTTCTCTGTAATTTGCATGTGTGTGTGTGGGTGTGATAAAATTCCGTGCTCATTATTGTTGCAGGTGAATCTCGAAACTGCACATGTTAAATTGACATGACTGACGTTCAGTTTTTGGCTATGTCTCTAAAAAACACACAATCTTGTCACAAAAACTACATCTAACACACACACACACCCACACATACACACTCAGACAAGTATTACACAAGAAATCTGAATGCATACCAAAACATGTATTTAGTTTTACTAATGATTGTAACTATTCAAAAGTTTAACTAACAAGCTTCAAGGAAACGGTTCAAATCAAATTGGATTCTCTCTCTCTCTTGATCTCTCTCTCTCTCTAACACACACACACACTCACACTCACGCACACACTTACACACACACACACACAATTTAATCATGAAGCCACAATCACTGTTTGTCCGTTGCTTCAGGCGATGGTTGGGACACGCCCTGGGCGGCTGCCTGTTTTTCTGCAATGACGTTCTGTATATCTTTGGCAGCATCTGGGTTTTCCTCCATCCATTTTGTGGCGGTGTTCTTCTCCAGCCAATTGGATCCCTGGATCTGGTGGTGGAGGGTGGTCAGCAGTTGTTCAAGGCTCTGGCCTGGTGCTTCACCTTTGAACCACACACCAAAATCCATGACAGAGCAACCAATGTAATTGTAGTCATACAGTGGAACCCCTTTTTAGGACTCCCGGATTTAAGACCTTCCCACCTCTCAATATTTCTCATTTTTATTTCATTTTCATTTTCATTACTTTATTGTCCCATCGCTGGGAAATTCGGGTCGCTTCCTCCCAGTGGAAAGCTAGCAGCAACGGAGTCGCGCTACCCAGGTGTCTGCGTGTTTAAGTGTATTCAGCCACCTGCAGACCTGTTTACCCCCATAAGTGTTTTGGAGTAATGCTCAGCCCCAAAAATAGTAATCCTGGCACAAAAATAGTAATCATCCAGCATTCGTCGCCAATTACAACGCACATGACAACTGTGTCTGCGAAACGCAATCATGCACATATATTCATCATTCACAAACAAAACACATCAGTCAGTTTTTGTAGTCATCATAATTTCAAAGAAGATCACATCAAAAGCACATGCATCACTGATTCTTTTTATTTTGCTCGTAGTAGGCCTTTTTCAGTGTGTCATCAAGCGCTTCTCTACTGTACTTGCGCTTGCCGAATGAGTGAGGGCGAGACTTCACCACTAGAATAAGGCTCTCCAGCGTCTTATCAGACAGACATGATCTCTGGTCCGTCCTGTGCTTTTTCACCCGATTTTGCCATTGAAAAAAACAATGCCAAACATGTGAATTGATAAAAAAAAGAATAAAATTTTTTTGTTTTTGTTTTTTGTTTTTTAACATTTTTTTTATTTATGAAAATCGTAGTCTTGACACGGATAGCGGAATGGCGTATTTTTTGCAGAAAATCGTAATAAATTACGCCAAAATCGTAAGGGTAAACAGGTCTGCACCTGCACTTATGGCAGAGTGACCAAGGTCTTTTACGTGCCATTGTGATGACACGGGGGTGGGACATGGCTTCCATCTCTGGGTCTGCACATAAAGTTGACCCATGTCCGTCCCGGCCCGAATTCGAACCTGCGACCTTCCGATCACAAGTCCAGTGCTCTACCAACTGAGCTACCGGGCCCCCTCTTAAGATTTTCTGTTCATAACCTCCATACATTTACCCCCAAAGCGACCAGTTTATTTAGTCACACGTGTACAATGGAACCCCTCTTTTAAACCGGCACGGTTGGCCTAGTGGTAAGGCGTCCGCCCCGTGATCGGGAGGTCGTGGGTTCGAACCCCGGCCGGGTCATACCTAAGACTTTAAAATTGGCAATCTAGTGGCTGCTCCGCCTGGCGTCTGGCGTTATGGGGTTAGTGCTCGGACTGGTTGGTCCGGTGTCAGAATAATGTGACTGGGTGAGACATGAAGCCTGTGCTGCGACTTCTGTCTTGTGTGTGGCGCACGTTATATGTCAAAGCAGCACCGCCCTGATATGGCCCTTCGTGGTCGGCTGGGCGTTAAGCAAACAAACAAACAAACAAACAAACCCCTCTTTTAAGACTCCTGTGATATTTTGCCTATTTATTTTTTTCTGAGAATTTCTGTTCATATCCTCTTGAAATGTATCTCCATTTTAAAACTCCTATTTTAAGACTGGATTAACTCAGATTTTTGGAAGTCTTAACCAACAAGTTCACTAAATAGGGAATTACTATAGACAGAAAATAGAAAGAAAATGCAATACCAGAAAACATTCTGTTGCCCCTATGGCTCTTGCATGTATCTGATAACTAACCAAACTATACCTTTTGTGGCAGGTATCACTGTCTGTAGCACCAACAAAACTGTTTGTCAGCTTAAATCAAATTTGGTGACAGTCATCTCATGAATGGGCCTGATACAGTGGAACAACCCCCCACCCCCCCCCCCCCCTCCCCCTCCTTATAAGACCCCCCAATTTAAGACTCCTCCCTTTTAAGACCATCTTTTCTCGGGCTTTCTGTTCATAGCCTTTGTACCTCCCGCGGGTTAGGGGGAAGAATTTACCCGATGCTCCCCAGCATGTCATAAGAGGCGACTAACGGATTCTGTTTCTCTTTTTACCCTTGTTAAGTTTTTCTTGTATAGAATATAGTCAATTTTTGTAAAGATTTTAGTCAAGCAGTATGTAAGAAATGTTAAGTCCTTACTGGAAACTTGCATTCTCCCAGTAAGGTCATATATTGTACTACGTTGCAAGCCCCTGGAGCAAATTTTTGATTAGTGCTTTTGTGAACAAGAAACAATTGACAAGTGGCTCTATCCCATCTCCCCCCTTTCCCCGTCACGATATAACCTTCGTGGTTGAAAACAACGTTAAACACCAAATAAAGAAAGAAAGAAAGTTCATATCCTCTGTAAATTTACCCCCATTTTAAGACTCCCTCCTTTTCAAGTCCTGATTTTCACAGATTTTTGGAGGTCTTAAAAGGGGGGTTCCGCTGTATCAAACATGCATCACGGGGACTCAGTGGAACACCTTACCAGTGTTGGGGGCTTCTGCTCCAGGCGAGTTAGCAGGCTCCCCACCGGCTGCATCCGCGTTGGAAGCTTGTGCTGACATTTTTACTTGTGCTACACAAAAAATAGCAATCATGGGCGAGTGTTGTCAGTGACAGAAAACAATGCTTGACAACACACACACACACAAACAAACACACACGCTGAGTCTCACTCTCGCTCCCCCCCCCCCCCCCCATACAGTCCCCACCCATTCCCAAGCCCCCTCCACGAAGGGGTACACAAACATGCTCGAGACCTTATTATTCTCACAGTATTGCGCCCCCCCCCCCCTCCCTCCCTCCCCCTCTTCTTCCCTGTTCTATTTTGCATGGTTTACTGATTAAGACGGCATTGTTTGCTCTTCACATCTACGTGTCTGCCCTGACATCTGCCATGTGCACGTACGTAACATTTTCACCAATACTAAGATAAGTCCCCGTTTAATTCTCAATCACTCCCAGATTGTCCAACCGTTATCATGCAGAAGAAAGGCAACGAAAGTATAAAGGCCCGCTGGGTCAGTCTAAGCGCTAATACCCCTCCTCCCCCCCCCCCCCCTCACAACAGGCATATGAAACAGGATGTGACACTGGTAAGGAGTTGAGACAACCCCACAGGACTGGGTGGCCGAGTGGTAACGCACTTGCGCTCGGAAGCGAGAGGTTGCGAGTTCGACCCTGGGTCAGGGCGTTAGCAATTTTCTCCCCCCTTTCCTGACCTAGGCACGGTGGTGGGTTCAAGTGCTAGTCTTTCGGATGAGACGAAAAACCGAGGTCCCTTCGTGTACACTACATTGGGGTGTGCCCGTTAAAGATCCCACAACTATTGACAAAAGGGTCTTTCCTGGCAAAATTGTATAGGCATAGATAAAAATGTCCACCAAAATACCCGTGTGACTTGGAATAATAGGCCGTGAAAAGTAGGATATGCGCCAAAATGGCTGCGATCTGCTGGCCGATGTGAATGCGTGATGTATTGTGTAAAAAAATTCCATCTCACACGGCATAAATAAATCCCTGCGCCTTGAATATGTGCGCGATATAAATTGCATAAAATAAAAATAAAAATAAAAAATAAAAAATAAAAATAAATCCCTGCGCTTAGAACTGTACCCAAAGAATACGCGCGATATAAGCCTCATATTGATTGATTGATACCCTGCAATACCGGCGCCACCTGCCAACACCTTTCCATGATCTTTTTGCTCTCTCTCATCCATATCAGAGTCGTCTGCCTTCCCTTCAGTTTGGTCACCATGGTTAACACTCCCACCCCCCGGCCCCGTCGGCCCCGTCGGCCCCCCTCAGTCTCATTCATAACAAAATCGTCTACCTTCCCTTTGGTCACCATGGTTAACACTCCCACCCCCCGCCCCCGTCGGCCCCCCTCAGTCTCATTCATAACAAAATCGTCTACCTTCCCTTTGGTCACCATGGTTAACACTCCCACCCCCCGGCCCCGTCGGCCCCCCTCAGTCTCATTCATAACAAAATCGTTTACCTTCCCTTCTGTCGCCATAGTTAACATCCTCCCTCCCCCCCCCCCCCCCCCTTCTCCGTCTCATTCACAACAAAGTCGTCTGAAGTGACACGACCGTGTTACGAGTCAGACTGAGTGGACGTGATCTACAGCTGGCGACAATGACGGCCGAGGTGGCGAGGTGGCCGACTGGTCACAAATTATACCCTGATGGTAGGTTTTCGCCGGAATCAAGTACCATTCACAAAATTGCACGCCTCTCCGTCTCTCTTACAACGGATCGCCCAAACAAACAAGCCGGCGGTTTAACCCGAAGGGTGTTACATCTGGCCCGCCAAACAGACAGACTGACAAACAAACACGTACGCGGTTTGTTTGTTCGGTGTGTTGTCATCCTGCACACCGGCACAATCTTCTCCTTAAGAATAAGAATACTTTATTATCTCATAGAGAAATTCAGGGGTGGTACATAACAATAATACAAACAAGACATTGATTTTACATAAAACATATAGCACTATATAACATGGACATCTTTAAAGCACTGCGCTTACATATTCTCGCACACCTACGCGTATAACGAACTATGGCTAAACATCATTGCAAAATATCATAACATACAATATATTGCAGGAAATATACGGTTGTACATAAAACCAATACATACATGTACATTACTACTGATTGCACTGGCAGAAGAGGGGCTGAGTCGGGTATGTGGATGTGTTTACATGTTGCTAAGGGTGATGGATTTGGGGATGAAGCTGTTTTGCAGCCTGAGTGTCCTAGCTTTGTGCGTGCGAAGTCTACGGCCAGAGGGAAGGAGTTGTTCTTTCGAGTTACCACCACCATCATTGTTGTTATGATTCTGATGCGTAATGATGGGCATTTTTTCTTTTTCTGTTTAAATTCGACTTTGACTGTACCCATATTTGCGTGTGGAGGTTAGGGGGGGGGGGGGGGGGTAATACTAACATTCGAACAAAGGAGAATCTTACGGTCAGCCTGTTTTGTTTGTTCAGCTGACGGGTGAAACGCTAATCTGTGGTCTGATATAAATGTGTGTGAAACTTCTGAGCGTCGGATGAGCGGCCGCTGATTGACTCAGATTACAGCCTTACTGACAGTTACAAACACTGACCGTCGATACTCAAATTACAACACGGGGAAAAACAACAGACAGGCAACAAAGACAGACATGGATACATGCAGACACTTAGGCAAACTTCCCCTCCGGTGCCTGCAAGCAAAGGCAGACAGGCAGGCAGGCAAGCTACACACACACACACACACACACTCTCTCTCTCTCTCTCTCTGTCTGTCTGTCTCTCGTTTGTGATGCTTATGCCATAACCTTCGTAAAATTTGATTTGATTTGATTTGACTCACTCTCTCTCTCTCTCTCTCTCTCTCTCTCTCTCTCTCTCTCTCTCTCTCTCTCTCTCTCTCTCTCTCTCTCTCTCTCTCTCTCTCAGTCTCTTAGTGTCCCTCCATATTTACAAGAAAAGCAAACGCTTGTTGAGGCTCACCTTCGCCATGAACTAACTGCTGCTCTAGCTCAACACACTGCAGAAAGTGACAATTTAATACTTTTTGACCCAAACTGAACCCTGCTATGACCTGGAAATATGAACAGGAAAAAAAAGAGACTAGATTCATGCACAGAATGTTGCTTTTATGTGTTTATGCGGGTCTGTCTCTGTGAGCGTGTTCATCTGTGTCTGTCCACCATAAAGACCACCCCCTCCTCATCGTGGTATGGTGGTGAAACAGAACCAAGCTATGCCGTCGGAAGAAAATCGCTGAAATTTCACTGTCCCTAAAATGTGGGGGTGTTTTTCATTGTGAGAAGTATACCGGTAGGGTTCTCCCATGGCGGACGGGTTGGTTGCTGGCTAACGGGGCTCTGGAAAAGACGGAGATGTGCTGGATAGTACCGGTGTGACGGCACAGAGGCCCAAGGACACAAGCGGTCATCTCAGCAACCTCCAAACGGGTAGACTGGACTCGACAACCATGGTAGGTAACCAGTCTAGGAGAAGGAAAACTCCGAAATAAAACCACGGGCAGACCAAGCTCAACAGCCAAGGAAGGCAATTGGTCTAAGGGAGGGACCCCTGATCAACGTCCATGGCCGAAGCCGGAGATGCGGGACCCCCTGGGTGCCAAAAAGCGCTGCATCACGCAAATCACAAAATAAACTAGTGAACGACGAAGAAGAAGAAGAATCTGTGTCTGTCTGTGTGTGTCTTTTTGTCTGCGTGTACATGAGTGTTCGCACATGTGTCTGTTTGTCTGTCTGGGTGGGTGAGTTTGGGTATGTGTCTGTCTGTATTCAGTTTAGGTGTGTGTTTGCAGATGAGTCTGTCTGTTATTGTGTTTGTACAAGTGTATGAGTGTTTGTACATGTATGTATGTGTGCATGTGTGTGCTGCAGGTTTTTCTTCAAGTGCTTGCAATCGTTATGCGTGTGTGTGTGAGTGTGTGTGTGTGTGCTTGTGAGTGTGTGTGTGCTTGTAAGTGTGCTGTTGTGCGTGTGTGTTTGCATGGGTCTGTGAGTGTCTGTATGTTTACGTCTGCGTGTGGCTGTAGGCTTATGTTCATATCTGTAGGATGGTGTCTAGCTGATTGTGTGTTTAAAAGTGTATAATTCGAACAAAAGAGAATCTTACGGTCAGCCTGTTTTGTTTGTTCAGCTGGCGGGTGACACGCAATTCGAACAAAAGAGAATCTTACGGTCAGCCTGTTTTGTTTGTTCAGCTGGCGGGTGACACGCAAATCTGTGGTCTGATTTTATGTGTGTGAAACTTCTGAGCGTCGGATGAGCGGCCGCTGATTGACTCAGATTACAGCCTCACTGACAGTTACAAACACTGACCGTCGATACTCAAAAGTTACAACACGGGGAAAAACAACAGACAGGCAACAAAGACAGACATGCATACATGCAGACACTCAGGCAAACTCCCCCTCCGGTGCCTGCAAGCAAAGGCAGACAGGCAAGCCACACACACACACACTCTCTCTCCCTCTCTCTCTCTCTCTGTCTGTCTGTCTGTCTCTCTCTCTCTCTCTCTCTCTCTCTCTCTCTCTCTCTCTCTCTCTCTCTCTCTCTCTCTCTCTCGTCTGTACTGCTTATGCCAAAACCCTCGTAAAATTTGATTTAATTTGATCTCTCTCTCTCTCTCTCTCTCTCTCTCTCTCTCTCTCTCTCTCTCTCTCTCTCTCTTTCTTTCTCTCTCTCTCTCTCTCTCTTTCTCTCTCTCTCTTTTTCTCTCTCTCTCTCTCTCAGTTTCAAAGCTCCAAGCATCACAAACCTTTAAGTAAATTATAAGTTTTGATTCTTGTTACCCCAACTTGACCCCACTCTTGAGGCAGCTAAATAAAAAAAATAAAAAATAAAATATTTTTGTTGGTACCCAAACTTGAACCCACTATGACCTTGAAATTTGACAGGGTCAACCAGACTTGATTCATGTCTGGAGGTCATCGAATCCTAGAAGTGTGTGAGATTTCAAAGCTCTAGCTTTTTAAATGTTCAAGAATGTGACCATTTTCCACAATTTAAAAAGACACTATTAATCTGACAGTTTTGAAGGAGTTTATGGCGAATTTGACTAATTTGAAGAATTTGGGGAATCTAGTGTACCATAACTTAGACACAATTGGGGAATCTAGTGTACCATAACTTAGACACAATTGGGGAATCTAGTGTACCATAACTTAGACACAATTGGGGAATCTAGTGTACCATAACTTAGACACAATTGGGGAATCTAGTGTACCATAACTTAGACGCAATTGGGGAATCTAGTGTACCATAACTTAGACACAATTGGGGAATCTAGTGTACCATAACTTAGACGCAATTGGGGAATCTAGTGTACCATAACTTAGACACAATTGGGGAATCTAGTGTACCATAACTTAGACACAATTGGGGAATCTAGTGTACCATAACTTAGACACAATTGGGGAATCTAGTGTACCATAACTTAGACACAATTGTGGAATCTAGTGTACCATAACTTAGACGCAATTGGGGAATCTAGTGTACCATAACTTAGACACAATTGGGGAATCTAGTGTACCATAACTTAGACACAATTGGGGAATCTAGTGTACCATAACTTAGACACAATTGGGGAATCTAGTGTACCATAACTTAGACACAATTG
>NC_090254.1:11011157-11266157 GCF_037325665.1 Littorina saxatilis | reverse complement strand
TTTATCAAGCTTTACAGCTAGCGGGTGGCGAACACCACTGCGTGCATCCATTTTGAAAGGAAGTAACACGAGTGACAACCCTTTACTCCTAACAGTACTTTGAGCTTACCTCCCTTCTGTCGTCTGCTGTTTGAGCGCAAACAGCTCTATTTTAGATGCGGGTTTTTTTGTGTTTTTTTTGGTGTGTTTTTTCAGACGATCCAAAAAAAAGATTAGGGTCGGGCCTAAAAACTAGGGTCAGTCGGGTTACCGTAAACAGACCTATTTTTTTTTTGGCCTAATGCATTTTCAAAAAGAACTTGAAGAGTGGCTTTCTAAAATCATTGTATCCCAGGTACACATATATAATATATCTGTACCAGCAATCATGGTCTTCAACAAACATGCACAAATAAGTTCACAGCTACATAGACAACTTTGGGGGGGGGGGGGGGGGGGACAGGAACATGCTTAATTCACAATGTTAGCTTTAGCCGCTAATTTAATTACGTTGATTGACATACCACATACAGTTTTTGATAAATTTGAGCAAATGACTGTAGTTTTTATTCTATTTTAATCCAAATTCTTGGATCTCTACAGTCTCTACAGAGAAGATGATGGTGAATCCTTGACACGATGGACTATAAAATCTGTGAAATAGAGAGACGCGCCAAGTATGAAGCTGCTTAGTTATCTATCATGTGTCGTCGCAAGTAACAAATGTGGGGTTCTTAAAGGCACAGTGCAGCTCGTTTTGCGTTTTTGTTGCAGCTGAGTGCATTTACAGTTCAAAAATCCTCCTATGGTAGTAAAACAAACCCAAAACTACCCAACGACGACATCTGTGAAGCTTGACAGTTTCTTGTTCACGCGAGTGCATAAATTAACCTAGTTATTACGTGGTGTTTGGTCGGAGTTCGATTCAACTGAGTGATTCCGGCCTCCATTTTGTTTTACACAAACTCATGATGACGTCTGACATAGTTTGCTAGTGACGTGTCTTTTTGTGCATGATGTGGTGATCTATCTGATCTAAATTTAGATCCGAAAATAGGCCAAGACCAGCCGGGTCCGAGTACGAAATTAATTCGTAAAAAAATCGCAGTTCTCGACTCTTTGGGTGCAAGTCAATGAAACTTGGTAGTTCTTCTAACGGATAGCTGCCTGAGGTATGACTAAAAGCCCCAGGGGCTCCGTGCACCTGGATTTGACAAGTTCAGTACCTTTAATGCAAAATTTCTGTCATCCTTTTTTTTCTCAACACCACTTCCTTTCATTCTTCTTCTTCGTTCATGGGCTTAGACTCCCACGTTCACTCATGTTTTTAGCACGAGTGGATTTTTACGTGTATGACCGTTTTTACCCCGCCATTCAGGCAGCCATACGCCGATTTCGGGGGAGGCATGCTGGGTATTTTTGTGTTTCTATAACCCACCGAACTCTGACATGGATTACAGGATCTTTTCCGTGCGCACTTGGTCTCGTGCTTGCGTGTACACACGAAGGGGGTTAAGTCACAAGCAGGTCTGCACATAAGTTGACCTGGGAGATCGGAAAAATCTCCACTCTTAACCCACCAGGCGGCAGCGACCGGGATTCGAACTCACGACCTCCCGATTAGGAGGCCGACGTCTTACCACCACGCCACTGCGCCCGTCTACTTCCTTTCATGATTATGTATGTTTAACAAATATTGCTGTTTGACTGACCTGAACATTTGACACTGCAATTGATACAAAAAATTATGTGAAAGAATGACTTGTGATGGACCAACACCGACTCTCTGTAGTTACTGCATGCATGGGTATTTTCGGTTTCTGGTCCGGCGTGTTTCATGTTTTTCTTCAAGAACAGCTCAGACTGTGTTGGCTTTATCATGTTCACTGCATGGAGGCTGGCTACATTAAAAAAACAAAAACTCTACAGCGAAATGGCTTTTGGGAGGAAAACCACTGGCCACCCTCAATGAGCGCTTCGGGGGTGATAACGCGAGACAACTCCTGTGATCTTGCTGAGAGGTGGCGCCAGTTACCAGCCGAAAGAAAGAAGGGGCATAACCTCACCAGAACCAACCATTGTCTGTTTACCGTATAAAATGCACGACTTACACACGAACTGTTATCAAACCGATATGCTATTTGGGACCAATGCAAGTTTTTTTTTTCCTTTCTCGTGTGATCTTGCCGCGAGGTGGCGCCAGTTACCAGCCGAAAGAAAGAGGGGGCATAACCTCATCAGTACCGCCCATTGCCATACACAAACATCTGCAAAAAGACCTAATTGATGCCAGGTCTTGAGAGAGCATCACAACTGATCGCTCGAGGTGAAGATGTACATGAAGAACCACCTCAAGACAGGGTAAGGGAAGGTGATGCACGCTGCAGCAGGCAAGCAAGCATGCAAAAATGAGCGCAACAAACTCCATCAGATTAGAGACTAAACACAGCTCTTTGCAACAGAGACTGAAACTCCCTCATTGGCCTCTTCAGCCGTAAGCGACGTTGCTCTAGCCGAGCAGACAACCAGGGCTGGGGTACACGAATCGTAACTGGGCGACACCCTAACGGGAGAGAACAAACCGCAGGGTCTGATTGGTTAAAAATCACCAAAAAATCTCAATTTCAACCAATCCAACACTGCGGGTGGCTCCCACCCGGTTGGTAACTTCCTCGTGCACCTGGGCCCTGGACAGCTGGGATGTACCAAACATGGTCAACTCTGACCGACTGAGGCCTAGTGCTAGTGTGTGCTAGTGTGTGCTTTCTTTCTTTATTTGGTGTTTAACGTCGTTTTCAACCACGAAGAGTTAGCTAGTGTGTGCTAGTATGTGCCAGTGTGTGCTAGTGTGTGCTAGGTGTGCTAGTGTGTGCCAGGTGTGCTAGTGTGTGCTAGTGTGTGCCAGGTGTGCTAGTGTGTGCCAGGTGTGCTAGTGTGTGCCAGGTGTGCTAGTGTGTGCCAGGTGCGCTAGTGTGTGCCAGGTGTGCTAGTGTGTGCCAGTTGCGCTAGTGTGTGCCAGGTGTGCTAGTTTGTGCCAGTTGCGCTAGTGTGTGCCAGGTGTGCTAGTGTGTGCTAGTGTGTGCCAGGTGTGCTAGTGTGTGCCAGGTGCGCTAGTGTGTGCCAGGTGTGCTAGTGTGTGCCAGTGTGTGCCAGGTGCGCTAGTGTGTGCCAGGTGTGCTAGTGTGTGCCTGGTGATCTAGTGTGTGCCTGGTGATCTAGTGTGTGCTAGTGTGTGCCAGGTGTGCTAGTGTGTGCCAGGTGTGCTAGTGTGTGCTAGTGTGTGCCAGGTGTGCTAGTGTGTGCCAGGTGTGCGCCAGGTGTGCTAGTGTGTGCTAGTGTGTGCCAGGTGTGCTAGTGTGTGCCAGGTGTGCTGGTGTGTGCCAGGTGTGCTAGTGTGTGCCAGGTGTGCTAGTGTGTGCCAGGTGTGCTAGTGTGTGCCAGGTGTGCTAGTGTGTGCCAGGTGTGCTAGTGTGTGCCAGGTGCGCTAGTGTGTGCCAGGTGTGCTAGGTTTGTGTTGCATGCCCTCATTGTCAGAACAACCTTTCGGCCACAAAGTCTGCTTTTTAACTTAAAATAAAAAAGAAAAGGTAAGCGTCATGTAAAATAAAAGAGGGAAATAGAAGAATATACATGCTAAACACAATCGTGGATACACTAAAGTAAGGCACCCAACTTGAAACACAACACTGTTTTGTCACAACACAATTTATTAATGTCCCAAAATTAAAACCCCTAGTACATAACTCTTCACAACCGCAAAGCAAATGGAGATTACACTCAGAAATAAATGTACGCTGACTTCAGCAAAAGAAGCCTCAATGATTCAACTGTTAATGTAAAAGCACCAAAAGGTAAAACCAAAAGTGAACAATTCTGTAACACATGAAAAAAGATGCACTCTTGGCTGGCCAGCTGTAAGAAGCAAGCGAGGTTTTGAATTACGTACAAATATCCCTGACAGACAAAGCAAATTACGGACCTGGGAACCCCTGTTTTCAACTTGGGAGTATTTTCTCAAACAAACTTAGTGTATTTTCAGAAATATGAGTGCACTCCACACAGCATTTGAACATCCATGTTTCAAACATGCTTTGCAGGCATTGTAAATAAGTTTACCAATACATGTACATGGGTGCAACCTGGAAAATTCCAAAAACCGGCAAAAGTTGGGGTCCAGCTTTTTTACTATTAAAAATGCCAAAAAAAACCTCTCCTGGAACAAAAACATCGGCAGCCGATGAAACCAAAAACCGGCTGCCGGCGTGTAGCCGGCAGAGTTGCACCCATGCATGTACATTTAAAACAAATGCTTCTTTCAATGTTTCGTGACAAAAACTGTAATCATTGATAAAAAATTATCAAGTTATCTTTGATCTTTAAAATAAAGTGTCCCAGTATATATTCAGGAATGACAATCCGGCCCTGACAATGTATGTGTGTTACTTTGGGTGTCCAAACAAAACTCTCATGTGTTGTGAAGAAAAGTAGTCCAGGATTTTTTTCATCGTATTTTTTCCCACCGACGGCACTGATCGTATTTTTTCCCACCGACGGCACTGATCGTACTTTAGACATTTAAGCGTACAAAATAGGGCGAAATCGTATGGGTTCCCAGGTCTGAAATTAACTAAGTCAGAAAAAGTAATAAGGATACATAAGAACATAAGGAAATTCACAATAAATAAAATTCACACATAAGCACAAGCACACACTACTCTGTGCACATGCCCTTTCTTTCTTTATTTGGTGTTTAACGTCGTTTTCAACCACGAAGGTTATATCGCGACGGGGAAAGGGGGGGAGATGGGATAGAGCCACTTGTTAATTGTTTCTTGTTCACAAAAGCACTAATCAAAAAATTGCTCCAGGGGCTTGCAACGTAGAACAATATATTACCTTACTGGGAGAATGCAAGTTTCCAGTACAAAGGACTTAACATTTCTTACATACTGCTTGACTAAAATCTTTACAAATATTGACTATATTCTATACAAGAAACACTTAACAAGGGTAAAAGGAGAAACAGAATCCGTTAGTCGCCTCTTATGACATGCTGGGGAGCATGGGTAAATTCTTCCCCCTAACCCGCGGGGGGGATGCACATGCCCTAACTGCAAAAACAGTTAAACCTGATCATCTGAGGAGCTCTGTAACTAACTGGCCAAACCATTCTGTAATAACTTTTGCAGAAACAAACACATGTTCACGATCGCCACAAAATATAAAACCCAAGCATTCATGAAGAGTAGAGATTTCACATTACATTTTCACAATCGTCACTAAATCTACAATCCATGTATTCATGAAGATGACCGAGTTCACAATCATTACAACTATCAAAGTTTACCGACTCCAATGCCCATCAACTTTCAAACTTTCCGTATTCTCAACGATTATGGATTCACACTACATATGCTGCGGATATCCATTTACAACAATTGATTAGTGCTCACTCATGTTGCAGGAGTACTGTATCATAGTGTATGGTCAAAATGGTGGTCTTGTAAAAACAATCCAAAAAAGACTTCAGAAAAAAAGGCTAGTATAATCCCATCCCCACCCCCATCAACACACCCAGACCTGTTTACCCCCAGCACTTGACAAGAGTAATGGTCAAGTCAAAAAATAGTAATCTGATGACCAAAATAGTAACCCAGTGGTTACAAACGCCAACATTAGCAACACAAACCTAATTTGAAGCACATTTGAAAATCATAGTCTGGACTCAAATGGAGTATTTTACCCCCCAAAAGCCTAAAATATAGTAATAAATTACTCCAAAATAGTATGGGTAAACAAGTCTGAAGACCCATGAAAGAAATAAAAAAAAATATTAAAAAAAAAATTGTGTGTGTCAGATGGTTAGAAGCACCCAAACGGGTGAGAGCAAACCGCGGGGCCCGATTCGTTGAAATCACAACAAATCTCAATTTCAACCAATCAAACACCGCGGCTGGCTCCCACCCGGTTGGTAACTCTCTCATGCACCACAGCCCAGATTCCTAATTCCAGGTGAGCTATAGAAACCACCTTACAAAAAGCCACCTTAGGAAGGGGGTTTGCTTCGGCAGCCAATCAACGACGACAAGTCCTTCAGAGGCAACAAGACAACAATGTCTGTGGGACATGAAGCTCTACTCATCATCGGGTTAGCTTCAAAGCGGGTTTGGCCTTTGTCAATGCATTATTGTGACAGGCTATGTACATGGATTTATCTTCTACTGGTTGTGGGAGACAGAGGCTAGGCCAATGTAACAGTTTGCATTGAGGTTGCCTTTGTTTTCTCAGCGGAAATTTTAGGAGCTACCCTGAGTTAGGAGATAGTTTCACCGGCCACAGGCGTTTGAACAGCTGCAGTCTAGGTGAGGAGTTTGGTCTCCAACATCAACAGGGTTGAGGTGAACGAAGCAAAACTGGGTGCCACCCAACTGGGTTGGAACAAGCCGCCGAGTCTGATTTGTTGAAATAACAGCAAATCTCCATTTCAACCAATCCAACCCCGCTTCTGCATACCATCTCCATTTGGGTGTCACCCAGTTTGGCTTTGTGCATCTCAGTCCTGATCTTCAAGTCTTGGCTTTTCTCAGCCGCTAAAGTTCTGTTGCTGTATTTTGTAGTCTCACACTTCTTTGCAAACAGCCCGCAGCATAGGGTTTTTTCTCTCTGAGATACTGCAGACAGAAACTCCAGAAGCGAATCTTCCATGATATTTGTATGTGTGAATGACTCATCTTCCACGCTACTTGTGTGTCAGGTGTGGATGACAAATCTTCCACGCTGGGTGTGTGTGTGTGTGTGTGAATGACTCATCTTCCACGCTACTTGTGTGTGTGAAAGGTGCGGAAGTTGTGGAAGAACCAGTCCACTTTGGTGGTCCACGAGTCACCGTATGCGTTGCGGAGCTGCTCCAAGAAATAGTCCAGGGCTTTCTCCTCCGTCTTCTCCACGGCCAGAGTCTTGCGGATGTAGCCAATGTCGTCCAGAGACTGCAGCTCGGAGATGCCACACTGCAGCATCATGGTGAAGAGGGTGATGATCAGGTGAGAGTGCTTGCGCAACACCAGGTAGGCCTGGCAACACAGCTCCTGAAACCTGCAACAGGTGAAAGGGTTTCTTCATAAGGAAAGGAAAGAGAGAATGCTTTATGTCCTACAGGCTAAATATTTCGCCTTTTAAGCCCTGTCCAGACTTGGCCGCCGTTTTACGCTCTATGCGCCGCAGGCCGTTTTGTGCGTCGCGCGGGATTTGCCGAGTGGCCACACATCGACGATTCTTTTCACAACGCGGTATCAGTCAAGCGGGTCACCTGACAAGAAGGTTCAGTTGCATTCGACTGCCGCGCCGCGAGCAGCTGACGTCATCGCTCTGGTTTGCTCTGATTGGTCAAATTTCCGTCGTTCTATGTCTGTGTCATAGAAATTAGAACACGCGCTATTCTTCTGCAAATAACGCTTCGCGATCATAGCACGACGCGGTGCGCCGTTTTGAGCATAAGTCAAATGTGGACAGGGTCGGCCGGGAGTGTCTGGACGGGCCTTAAAGGACAAGGTATGGGTTATATGATTCGAGTTGTTATGCCCTCACGGCTTTTGACGAGATACACAAGTGTATGCATGTTTAGGTGGTATCAGCCATCTGCACTTATGGCAGAATGTTCTTGATAAGACGACAGCCTCCAAACTTCCCTGTTACAGTGGAACCTCCCTTTTAAGACCTTACAAAATGTGAGAAATGTAGGTCTTAAAAAGGAGGGAATCTTAAAATGGGGGTACTTCTTCTTCTTCTTCTGCATTCGTGGGCTGAAACTCCCATGTACACTCGTGTTTTTGCACGAGTGGAATTTTATGTGTATGACCGTTTTTACCCCGCCATTTAGGCAGCCATACGCCGCTTTCGGAGGAAGCATGCTGGGTATTTTCGTGTTTCTATAACCCACCGAACTCTGACATGGATTACAGGATCTTTTCCGTGCGCACTTGGTCTTGTGCTTGCGTGTACACACGAAGGGGGATAAGCCACTAGCAGGCCTGCACATAAGTTGACCAGGGAGATCGGAAAAATCTCCACACTTAATCCACCAGGCGGCCGCAGCCGGGATTCGAACCCTCGACCTTCCGATTAAGAGGCCGACGTCTTACCACCCCGCCCGGGGGTACATTTACACAGGATATGAACAGAAAATGTGAGAAATGACCAACGTCGATGTGAAACACCTGCAAATGATCACACCCTTGTAGATTCAAACAGAAATGCCTAATCATATCCGACACAGACAGACTACTAACGTTCCAAATGGGGGAAGTCTTAATTTGGGGGGTATTTAACTCTTAACGTCCTGTAACGTTTTTTGCATGTCCCAGTGCAAATCCTATAAGGATTTGGGAAAAAGAGACAAAATTTGGGTGTGTTCAATAAAAAAATCATATTTTTATTGTTTATGGATGGATTTACTTGATATTTTTTTTGAAACTTCCGAAATTGATAGATCACTCTGTCCACTATCATCGTCACCACCATCGAAGTCATTCTCCACATTTCTTGCCTCAAACCCGTGAAAAGACGTGTCACTATCACTATCACTCGTCTCCATGTTGAATTTTGAAAGCTAACACAAAAAATCCGAACAAAATCCGTCCACAAAAATCGAAATCACATTCAAAAGTCCTGAGAAAAAACGACCGGCAGCCATGCCATGTGCATCGAAGGACTAAAGCTGTTTTCCAATGCAGGAGAGCATCGGAAGGCTGGTAACTCTTGTTTAATGACACTAGCAGAGAACGCGCGGTACCGCGCAGTTCAGGATTATTGACGTCAAGCGGAACCGCGCGGTACAGGACGTTAAGAGTTAAAAAGGGGGTTCCACTGTACCAGAAACTCAATCAGGAAAATCTCTCTCCCTCACTTTGCCCCTCACTCTCTCTTCCATTGTGATGTGGACTCCACATGAATTTTTTTGCACTTGAAATAATACAGTTGTGTAATTGGTGCCTATGTCTCAGATCCATAACAGCTGTACTTCAAACTGGATTACTTCATGAATGTGCTTGGGTCACGGACCAGGGGAGACAATCTGCACAGATGAGAATGGAATTGACCAAAATGGAGGAAAAGTGTATGTGTGTGTGTGTGTGTGTGTGTGTGTGTGTGTATGTGTGTGTGTGTGTGTGTGTGTGTGTGTGTGTGTGTGTGTGTGTGTGTGTGTGTGCGAGTGAAGTCGGTGTAGGTTGGAGGAGGGGGGAAGGGTGCCGGGGGATGGAAGAGGAGATAGTAAATGGGTCTGTCTGGCGACGGAAAGGATCATTGCTGCGGCGCATGGTTAGCTAGCAGTTGCTTGGCTTTACATAAGAAAAGTAAACATTTTAAACTGCTGTACCTTGTCCGTCTATCACACCCCCCCATAACAGCTATAATTCAACCTGGATTACTTCATGAACGTGCATGGTCACGGACCAGGGGAGGCAATCTGCACAGATGAGAATGGGATGAGTGATTCTGGGGTGATAACGTGAGACAACTCCTGTGATCTTGCCGCGAGGTGGTGCCAGTTACCAGCTGAAAGAAAGAAGGGGCATAACCTCATCAGAACCGACCACTGTCTGTTAACCGCATAAAATGCATGACTTACACACGAACTGTTACCAAACCGATATGCTATTTGGGACCAATGTAAGTTTTCTTTTCCTTTCTCGTGTGATCTTGCCGCGAGGTGGCGCCCGTTACCAGCCGAAAGAAAGAGGGGGCATAACCTCACCAGAACCGCCCATTGGCCAAAATAGAGGAAAAAAGGGTTTACAAAATACAAAAGAAAAATGTGAAGGTTTGCAAACATTTTTGAGTCCCTGGATGAAGAGAAGACATTCATTCCCACATGACCATGGCGCTGTTTACTGCTTCAGGAGGAATCAAACTGGTCCAACTGTTCATACCATTTTCAGTCCCTGGATGAAGAGAAGACATTCATTCCCACATGACCATGGCGCTGTTTACTGCTTCAGGAGGAATCGAACTGGTCCAACTGTTCATACCATTTTCAGTCCCTGGATGAAGAGAAGACATTCATTCCCACATGACCATGGCGCTGTTTACTGCTTCAGGAAGAATCAACTGGTCCAACTGTTCATACCATTTTCAGTCCCTGGATGAAGAGAAGACATTCATTCCCACATGACCATGGCGCTGTTTACTGCTTCAGGAGGAATCAAACTGGTCCAACTGTTCATACCATTTTCAGTCCCTGGATGAAGAGAAGACATTCATTCCCACATGACCATGGCGCTGTTTACTGCTTCAGGAGGAATCGAACTGGTCCAACTTTTCATACCATGTTCAGTCCCTGGATGAAGAGAAGACATTCATTCCCACATGACCATGGTGCTGTTTACTGCTTCAGGAGGAATCAAACTGGTCCAACTGTTCATACCATTTTCAGTCCCAGGATGAAGAGAAGACATTCATTCCCACATGACCATGGTGCTGTTTACTGTTTCAGGAGGAATCAAACTGGTCCAACTTTTCAGTCCAAATCAATGAGTCTTATATCGCGCATATTCCGTGGGTACAGTTCTAGGCGCTCTGCAGTGATGCCGTGTGAGATGAAATTTTATACGGCCAGTAGATTGCAGCCATTTCGGCGCATATTTACCTTTCACGGCCTATTATTCCAAGTCACACGGGTATAGGTAAACAATTATTAACTGTGCCTAAGCAATTTTGCCAGGAAAGACCCTTTTGTCAATCGTGGGATCTTTAACGTGCACACCCAATGTAGTGTACACGGGGGGAGGTTCGGACACCGAAGAGAGTCTGCACACAAAGTTGACTCTGTGAAATAAATTTCCGCCGAACCTGGGATCGAACTCACGCTGACAGCGGCCAACTGAATACAAATCCAGCGCGCTACCAACTGAGCTATATCCCCGCCCAGGACTGCCTCTCAAAAGAGAAAGAAACCTATCTCTAAATCTGACATAGCAACTGCAGAAAGAACAGATTCTTCATTTGAAGTTGTTTATTGTCTCTTCTCTTTTATTTACCAATGGGCGGTTCTGGTGAGGTTATGCCCCCTCTTTCTTTCGGATGTAACTGGCGCCACCTCGCGGCAAGATCACACGAGAAAGGAAAAAAAACTTACATTGGTCCCAAATAGCATGTCGGTTTGGTAACAGTTCTTGTGTAAGTCATGCATTTTATACGGTAAACAGACAATGGTCGGTTCTGGTGAGGTTATGCCCCTTCTTTCTTTCGGCTGGTAACTGGCGCCACCTCGCAGCAAGATCACAGGAGTTGTCTCGCGTTATCACCCCAGAAGCGCTCATTGGGATTTCACACAAAAATGATCGCCTCAATAAACTTGGAAGTAGGGGCAACTCAAAGAGATGGCTGCACGCTGCTTTCTTCATCAGATTAGATTGTTCATTTCAATGCTTGTTATTCTCTCAGGTGCCAGGAGATTGGTTCCGTATAACTCTCGCTTACTCCATAACACATGTCGTATGCAGTTGCAGTTTGGTTATTTGATTTCTAAATTGGGCTCTGCCTCATATGTTTAACACTTTCTACCCCACCTATGTTGGCCAAGGTTTTTTTCGCCGAGACCAGCTGTGCTGCAGCAGGTCACTTTGAATTGTAGTAACTGTGTAGTAACCGTGTATCAAAACGCTGGAATGCAGGTGTTAGATGGACGTGACAGGAAACGACTGAAGCTAACAGTCTCAGCGGATATATCCGTACCTGGTCAGATACAGCCATATAAGTGGGTACGGATATATCCGTACCTGGGAGACAATGAGTTCAGATTTTCATCAGATTAGGAATAAAAACCGGCCATAGTTCAGCAGCCCGAATGCTCACTGTTTGAATCCGGCTTGCTTGGCGGGCTGGTCTGATCCCTTGGCGATGACCCTCAAGAAGTCCTCTGTCAGAACGAAGGGCACTCGTTCCCTGTTGATGCCAAACTTCTTCTTCTTGTGATCCAGGAAATGACCAAAGTCGATGTGAAACACCTGCAAATGATCACACCCTTGTAATCCCCGTTTCAAACAGAAGTACCTTATCATGTCCAAAGCAGACACACTACTAACCTTCCAAAATCAAGAATAAACCAGTCGCGTAAGGCGAAATTACTACATTTAGTCAAGCTGTCGAACTCACGGGATGAAACTGAACGCACTGTAGTTTTTCACCAAGAAAGTACAGCTTCGTCTATCCCCGCGTGAAGGAAATCGCTCACCTCCCACGTGCAAAACGTAGTGATATTGACACGCCAGATTAGCGCGGTAGTGTATTGTGCTAAGCAGGAAAGCGCGCTTTTCTGTATTCTTGTTAACTTTCTGAGCTTGTTTTCAATACAACCTATCATATCTATATGTTTTTGGAATCAGGAAATGATAAAGAATAAGATGAAATCATTTTTGGATCGATTTCTTAAATTTTAATCGTAAGATTAATTAATCTATTTTCGTTAATTGTGATCACATTTTAAGAGTAAACATGACATATGTATATATTTTTAGATTCAGAATGTGATGAAGAATACGATGCAATCAATTTTAAATCTGTTTGCGAAAAATCGATTTTAATGACAACTTAAATGAGCAAACTCATTAATTAATTTTTAAGCCTCCAAGCTGAAATGCAATACCAAAGTCCGGGCTTCGTCGAAGATTACTTGACCAAAATGTCAACCAATTTGGTTGAAAAATGAGAGCGTGACAGTGCCGCCTCAACTTTCACGAAAAGCCGGATATGACGTCATCAAAGACATTTATCAATAAAAAGAAAAAAACGTCTGGAGATACTATACTCAGGATCTCTCATGTCACGTTTCATGAAGATCGGTCCAGTAGTTTTCTCTGAATCGCTCCACACACACACGCACACACACACACACACACACACACACACACACACAAACGCACACACACCACGACCCTCGTCTCGATTCACCCCTCTATGTTAAAACATTTAGTCAAAACTTGACTAAATGCAAAAAGGAACCAAAAAAAATGTGTGTGTGTGTCTGTAATGAAACCTGCCAATAAATCAAAAAACAAAGAGACTGCCAACGTTCCAAAATTCAGAATAAACAAGAAGAGCAAACGCTCGATCGAGTCACTTTCACAGTTCTGAATATTATATGAGGCATCAGATGGACAGGAAGAAATTGCTATTCACAACACAATGAGTCACGTTCACATAAAATGTGAGCCCGGTCACTTTTATAGTTTCCGAGAAAAGCCCAACGTTAAGTTGTGTGTTGCCGAACAGAAAAGGCTAGTTATCTCCCTTGTTTTTCTGATAACGTTCGTAAAAGGCTACAGATGTAAATACTTTGATGTAAAGAATAATCCTACAAAGTTTCAATCACATCCGATGAACTTTGTCAAAGATATAAAATGTCTAATTTTTCCTTTGACGCTGACCTGTGACCTTGAAAAAGGTCAAAGGTCAACGAAACCATCGTTAAAGTGTAGAGGTCATTGGAGGTCACGACTAAACAAAATATGAGCCCGATCGCTTTGATAGTTTCCGAGAAAAGTCCAACGTTAAGGTGGTGTCTACGGACGGCCGGACGGACGGCCGGCCGGCCGGACAGACTAACACTGACCGATTACATAGAGTCACTTTTTCTCAAGTGACTCAAAAACCAAGAAAGGTAAGTTGTTGGAACGTTAGTGATTGACAAAACAATACGTTACAGTCACAAATATAGAGAGAAATTCAAGTTTTACGCCCTTACGGCAAAGCCATTAGGGGCATGTTCCCGGGTTTTAACCCGACTTTAGATGAGATACACAAGTGTATGCGTGTTTAGGTGGTATCAGCCATCTGCACTTATGGCAGAATGACCGAGGTCTTTTACGTGCCACTGTGGTGACACGGGGGTGGGAGATGGATACCGTCTCTGGGTCTGCACATAAAGTTGACCTGTGTCCGTCCCGGCCCGGATTCGAACCAGCGACCTTTCGATCACAAGTCCAGTGCTCTACCACCTGAGCTACCCGGGCCCCCCGTCACAAATATATCCACCCAACTGTCTTTTAAGTGAACAGACAAACAATTAGTGAGAAAAACTTAGCTTGATGGCATTTTTGGCCTTCCAATACCGAACCTTTCCTATTTTTCTTAATTTTTCTTATATTATCGTTTGTCAACTAAATCCAATGAAGTCGCCTCATGCCGTCCAAATGTTGAACAAGTTACAACTGCAACAATCATGGACCCAGGAAGTAGTCACATTTACAGTCAACACCTGGAGACAAGATAACTGCTATGCACAAAAGTTTCTCTTTCACTTTCCTTGGAGAAAAAAAGTCAAGTATAAAATATTGTAATGTGAGTGTTGTGAACAAACCATACTTTCATACCTCTGAAACAACGCCTTTCTTCAAAATGAATGATTGGTTTCGTATGTGAGTGGTGTTTGAGATGTTTTCCTGTGTTCTTCCTTTAAAGCAACTGTCCACATACAGTAGAACACCCCCTCCCCCATACAAACACTGACATAACCCCCTCCCCCATACAAACACTGACCCAACCCCCTCCCCCATACAAACACTGACCCAACCCCCTCCCCCATACAAACACTGACCCAACCCCCTCCCCCATACAAACACTGACCCAACCCCCTCCCCCATACAAACACTGACCCAACCCCCTCCCCCATACAAACACTGACCCAACCCCCTCCCCCATACAAACACTGACCCAACCCCCTCCCCCATACAAACACCGACCCAACCCCCTCCCCCATACAAACACTGACACAGCCCCCTCCCCCATACAAACACTGACCCAACCCCCTCCCCCATACAAACACTGACCCAACCCCCTCTGTTGTAAGACCTCCACGTTTTTAAGACCCTAGTTTTGAGACGTTCTGTCAAATTCCCTTCATTCTAAGGCTACATCCCTTTCCAGACCTATTTCATGGGTGTTACTGGGAAAAATCAAAAAACCTGAAAGGCAGGGGTCCAAAATGCTCAAGTTTGAAAGAAAGTTTCTGGACACCGACGAAACCAAATCATAATAAGCAAGATGGCGGCAAATCCAAGGGAGCGAACTGAGAAAGCACGCGAACCGGTGTCAAAAGTCGGATCGGAACCGCTGCTCGTTATTTCAACTTAGCGAAACGAAGCTTTTTTTTCCGGAAAACCGGAATTTCCGACTTCAGATTTTTTCAAAAACCGGAAATCCGGCAAAAGCCGGAAGAGTAACACCCATGCTATTTTTCTTAGATTTGTTTTTAGATCTTAACAGTTTGGCTTCCAGTGCACAGCTTTCATGTAACACAACTGGGAGGGTGAATCTTTCATGTAACACAACTGGGAGGGTGAATCTTTCATGTAACACACCTGGGAGGGTGAATCTTTCATGTAACACAACTTGGAGGGTGAATCTTTCATGTAACACACCTGGGAGGGTGAATCTTTCATGTAACACAACTGGGAGGGTGAATCTTTCATGTAACACACCTGGGAGGGTGAATCTTTCATGTCACACAACTGGGAGGGTGAATCTTTCATGTAACACACCTGGGAGGGTGAATCTTTCATGTCACACAACTGGGAGGGTGAATCTTTCATGTAACACACCTGGGAGGGTGAATCTTTCATGTCACACAACTGGGAGGGTGAATCTTTCATGTCACACAACTGGGAGGGTGAATCTTTCATGTAACACAACTGGGAGGGTGAATCTTTCATGTCACACAACTGGGAGGGTGAATCTTTCATGTAACACAACTGGGAGGGTGAATCTTTCATGTAACACACCTGGGATGGTGAATCTTTCATGTCACACAACTGGGAGGGTGAATCTTTCATGTAACACACCTGCAGACCTGCCTACCCCTGAAATGTACCATGTGTAGTTTTGGGTGTGAAAATAAGGCAAATGTGTAGTTTGGCAGGTGAATGTGTAGTATTTCAATTCGATCAACCCAAACCGCAAAACAGAACAGTTACTTATACCGTACTAAAACAAACACTCAACACTCCAAACAAAACTATTACAATGTGAACAATACTCCTCATACAAATACAAACAAAGCCCCCACAAAAATACAAGCCAAGCATTAAGTTTATTTGTTAAGAAAAAAAATATTAACTAGTTTGGAACATTTGCATGGGTGAAACTGATCAGAATTAAAAATAAGGAAAATGAGGCCGGGGTCCAGGGGCCGCCCACGCCCTGGTGGGGTGCAGGGGCAACGCCCTCTTAGGGGGCCCAGCCGGAAGAAAACGAAAAATCAGGCTTTTTAAGGGTAAAAGTAGGCCTTTCCTGGTATCTCAAACACACAAATTTGCACAGTAAACAATGATAACAAATGCCAAGCTGTGGTCCGATAATTCGCGCGCTCAGGGAAACAAAGATTCAGCGATGTCCGGTCACTGTGTTAGAGAAAATACAGATCGGATCGCCGGCAAAAAAACAAAAAAACAAAAATTTTTTTTTTTTACAGATTTTCAAAATAAGAAATTCCTTATTTTGACCAATTTCATTTGGCGGATTTCCGCCTTTCACCCATGCATTTGTTAAAAAAAAAGCTATGTTGAGGGGTATGCAGTTCATATATACAGTGGGACCCCCTATTCAAGACCTGTGACAATCTGAGAACATCAAGTCACAAAAAGTAGGGACTGGGAGTATGTGTATCAACATGAAGGCAAATTTGCAGAACAGGTTTGCGTCGGCAATAATAATAATATGGCAGGTCATTGCCTCTGCTCTGGTTACCGATCTCTCAAAAGTCTTCTTTCCCTGGCACGGGTTTCTTCACAAAACAGTCCAATTTTTCCTCTGCTTCGGTCGGGATTTCTCGAATTCCTCATGAGAAGTGCTTTTCTTGTGGCGGTTACACGGTCGTAAAGCCCACTGTGCTTCTCTGAAAAAGCCGTGTTGCACACAGTGCAGTGGGCAAAATGCTTCCCTTTTCTCCACGAAACTAGGCATGGATGCTCCTCATAGTACTTTGGCAGAAAAGCCTTGCTGGGAGTTTGACCAAGCTTCTTTTTTTTGCTCCGTGGCGGTTGATCGCCAAAGTCTTCTGAATCCGTGTTCGTCGCTGTACATAGCCATTTTTTTCCCTCCAGAAAGAATGAGCTACGAAGTGACCGCGTTCAGAAAAGTATGTGCTGAAACGCCCGCGATAGTTGTAATAACAGCAGCAAGACCAACTGACTACGCTACTCTCGCGGGCGCCGGGCATGTTTTGCACGCAGTACACAACCGGTTAGTACAAATTATGGATCGGAACTCGCTCGCGTTTTTGCGTATTCAAAATGTGTAGTCGAAACGAAACGTTTGCGTAGTATAAGACAAGCATGCGTAGTTGCGTAGTTTGGGGACCAAAATCGTAGTTTACTACGCTCAATGTGTAGTGTAAACAGGTCTGCAACTGGGAGGGTGAATCTTTCATGTCACACAAATGGGAGGGTGAATCTTTCATGTCACACAACTGGGAGGGTGAATCTTTCATGTAACACAACTGGGAGGGTGAATCTTTCATGTAACACACCTGGGAGGGTGAATTTTTCATGTCACACAACTGGGAGGGTGAATCTTTCATGTCACACAACTGGGAGGGTGAATCTTTCATGTCACACAACTGGGAGGGTGAATCTTTCATGTCACACAACTGGGAGGGTGAATCTTTCATGTCACACAACTGGGAGGGTGAATCTTTCATGTCACACAACTGGGAGGGTGAATCTTTCATGTAACACACCTGGGAGGGTGAATCTTTCATGTCACACAACTGGGAGGGTGAATCTTTCATGTCACACAACTGGGAGGGTGAATCTTTCATGTCACACAACTGGGAGGGTGAATCTTTCATGTCACACAACTGGGAGGGTGAATCTTTCATGTAACACAACTGGGAGGGTGAATCTTTCATGTCACACAACTGGGAGGGTGAATCTTTCATGTCACACAACTGGGAGGGTGAATCTTTCATGTAACACAACTGGGAGGGTGAATCTTTCATGTAACACAACTGGGAGGGTGAATCTTTCATGTAACACAACTGGGAGGGTGAATCTTTCATGTAACACAACTGGGAGGGTGAATCTTTCATGTAACACAACTGGGAGGGTGAATAATCCTCTCACCTGCCCCCCCTCAGTGACCATGATGTTCTCTGGGTGCCTGTCACCGATACCCAACACAAAGGTCGCCACACAGTAACCAGCACACGACCGTGTGAATGCGTCGATGGCGTCTTCATATCTGCAACATCAGCAATGAGACAAATTCATGCATGAATACTTCCAACCCTCGGCCTCAGAAAAAAACTTTCAAAATTTATGAAAGTTTCACAAACCAATTTTTTTTCAGTAGGTACTAAAGCTCTTTTGACGTAAAACAAAACAGAAACCCATTCTCACCGGCATTTTCTACAGAATAATGGTGCTAATAAGATAGAGGACCATAACTCCGCGCGCAGCATTTCAAACAAGGGGACACAAGAAACAAACTGTAGCAAGCGATAGTTGTACATCTTTCAGCTTCAGCTCTGCAACCTTTTTTTGTGGATTTTATTGCAGAATGATCAATGCTTCAAAATGATTTTCTTTCAGATTTTCCACAGGATACAAAAGACAACATTTGTTTGTTTGTTCGTTCAGGGGCTGAAACTCTCACGGCTTTTACGTGTATGACCGTTTTTACCCCGCCATTTAGGAGGAAGCATGCTGGGTATTTTCGTGTTTCTATAACCCACCGAACTCTGACATGGATTACAGGATCTTTTTCGTGCGCACTGTCTTGGTCTTGTGCTTGCGTGTACACACGGGGGTGTTCGGACACCGAGGAGAGTCTGCACACAAAGTGGACTCTGAGAAATAAATCTCTCGCCGAACGTGGGGACGAACTCACGCTGACAGCGGCCAACTGGATACAAATCCAGCGCGCTACCGACTGAGCTACATCCTCCGCCCAAAGACAACACTCTTTCAAGAACCCTTCTCCTTTTTCCAAGACTTCAAACGTCCTTGAACAGTTTCTGTTTTTCTCAAACTTTCAAAGACCTTCAATGATTGTGAGAACCCTGTCTATCCAGTCAATTTTGTGTCCAACCTTTCAGATTTTCCACAGCCTACAAAAGACTACAATACTCTCTCAAGCACCCTACTCAGTTTTCCCAGATTTCCAATGAGTGTGCGAACCCTGTCTATCCAGTTTATTTTGCTGCCCACCTGTCTGGGTTCTTCTCCTTGATCCACTTGTGGAGTTGTGAGGAGTCGAGCTGAACTGCTGCCCGAGTTCCGCCCCGACTCTGGATGGCTGTGATGGTTTTGGCCTTTTTCACCAATTCTATCAGGCCCACATCCTTGCCGGTCGCCAAGCAGCCATAGGGAATCATCCTGCAGATACAGAGTCATGAATACAAACGTGTGTATTGTAAAAAAAAAATTGTTTAAATACTCCAACTACAAACTTGGAATAAACACAGGATTCAATACAGTTCTGGCAGTCATTCACACAAAGATACTTTTCCATAGCACAAAAAAAAAGGTAAAATAAAAAAAGCAACCCCCACTTTTAAGGTTGAAATGAGAAAAGTCCACACAATTGGCCGCAAATCAAAGGAAGTGTACAGAGTGAAAATACGTTTTCTTCACGATGTGCGATGAGATCAAAGAGTCTGCAATCTGAAAGCTGTTTGGCCTTGTGACCTCATGTCAATGACATTTCCAGCTGAGCCCAGCTGCCTGTGACCCCGGGGTCAATGACTGAGTTTTAACTATGAGACAGACGCCTTTGATGTCTGAGAGAAAACTGTGTCCAGATCATAGGAGCAGAAACATGCATATCACTAGAGAGGGAGTGTTCTGTTTCTTTGAATAGCGATGTATGAACATCTTTACTCTTCTTTAGCCATACACAACCCCCACACGGTCTACTCCTTGTCGTGGGGTGGGGGCTTGAGTATCTCGATAACCCGGAGAGCTATGCCAGCCGGAGCAAATGCTCCTGGTAGGGCCACCCATGCTGGACAGGTCAAAGGATAGAGGTCAGACTAAGCTAGACCAGTTCCCCCATGAGTCTAAAATGGTTTGCGTAGGGTCAACACCCCTGCCTAGAAAAAGACTACGTTACAGAAGCATCAACGACAAATATCAGGCAAGCCCTGAAGTGGAATCCACAAGGGAAAAGGAAGAGAGGCCGGCCGCGCAACAGCTGGAGACGAGACACTGAAGCAGAGATCAACAGGCAGGGGAAGACCTGGAGCCAGATCGAAAGGGCAGCCCAGGACCGTGTCGGATGGAGAATTGTCGTCGATGGCCTATGCTCCCCCGGGGGTTCATAATGGCCTAAGTAAGAAGTAAGTAAGTCACACACAAGGCGATACCGGTCAATAGGGGGCAGGGGTCAAAGTTGAGGACAAAAAGTTGCGCCTTATAGTCCCGAAAGTACGGTACTCAAAAGAAACAGTTAATTTGTTTTCCATCTTTTTTTTGTTTTTTGTTTTTTCGTTCATGGGCTGAAACTCCCACGGCTTTTACGTGTATGACCGTTTTTACCCCGCCATTTAGGCAGCCATACGCCGCTTTCGGAGGAAGCATGCTGGGTATTTTCGTGTTTCTATAACCCACCGAACTCTGACATGGATTACAGGATCTTTTTCGTGCGCACTTGGTCTTGTGCTTGCGTGTACACACGGGGGTGTTTGGACACTGAGGAGAGTCTGCACACAAAGTTGACTCTGAGAAATAAATCTCTCGCCGAACGTGGGGACGAACTCACGCTGACAGCGGCCAACTGGATACAAATCCAGCGCGCTACCGACTGAGCTACATCCCCACCCGGTTTTCCATCCAGGAACATAGTAATGTACGAAGTGAAGTATGGTTTCAGTCTACCAACTGCCCAAAACATGCAGACACTGATGAATAAGCTTATGTTTTCCACTTCGAAATACCAAGCACTTACATCATGTCCAATCCTTCATTTTTCCACAAAGAATCCATGAGACGTATTACTTGCAACGTTAGCATGTCCTGTCGTAAATCTGCAATGAAAACCGGAAAAAGAGCTTTACATACATCATAACACCTAACAAGCGAGACAGGGAAAAATAAAGCATTATGCTCCGGGGCTTCACAGGTTTTATCATTAACATCTAACAAGTGAGACAGGGGAAAAATAAAGCATTATGCTCCTGAGCTTTGCCGGTTTTATCATTAACATCTAACAAGTGAGACATGGGAAAAATAAAGCATTATGCTCCTGAGCTTCACTGGTTGTATCATTAACACCTAACAAGTGAGACAGGGGAAAAATAAAGCAATATCCTCCAAAGCTCTGCTGATTGTATCATTAACACCTGACAAGCGAGACAGGGAAAATATAAAGCATTCAGTAAGGTTGTCGAAAAACAAATTCCATAAAAAGTGTAGATGTTGTAATAACTTCTCACCGTCTCCATTCTTGAACATGATGAAGTACTGGCACTCCCCGATGTCGGCCATGATGTCTGGGTTGTCCCACACCAGCCACAGCGGCAGCTTCTTGGAAGTCATCACCCGACAGTCTGCTTGTCTGAAACAAGTGTATGTTCACAGTTGATAACAATAGACAATATACAATATGGTGGATTCCTATCAACGAAAAATCCAAAAAGTCTTCTATACTACTTGACATAAGAAAAACTTGGCAGACGCTTTCTGGAATAGATCTTTGTGATCGAGTTGTTGATTTTAAAACAAATTATATTGCCAGAAAGGCAATTGACCCCCCTATCGCATGCAACCAACAGCTTGCTTGTACATAAAGTAGTGTCTATACTGACATACTGAAAACTAAATTAAAACAAGAGGCGAAGCCTTCAAGGCTCCCGTAAGAAATCGACAAACAGTAACACAAACTCATTCACTCCGTCACACATACACACACACAGTAAGCATAGGTGACACGGTGCAAGAGTGCGAGACACTAGATCTAGATCTGTCTGTCTGTAGCCTACTTACAGGGACACGCCTGCCGAGATCGACACTGCGCTAGCGACTTTTGACAGCGCTTCCTCGTGCACACACTGGAAACACGCTGTGCAGATCAACCAGTAGGAAATCTCCTTTGGTATCTTTTTTACTTAAAAGGACTGGGTGGCCGAGTGGTAACGCACTTGCGCTCGGAAGCGAGAGGTTGCGATTTCGACCCTGGGTCAGGGCGTTAGCAATTTTCTCCGCCCTTTCCTAACCTAGGTGGTGGGTTCAAGTGCTAGTCTTTCGGATGAGACGAAAAACCGAGGTCCCTTCGTTGTACACTACATTGGGGTGTGCACGTTAAAGATCCCACGATTGACAAAAGGGTCTTTCCTGGCAAAATTGTATAGGCATAGATAAAAATGTCCACCAAAATACCCGTGTGACTTGGAATAATAGGCCGCGAAAAGTAGGATATGCGCCGAAATGGCTGCGATCTGCTGGCCGATGTGAATGCGTGATGTATTGTGTAAAACAAATTCCATCTCACACGGCATAAAATAAATCCCTGCGCCTTGAATATGTGCGCAATATAAATTGCATAAAATAAAATAATAAAAAAATCCCTGCGCTTAGAACTGTACCCACGGAATACGCGCGATATAAGCCTCATATTGATATATTAATATTATTTATTTTTCTGGAGCTACGAAACCGAACAATGAGAAATCGTCTTCCCCGAATCGGCGAACTGCAGCTCGGTGAGAACTGTATCTATACCACAATCCTTCACGCGATCTGACCTAACCTTGACCCCTGACCTGGTCTACATACCACACACGACACAAACCAGTCACCTGTTTTTACCCCCCCCCCCCCCCCCCCCCCCCCCCATAAAAGAAACCCCATTTTCTTTGGATACACACTTTAACTGCATACGTGCCGTCGAAATGTTGATCATTGCTTCAATACTTTAAAGCTGTTGCTTGGATAATAATCAGGTAAAATGAGTATTTCGGTGTTTAGTCAATTGTTAAAGTTTTTACCACAGACATACACACATGCGCACGCACAGACAGACAAAGTTACGATCGCATAGGCTACACTTACGTGAGCCAAAAACAACCAGTTGACCATTTCTTTTTCTGTTATTTTTGTTTAACCCAAAACCTGGTAAAATATTAAAAACTTTGGGATAACATTAACACTGATGCAGAGCGTAAAGCAAAGGAGCTGCCCAGAACCGGGTGCGTTGGCGAGGAGTTGTTGCGGCCCTATGCTCCACAGGGAGTCTACAGGAATAAGTCAAGTAAGTCAAGAGCGTAAAGCATACTAACATGATCTTGCCCAGATTCTGAGAAGGGTACAGTGGAGAAGTGAGATTGCACAAAGCCTCTTGGTAGTCTGGTTGTTGCAGCTGCTCTTGCAGAAACCTCATGTGGTCATCCTGTCACACACAAAGGTAAGGCAAGGTAAAGACATATAAAGCAAAAACTTGAATCATCACCAATAACTCACTGCAAGCAGAATTCTCCTCATAAAGCGTTACAGCAGGTTACTTACACTGCATTGCAGTGGGGTCGCTACGACCAGAATCGACTGTGTCAGTAGCATCACAGACAGGTCAAAAACTTGTCAGCTTGTTAAAGTTTGAGCGTACATGGGGGCTACTGCTACAAGTGAAATGCACTCTAGCTGTGTCAGTAGCATCATGGACGGGTCAAACGCTAGTGTAACTAAAAGTCAACGGGGGCTACTGCTACAAGTGAATTGCACTTTAACTGTGTCAGTAACATCCACGGACGGGTCAAACGCTAACGCAACCTTTAGTCAGCTTGTTAAAGTTCAAGCATACATGGGAGCTACTGCTACAGTGGAACCACCCTTTCAAGACTTTAACAAATCTGAGGACGGGCGCTGTGGCGGGGTGGTAAGACGTCGGCCTCTTAATCGGAAGGTCGAGGGTTCGAATCCTGGCCGCGGCCGCCTGGTGGGTTAAGTGTGGAGATTTTTCCGATCTCCCAGGTCAACTTATGTGCAGACCTGCTAGTGGCTTATCCCCCTTCGTGTGTACACGCAAGCACAAGACCAAGTGCGCACGGAAAAGATCCTGTAATCCATGTCAGAGTTCGGTGGGTTATAGAAACACGAAAATACCCAGCATGCTTCCTCCGAAAGCGGCGTATGGCTGCCTTAATGGCGGGGTAAAAACGGTCATACACGTAAAATTCCACTCGTGCAAAAAAACGAGTGTACGGGGGAGTTTCAGCCCACGAACGCAGAAGAAGAAGAAGAACAAATCTGAGAAAACAAGGTCTTAAACAGGAGAGGGTCTAAACTGGGGGTCAATTTACACAGCCAGAGGTTCTGAACAGAAAGTCTCAGAAAACAAGGTCTTAAATGGGAGTCACTCTTAAATTGGGGGGTCTTAAAAGGGGGTTCCACTGTACAAGTGAATGACACTTACACTGGTGACCTCGGCCTTGAGGGTGTCGGTCAGTTTGGTCAGCTTGTCCAGGGCTTCCACCTGCTGGGCCAGCGTCTTGAGGTAGTTGCCACAGCCGCGACAGAACGCTTCCAGGATCAGACCGAAGCGCAGGCGGATTGAGATCTGGTGCATCTCCGACCTGCACGTTATTTTATTGAATAATGAAAATGTGGCTCTGGACACTCTGAAAGTGCAGAATGAGGTGAACCAGGCATGGTGCTGAGGTGAAAGAGCTTTTCCCTGCAAATTTCTTTTTTTTTCCTTTTTTTTTTCTTCCTAAAGCAATTGTACAAAAGAAAAGCTGTAGGTGTTTTTCTTTTTTAAATGTAGCTGATTTTTGCAAAGTCATGGAGAAACATTCAATGCAGAAATTCTGTTTAAATGCTTGGAGCAGGTATTGCACTCAGGGCTCCCCACGGACACCTCTCCTAGTGCGTCCCGGGACCCCCACTTTCAATTTTTAGAGGGTCCATGGACCCCCACTGCAGAATTTTAGAGGGTCCTAAGGGTCCAAAAGCCAAAAGGTCCCTGTGTACTTATAAAACATTAATGGTATCTACGGTACGCACGATAAAGGAAATATAGTGCGTCCCAGGACCCACTCTTGTAAAGTCTAGTGTGTCCTTGGGACCCCCTCCATAGATTTCTAGTACGTGTTTTCGGCTTCTAGTGCGTATAGGACGCAGGGAAGAGCACTATGGGGAGCCTTGGCACTTTACTGTCTACACATACAGGCAAAAAGAATTCATTCACTCTTCTTGTCGAATTGTAAAATCAAGGCAACTAATTATACATGAGATAAGATTTTATATAGTCCTGTGAGGTTACCCTCATGGAAATTCAGGCTGCTTTCTTACTGGGGAAAGCGAGCTGCCATACATTACGGCGCTACCAGTTTTATTTCATTTATCCTGCGTGCGTGTATTCATGTTTCCAAGCCCTGAGAATTTCGCTATGAACTTGGAATCTTCATCATGCGCATGCGTGCACACGGGGGTGTTCGGACATGGAGGAGAGTCTGCACAAAGTTGACACAAAAAGGGGTCCTGGTTCTCACCAAAAGAGAGTCAATCTGGAGTCAAGACAACTGATTATAAATAAGGGGCATATGTCCTGGTTCTGACCAGAAAGTTAACCTCAAGTGGAACACATTATCTGAGATGCCAGAAGAAAGTTAACCTCAAGTGGAACACATTATTTGAGATGCCAGAAGAAAGTTAATCTAGAGTGGAACACATTACTTGAGATGCCAGAAGAAAGTTAATCTAGAGTGGAACACATTACTTGAGATGCCAGAAGAAAGTTAATCTAGAGTGGAACACATTACTTGAGTTGCCAGAAGAAAGTTAATCTAGAGTGGAACACATTACTTGAGATGCCAGAAGAAAGCATTGCCAATCCGCTGACTCAGCAAACTTCTTTTGAGCAGGAAGCGAGTAAGGGGATTGTCCAGGTATGGTTCATATTTCACAGCCTGAAAACAAAGAAAGTTGTCATCTAATGAACATGTAAAACTTGTTAGCAAAGCAGAGTATCCTGACACTGTCATCTCTCTTTCTAACCATACCTTAAAGAAAACATGTTGAGTATGGTCTATGAATAACCTACACCCAAACTGCAGCTGATTATCTACTGACTGCAGCAGTTTAATCTTGGGTGAGGAGTTTGGCATTGTTATAAAATAGCAATCAATCCTATGCAGAATTTGGGTACATCTGAAACACTCACTGATCATGTGAAATCTAACACTACAAACTTACAATTGTCTTTTATTTGAAAGTTGTCACGCCTGGATCAAGGCCTTCTTTAATATACGATGTTCGGAAATAACTCAGTCAGGTTTGTGTGGGTCAATACTCCTGCTTTTAGTGAGACAAATAATCCACACGTGCTCCTTTTCCACGTGTTTCAGACACACCCCTTAATAATGACTAGCCCATGGACTGTTAGTCTTAGTAAAAGCAAGGGCATTCACTCTTTCACAACCCATACAAACTCAACAGAGTTATTTCCGGAATTCATCTATTGAGCCCAAAGTTGGCTTCGCAAAGTCTTCTTACCAACATTTCTGCACCAAAGCTTTGTGCAGCTAGCTTTGTGAAGTCGACTTCACCAAATCAGTATTAGGCTTTACACAGAGCAGTGAGCTTTGTGAAAACGACTTCATGAAGTTGACTTTACCAAACTAGTATTAGGCTTTACACAGAGCACGGAGCTTTGTGAAGTTGACTTCGTGAAGTTGACTTTACCAAAGTAGTCTAAAGCTTTACACAGAGCACGGAGCTTTGTGAAGTTGACTTTACCAAAGTAGTCTAAAGCTTTACACAGAGCACGGAGCTTTTTGAAGTCGACTTTACCAAAGTAGTCTAAAGCTTTACACAGAGCAGCGAGCTTTGTGAAGTTGACTTTACTAAAGTAGTCTAAAGCTTTACACAGAGCAGCGAGCTTTGTGAAGTTGACTTTACCAAAGTAGTCTAAAGCTTTACACAGAGCAGCGAGCTTTGTGAAGTTGACTTTACTAAAGTAGTCTAAAGCTTTACACAGAGCAGCGAGCTTTGTGAAGTTGACTTTACTAAAGTAGTCTAAAGCTTTACACAGAGCAGCGAGCTTTGTGAAGTTGACTTTACCAAAGTAGTCTAAAGCTTTACACAGAGCAGCGAGCTTTGTGAAGTTGACTTTACCAAAGTAGTCTAAAGCTTTACACAGAGCAGCGAGCTTTGTGAAGTTGACTTTACTAAAGTAGTCTAAAGCTTTACACAGAGCACAGAGCTTTGTGAAGTCGACTTTACCAAAGTAGTCTAAAGCTTTACACAGAGCACGGAGCTTTGTGAAGTTGACTTTACCAAAGTAGTCTAAAGCTTTACACAGAGCAGCGAGCTTTGTGAAGTGACTTTGTGAAGTTGACTTTACCAAAGTAGTCTAAAGCTTTACACAGAGCACGGAGCTTTGTGAAGTTGACTTTACCAAAGTAGTCTAAAGCTTTACACAGAGCAGCGGGCTTTGTGAAGTTGACTTTACCAAAGTAGTTTTAAGCTTTACACAGAGCACGGAGCTTTGTGAAGTCGACTTTACCAAAGTAGTCTAAAGCTTTACACAGAGCACGGAGCTTTGTGAAGTCGACTTTACCAAAGTAGTCTAAAGCTTTACACAGAGCACGGAGCTTTGTGAAGTTGACTTTACCAAAGTAGTCTAAAGCTTTACACAGAGCACGGAGCTTTGTGAAGTTGACTTTGTGAAGTTGACTTTACCAAAGTAGTTTTAAGCTTTACACAGAGCAGCAGAAGTCATACCTGCACCAGTTGCAGCAAGTACTGCGACAGCTTCTCATCCTTCAAGCCCTGGTCCAGACAGCTGACAGCGTAGGCTCGAACCCGCAGGTCAGAGTATGAGCAGTCCAGCAGCTCCAGGGCAACTTCAGGGGCCACCACGGGCCACCGGCTCAGCAACTGGTACAACTGGAATGTTCAAACATTTACATCTGAGAAACAAAGGGGCGTAGGCACTCTAAATATAAACAGACCTGCCCACCTTTGTGAAACCTCAAGTGTAGCAATTTAGATTTTTTGGTTTTTTTCAGCGTAGCAAATAGTGTTTAAGTGTAGCATTTTCTCAAATTTATTCCGACAACCTCATTTATGCCATCTTGCACAAGAATAGACATTTAAAAAAAAGTCTGATGAGAATGCAGGAACATGAAGTGCCCAATTAGAGAGTATTTCTATAATAATAATAATAATAATGGACATTTATTAATCGCCCCTTCTCACAAGAGCTCACGGCGATTTACATATTAATTTCTGCCGTGTGAGATGGAATTTTTTACACAATACATCTAGTGTAGACGATGGTCTATGACACATTTTGTGACCGCTATCGGGAGTGGGAAGCAGAAAGGAGTACCAGGACTCGCAATAAAAAGAGGGAGAAAAGGCAAACTCTCAGTTAAACATTTGTAGAAAGCAGCTCCTGGACTTGTATCTGAACTATTAAATCCTTTCTTTCATGCGAAGTTTCAATGTTTGATTGTGATATTCAGTTCTTTATGTGTGGGAGGGTGGTAATTTATGCAGGAACATCTAACGATAGACCTTTACCCAAATTACCCAGTAATTTCATCACAAAGTCACAGCCAAAAGAACATATTGCAAGAGCACCAATGTATTCTATCCGAAACCGATAGTCAACGTGTTCAATTTTACCTGTGCGACATTTTCCCTGTCGCTCCACTTGATGGCTTGCAACAGTTTGGGCAGAGAAAGAGGCATCTTGAGACATTCTTCCCTGCAATGATCACACAATGATGTCAGACGCAGCCTAGGTCAGTGATCGAACTAGCGGGCGGGGATGTAGCTCAGTCGGTAGCGCGCTGGATTTGTATCCAGTTGGCCGCTGTCAGCGTGAGTTCGTCCCCACGTTCGGCGAGAGATTTATTTCTCAGAGTCAACTTTGTGTGCAGACTCTCCTCGGTGTCCGAACACCCTCGTGTGTACACGCAAGCACAAGATCAAGTGCGCACGAAAAAGATCCTGTAATCCACGTCAGAGTTCGGTGGGTTATAGAAACACGAAAATACCCAGCATGCTTCCTCCGAAAACGGCGTATGGCTGCCTGAATGGCAGGGTAAAAACGATCATACACGTAAAATTCCACTCGTGCAAAAAACACGAGTGTACATGGGAGTTTCAGCCCACGAACACAGACGAAGAAGAAGAAGATCGAACTACCCAGTTTCCAAACCAGTATTTCTTTCAAATCTTATTCAAATGAGGCAGAGCGCTATTTTAAGATCTGAGCAACAAAGCGAAGTAAGTAAACGCTCTAAATGCATTCGACATACGCAACAAGAGCAAGCGAGAGCTACGCAGAACCAATCTCCTGGCACCTGAGAGAATAAAAAAGATTGAAATGAACAAGCGATTTTCATCCTGTAAATGTTTCTGTAGTAATATGTATGAACGCTAGCTGTAACAGAAACTAGTATATTTTTTCTCCAGCAAACCAGTCCCATCAAGTCTAAAACAGCTGATTACTTTGCATTAGTTAGTTAGTTAGCTGTTGCTTTTCGGGTCCAGCAGACCATAATAGGCCAAATCAGGACCCCTTACTTTGCATTGATCACAAAGAAACCGACAAACAAAATATCAGCCAGGAATGGATGCAAGACCAGTTGCTGATTTCATTTTTGTCATTTTGAAAATTATAATAATAACAAGAAGAGCAAACGCTCGATCGAGTCACTTTCGCAGTTCTGAATATTATATGAGGCATCAGATGGACAGGAAGAAATTGCTATTCACAACACAATGAGTCACGTTCACATAAAATTTGAGCCCGGTCACTTTTATAGTTTCCGAGAAAAGCCCAACGTTAAGTTGTGTGTTGCCGAACAGAAAAGGCTAGTTATCTCCCTTGTTTTTCTGATAACGTTCGTAAAAGGCTACAGATGTAACTACTTTGATGTAAAGAATAATCCTACAAAGTTTCAATCACATCCGATGAACTTTGTCAAAGATATAAAATGTCTAATTTTTCCTTTGACGCTGACCTGTGACCTTGAAAAAGGTCAAAGGTCAACGAAACCATCGTTAAAGTGTAGAGGTCATTGGAGGTCACGACTAAACAAAATATGAGCCCGATCGCTTTGATAGTTTCCGAGAAAAGTAGTCAAAGATATAAAATGTCTAATTTTTCCTTTGACGCTGACCTGTGACCTTGAAAAAGGTCAAAGGTCAACGAAACCATCGTTAAAGTGTAGAGGTCATTGGAGGTCACGACTAAACAAAATATGAGCCCGATCGCTTTGATAGTTTCCGAGAAAAGTCCAACGTTAAGGTGGTGTCTACGGACGGCCGGCCGGACACTTTTTCTCAAGTGACTCAATAATACCAATGAACATGTATTAATCACCCCTTCTCACCAGAGCTCACGGTCATGTACAAAAGCAAGCTGCACACACATGTACGCACGCAAGCACGCACACACACACACACACACACACACGCACACACACGCACACACACGCATGCACGCCCACACACATACGCGAACACACACACACGCACGCATGCACGCATGCACGCACACACACACACACACACACACACACACACACACACACACACACACACACACACACACACACACACACGCACACACCAAAGCCAATTTAAGAGAGCAAAAGACACAGACCTCATTATCCACAGCAGCTCCTTTTCTTGTTCTGACATGTCGGACAGAGGATCTTTGGAGACGATCTCCTGCAGTGCCGCCAGGTCCTTCTTGTTGGCTTCTGTTGGCTAAAGACACAAGAAAGCTTGCTATGGAAACTATTGTCAACTGGGTGGCCGAGTGGTAACGCACTTGCGCTCGGAAGCGAGAGGTTGCGAGTTCGACCCTGGGTCAGGGCGTTAGCAATTTTCTCCCCCCTTTCCTAACCTAGGTGGTGGGTTCAAGTGCTAGTCTTTCGGATGAGACGAAAAACCGAGGTCTCTTCGTGTACACTACATTGGGGTGTGCACGTTAAAGATCCCACGATTGACAAAAGGGTCTTTCCTGGCAAAATTGTATAGGCATAGATAAAAATGTCCACCAAAATACCCGTGTGACTTGGAATAATAGGCCGTGAAAAGTAGGATATGCGCCGAAATGGCTGCGATCTGCTGGCCGATGTGAATGCGTGATGTATTGTGTAAAAAATTCCATCTCACACGGCATAAATAAATCCCTGCGCCTTGAATATGTGCGCCATATAAATTGCATAAAATAAAAATTTAAAAAAAAATAAAAACTCCCTGCGCTTAGAACTGTACCCACGGAATATGCGCGATATAAGCCTCATATTGATTGATTGATTGAAACATTGCACAACAAAGGACAAAAGTAAATGGAGTGCACATAAGAGTGATATTTTCTTTGAGGCAATGTCTTATTCTATGTAAGAGTATTGTATTAGTTGTATATTGTGCTTTGATTGAACTTGTAAATTGAACTTCGAGCTGTGGAGAAGCGCTATATTTGTTTTTTTGTTTTTTTGTTTGCTTAACGCCCAGCCGACCACGAAGGGCCATATCAGGGCGGTGCTGCTTTGACATATAACGTGCGCCACACACAAGACAGAAGTCGCAGCACAGGCTTCATGTCTCACCCAGTCACATTATTCTGACACCGGACCAACCAGTCCTAGCACTAACCCCATAATGCCAGACGCCAGGCGGAGCAGCCACTAGATTGCCAATTTTAAAGTCTTAGGTATGACCCGGCCGGGGTTCGAACCCACGACCTCCCGATCACGGGGCGGACGCCTTACCACTAGGCCAACCGTGCCGGTCAAGCGCTATATAAATGTCCATTATTATTTTATTATTAAGAGCCGGGGCGGATGTAAAATAATGAGCAGAATTTTTTTCCCACGGGAAGGACTGGGTGTGCCTTTCAACTCACGATTCTCAGGCCAAAAAAGCCAATACATCAGACCTGCCAACCCTTCAGAAATCTCAAGTGTAACAATTTACCTTTTTTTTTTTTAAATTTTCAGCGTAGCAAATGGTGTTAAAGTGTAGCATTGTCTAAAATTGATTCGCACATCCACATTTTGGCTTTTTTTGCACAAGAATACATGTTTATTTGCAAAAGTTTACTAAAAAAAAAACTAAAAAAAACGCCACAATAATGGCCAATAGAGAGAGTCTGCAGTGCCAATTTACAGTGAGGGCAATATTTTATGACACAAATTCTGACCGCTACACGGAGTGAGAATCAGAAGTGAGTACCAGGACACACAAGAAAGAGCAAATGTTACATGCTTGTGATTATTGGTTTGACCGTAGCAATTCTAAGCTTAGCGTAACAGCGTGGCAATTTCTCTTAAAATGTAGCATGCTATGCTGAAAGCATAAGGCCAAATAAAAAGATATGTTGGTTTAGGGTAACCCGAGCGACCCTATTTTTTCCCCCCGTTTCCCCCCGACCCTAGAATTTTTTTTTCATTTCTAAAAAAAACCCCAAAAAAATGTCGACACACTTTGCGAACCATACCGAGACAAAGGGAGGTAACCCCCTTTAAAATCGACTAAATAAAATTCAAATAAAAACTAAAAAAAGACGACCTACCGACCCTATCTTTTTTGGTCATGTTACCCTAAACCAACATATATTTTTATTTGGCCTAGCAGTTGGCAGCTCTGCTACATACACACTTCTCTACTGTCAACCATTTACCTGTATCGCGCCATTCTGATACTCCTTAAGAGACACCATGCGCGCCAGCTGCTCGAAGTGCGCCTCTGGTGGATACAGCACAGGGTGGGAGAAACGGTCAAACTCTATCTCCAGGCACGGACAGTCCTTATTGGGGTTGGATACTGTGATGAGAGATTGAACATGTTTGAAACGTACATTCTTGAAGCAGTCTGGAGTTCAGATACTGTGATGAGAGATTGAACATGTTTGAAATGAACATTCTTGCAGCACTCTTTGAGTTTTGTCGGAGACAGAAGAACAAAATAATTAGTCATTCTCAGCCATTCTCAGCAGCGTATTTTAAAGCAATCAGTTAGATGCAGTAAATGAACCAAATCAACCATTACACCTATTTTCTCCTTTGCAACACACAGACAATTACACCAAAACACAGGTTTTAACATCGTGGCGCTTATTTGGCACACCTTATCACTTAGAAGCAGATTTGTTCCAACAACAACAACAAAGGAGAGGTGACATTTATCTTCGCACCAAAATGTCATAAAAACTGCAGCAGTCAGGTGCAATATCTCTGCATACATAAACAAGTCGCGTAAGGCAAAAATACAACATTTAGTCAAGCTGTCGAACTCACAGAATGAAACTGAACGCAATGCAATTTTTCAGCAAGACCGAATACTCGTAGCATTGTCAATCCACCGCTCGTGGCAAAGGCAGTGAAATTGACAAGAAGAGCGGGGTAGTAGTTGCGCTGAGAGGGATAGCACGCTTTTCTGTACCTCTCTTCGTTTTAACTTTCTGAGCGTGTTTTTAATCCAAACATATCATATCTATATGTTTTTGGAATCGGGAACATACAAGGAATAAGATGAAAGTGTTTTTAAATTGATTTTGAAAATTTAATTTTGATCATAATTTTTATATTTTTAATTTTCAGAGCTTGTTTTTAATCCAAATATAACATATTTATATGTTTTTGGAATCAGAAAATGATGAAGAATAAGATGAACGTAAATTTGGATCGTTTTATACAATTTTTTTGTTTTGTTTTTACAATTTTCAGATTTTTAATGACCAAAGTCATTAATTAATTTTTAAGCGACCAAGCTGAAATGCAATACCGAAGTCCGGCCTTTGTCAAAGATTGCTTGGCCAAAATTTCAATCATATTGATTGAAAAATGAGGGTGTGACAGTGCCGCCTCAACTTTTACAAAAAGCCGGATATGACGTCATCAAAGGTATTTATCGAAAAAAAAGAAAAAAACATCCGGGGATATCATTCCCAGGATCTCTCATGTAAAATTTCATAAAGATCGGTGCAGTAGTTTGGTCTGAATCGCTCTACACACACACACGCACAGACACACACACACACACATACACCACGACCCTCGTCTCGATTCCCCCTCTATGTTAAAACATTTAGTCAAAACTTCTAAATGTAAAAACGAGAAGAGCAAACCACAGACCTGTTTACCCCCATATGTGTTTTGGAGTAATGCTCAGCCCCAAAAATAGTAATCCTGACACAAAAATAGTAATCATCCAGCATTCGTCGCCAATTACAACGCACATGACAACTGTGTCTGCGAAACGCAATCATGCACATATATCCATCATTCACAAACAAAGCACATCAGTCAGTTTTTGTATTCATCATAATTTCAAAGAAGATCACATCAAAAGCACATGCATCACTGATTCTTTTTCTTTTGCTCGTAGTAGGCCTTTTTCAGTGTGTCAAGCGCTTCTCTACAGTACTTGTGCTTGCCGAATGAGTGAGGGCGAGACTTCACCACTAGAAGGCTCTCCAGCGTCTCATCAGACAGACATGATCTCTGGTCAGTCCTGTGCTTTTTCACCCTATTTTGCCATTGAAAAAAACAATGCCAAACATGTGAATTAATAAAAATTAAAAAAATTATGAAAATCGTAGTCTTGACACGGATAGCGGAATGGCGTATTTTTTGCAGAAAATCGTAATAAATTACACCAAAATCGTAAGGGTAAACAGGTCTGAAACCAGTCCATTCCGCTTTGCAGTCAAAGGGTGTGACTTCACATAATAATAATACGAGAATTTATAACGCGCACATATCTCACCACAAGGCGACTCATACACAATCTTTCGCATTAACAACTCAAGCATACACATAAAAAGCACTTGTAAGGCATCGCTTTTGTCAGAGCAGTGACCTTGAAATAAAACTTTCTAAACAAGCGATGATCATGAGATAAACACTACTAATTCCCACAACTCACTGATAACTCCGGCGAGTCAAAAAGCAACGAGTTAACGGAAAAAAACGTACTGGGTAGACCGATAGGATTGAGCAAATCGTCCATTCCTTGCGGCATGGGCCAGAGGTAGAGCGACTGTTTGTCTGCCTGCAGACGGTCGTTGAAGTTGAACAGCTGCAAGTTGCCCCAGGCCAGTGCATATTGCACCTGCAATTCACAACCCAAACATTTTTACATGATTAGCTTCTAAGCTTCATAAAATTAGGAAAAACAAAAAAAGTTCACGCACGCATTGACATTTAGTTAATACAGTGGAACCCCCCTTTTAAGACCCCCCTCCTTTTTAAGACCTGATTGTGATCGGAAGGTCGCAGGTTCGAATTCGGGCCAGGACGGACACGGGTCAACTTTATGTGCTGACCCAGAGACGGAAGCCATGTCCCACCCCCGTGTCACCACAATGGCACGTAAAAGATGTTGGTCATTCTGCCGTTAGTGCAGATGACTGATGCCACCTAAACACGCATACACTTGTGTATATCATCAAAGGCTGTGACGGCGTAAAACTCGAATCATATAACCCATATAAGAGGCGAAATATTTAGCCTGTAGGACATAAAGCATTCTCTCTTTCCAACACCTGATTGTCTCTTCTCTTTTTTTTTTTTTTAGGTCTTAAAAGGGTTCCACTGTATCCAGAACAAACAAAAAATCAAGAGACGTGACCTTCAACATCTTGAGATCAAAGAAACCAACACCTAACTCAGCTAACTTCATATTTTGCAGCCGTTTTCTATAAGATCAAGGAGACATTTTAACACTTTCTACCCCACCTATGTTGACCATATTTTTTTAGCCGAGCTGCAGCAGGTAACTCAGAATTGTAGTAACTGAGTAGTAACTGTGTATCAACACGCTGAAATGCAGGCGATAGATCGACGTTACAAGAAGTGACTGAAGCTAACAGTCTAAGCGGATATATCCGTACCTGGTGAGATAGAGCCGTACCTGGGAGACAATGAGTTCGAATGATTTTAGTGAAGCTCACCTTTCTGTTACGACGCTTAGACTCAGAACAGATTGAGAGACAGAGGCGAGCGCTTCGAGGCATGTCGGGGATCAGCAGGAAGTCCAGCCACTCATCCCAGCGTGGATTGGTCGATTCCACCATCTTGCTGCTTCGCGGCTCACACAAGGCTTCCGTACCATGGTAAATGCACGCTCTGACGTAGATCTGAAGGAGAGGCACACAGGAGTCAGTGTTCATGTTAATGGGATATTTTTCAGTTGTTTACCGGTTGTTATTTTAAAATACAGTAGAACCCCCCTTTAGAGACCCTTCAGTTTAAGACTTTCGTCCTTTGAAGACTCTGTTTTCTCAGACTTTTTGTTCATAACCTCTAAATTTATACTCATTTTAAGACTCCCTCCGGGCGGGGATGTAGCTCAGTCGGTAGTGCGCTGGATTTGTATCCAGTTGGCCGCTGTCAGCGTGAGTTCGTCCCCACGTTCGGCGAGAGATTTATTTCTCAGAGTCAACTTTGTGTGCAGACTCTCCTCGGTGTCCGAACACCCCCGTGTGTACACGCAAGCACAAGACCAAGTGCGCACGAAAAAGATCCTGTAATCCATGTCAGAGTTCGGTGGGTTATAGAAACACGAAAATACCCAGCATGCTTCCTCCGAAAACGGCGTATGGCTGCCTAAATGGCGGGGTAAAAAACGGTCATACACGTAAAATTCCACTCGTGCAAAAAACACGAGTGTACGTGGGAGTTTCAGCCCACGAACACAGAAGAAGAAGAAGACTCCCTCCTTTTTAAGACCCGATTTTCTCTGATTTGTGGAGGTCTTAAAAGGGGAGTTCCACTGTACCAGAAAAGAATTTACTAATCAGACAGTCCTACTGGTTTTGAGTCCAGTTGACATATTTTTGTATCAAAACAAAGTTATTGCTCTGAAACACCGCAGTTTGCCTCTATGCTGTGATGCAGTATTGAAGTAGATCTGACAGAGAAAGACACAGGATTCAGTCTTCCGAGTTGAAATCACCAATCGATCACAGACCTACTGGTTTTGATTCTAGTTAAGTTTACCCAATCAAAATAAAGTTAACACCGGGTTTCTCTAACCAAACAACGGATTTGTTGTGAGAACTGGTTTTCATAGCTTTAAGCTAAGGCCAAAAAAAAAAAATAGGTCTGTTTACGGTAACATAGGCCCAAAAAATAGGGTCGGTAGGTCGGGATTGGTTTTTTTTCCCCCCCCCCCAAAAAAACCATATTTTTACGTTATTTTGCAAAAAAACCAAGATTTTTTTTTTTCCCCAAATGCCAAAAAAAAGTCTAGGGTCGCGCGAAAAAACTAGGGTCGGTCGGGTTACCGTAAACAGACCTTTTTTTTTTTTGGCCTAATACATACCAGTTTACACACACACGGAGACACAGACACAGTGCAATCACTTGGATACCTTTATGAGCTTTGTATTACATGTTCCATGTTTCACCGACATTCCAACACGTTATTTTCTGCTCTCTTATTTGCCCACCAAGTTTTCTTCTCATTCCAGAAAATACATCACATGCTTTTTAAAAAAAACACATTTATAGTGTTTTATCCAAAAAAACATGCAGCATATTCTTTAATTCCAAGTATGAAACAATGAAGAATTGTCCAAAAACAAAGGCTGCATCAGGTTTTTTGGTAGTGAAAGGTTGAATGAAGCTAAACTGCTTTTGTCACTCCTACCCAAAGATTTTAGCTGCAGTTAGATCCCTTGTTTAAGTTTTGGGTCACTGATCCCAAAACAGACAGACTGGTAACATTCCAAAATCCTGAATAAAAAAACCCCAAGAATTGTAGATTATTGGGACGTTTAATTAATTATAGACAAAAGTTTTGGTTAATGTAACATTTTCTTTTGTCAATAATTAAACGTTGCAATAACCTTCAATTCTGTTTAAAAAAATTATTTTGGGTCACTTACCTTCCCTAGTTCTTTGATGTTGACGTAGGTCGCACAGGATATCTTGATCCTGAGTGTGGTGTGTACATCCCACAGTGACACAGTCTGTTGCTCGTTAATCCTTGATAGAGCTTGAATCCCTGTACATCACACAAAACAATGTTAATGGGCGGCTCTGGTGAGGTTATGCCCCCTCTTTCTTTCAGCTGGTAACTGGCGCCACCTCGCGGCATGATCACACGAGAAAGGAAAACATGCATTGGTCCCAAATAGCATATCGGGTTGGTAACAGTTCGTGTGTAAGTCGTGCATTTTATATAGTAAACAGACAATGGTCGGTTCTTAAGGACATGCTTAACCTAAAGCAGGTGAAGCACTTACCCCGCTGCATGTAGGACGGCCAGATGAAGGGCGTTTCGGGGAGAGTGGAGTACACGCTCTCTTTGGTGTGCAGCATCAGCTGGGGGATGATGTTGCGTGCTATGCACTCACGAATATACTGCAACACAACACAAGAGTCCCTGTCAGATCTATGACACGCTATGCACTCATGAATATACTTCAACACAACACAAGAGTCCCTGTCAGATCTATGACATGCTATGCACTCATGAATATACTGCAACACAACACAAGAGTCCCTGTCAGATCTATGACATGCTATGCACTCATGAATATACTGCAACACAACACAAGAGTCCCTGTCAGATCTATGACATGCTATGCACTCATGAATATACTGCAACACAACACAAGAGTCCCTGTCAGATCTATGACATGCTATGTACTCATGAATATACTGCAACACAACACAAGAGTCCCTGTCAGATCTATGACATGCTATGCACTCATGAATATACTGCAACACAACACAAGAGTCCCTGTCAGATCTATGACATGCTATGCACTCATGAATATACTGCAACACAACACAAGAGTCCATGTCAGATCGATGAAATGCTATGCACTCATGAATATACTGCAACACAACACAACACAAGAGTCCCTGTCAGATCAGTACTTGTAACATGCATTCCCAATGAAATATGATACATGGTCCTCTTATACCAGGCATGAGATCATGAAATTGTAAAATACCCTGTAAGCATGCCCTTAGAAAATGGTGAAAAAGCTTCAAGCAAAATTGTGCACTCTGGGAATCTCATGAATGATTTCTGGCGATTTGAAAATGCCAGAAATCTGCCAATTGTTATAAAAATGGCATGCCTGTATACTGACTATGCCTACTGCACTATTCTATGTCTAATCTGAGTATGAAGGATGTCTCTGTTTATCATAGAGTATGCATGCTAGATCAGTCCAAGTCAAACTTGTTATTCTGTTGAATCTGTGAATTCAGGCTCATAACAACTCTCCAACCCCTTAATTCTAACAGATTTAAAACCATCGACTTCACTGTACCTTGTACTGGCTGATGTGCACTTCTGCCAGAAGAAACTCGTTACAGCCGCACACCTTCAGCACATACAGGTGCTTGTACTCCTCGATACAGCGCTCCGCATGCTCCCTCGTCATTCCCATTGTGCGGGAGCGCCGCCGAATGGTGTCGGAGATAATGTCTGAGGGTAAGGCATCGTGGGAAACTTTGGCAGAGTATTTGGCTCGGTCGTTGTTTTCCGATACTACCCAGACACATACTATAACACAGCCATCTGAAAATGACCAAACAGAAGCTCAGAATTTCTGTGTCCGTTGACTTCACTTTTTAAATAAATGCTATCAGATATATATACTACAACATTTCGTTTCCTCTACAAAGGAAGCAGAGAAAATTAACACAACAATTTATTTTTTACAAAGTAAAACTGCCCCTCAAAAATGCAGTCATTTACAGTAATTTTACTAACCAGCAAATAACAAGCTTGTACTCATTTTTCTAAAAAGACAGACTGGGCAAACGACTCCAGGGATGTTGCTGGGATATATTTTCTTCAACAAATTGGCCAAAATTGCCATAAAAGTTTTTGCAATTTTCAGAAATAAAAGGCAAAGTCACCTATTCCCTACTGTGAAAAAGTGTGAGAGCTCTGTAGCAATGATGGCAAACATTTGGGCAATTTGAAAGAAAGTTTTGGCACATTGACGACTGCCCATGTCAAACAACATCTCCTGGACTCAGTACGAGAGCCCAGTTGTACCAGGCATGTGAATTGACGGCAAGAAAAATCTCTGAAAAGTAGGGGGTTGTTTTGAAATCTAGATTAAAATCTGTGCAATCTGGCGCATTCTGGGAGTATGTTTCATGACTTTTACACAGCAAAAACATGTCATCACTACGATCGCCTGCTTTGCGTTCGCCACTGGTAAAGTTAAAGTTTTGTTCCTCGATTTTTTTCTCTCTCTGAAATGAGTAGCTTTTCTTAGAAATCCGAGGATAATTCCCATGCCCATGTACACAACCGAATCTGGCAACACAACTTTGTAAGCAACTGACCGTCTGTAAACTTCTTGAGGCTATCCATTAGATGTGTAGGGAGCTCTTTGGCGGCGTCGAGCTCGGGGGTGTAGGCGTACATGGCACGCATGTGATCACCTCCAGTATCGCGTAGGTCAACTGTGTCTTTGCAGGCCTTCAGGATGTTGCGGCGAAACGTGATCACCTCCAGATCTTTGTTCTCGTTGAACTCATTCACCGGCATACCTATTAGCATACCTGTGTAGAACAGTACAGAATTAAGGTTTAGTGTTATAAGTGTGATCGACAAGAAGAAGAAGAAGGTTTAGTGCTACCAGCATGTTGATACCCACATCACCAAAACAGCCACCCGGAGAGGACAAGAAACAGAATATATACCCGGGGTTGCTCTGACTTTAGTTTAAGTGATTTGATTTTTCACAGCAATATATATATATGGCTAAATCCCATAGCTATATATATGGAGAGAAACAAATCTGGTAATTTCCCTTCTACCCCATTCATTCAGATATGAACTAAAAACAGGCAATTCAATCAGGGAAGAGTGAGTTTCAACTTTCAAGGAATTAAATTTATAAATAACGCAGGGAGGTACAGGGGACATGTAGGTCCCCTGGAAGGATCCTGGGGCCTGGGCCAATGTGGGTGTCTAAGGGCAACGCCCCCAGAAGCTGAAACATTTTGGCCTTGTAAATATGAATTTGACCCCCTCTGGTTTAAAGATAAATTATGCATATATAAAGAAAAACACTATTTTGTTCCTCTTACCTGGATTAAACTATAAAACATGTTAGTTACAGGCACAAGTTCAGTTCACATTTTTTGTTTGTTTTTTGCTTTCACGGAAATCCGCAAAGATTTGGATTGCCCGTAAAAAGAATAGTTAAGAAACTAGCATTCCCCTGGACGAAGACCAGAAACAATACTCATGCTAATACAACATAGGAGAATAACGCAACATTATCCATCTCCTTTTCAGGGGAAGCATTAGCAGTTGGTTAGTTCAAAGGGGGGGGGGGGGGGGGGGGGGCTGTCCCTTTCTGACCCAAAATAGGCATCAGGGCTGGCCGGATGAGCACTAAATGACAAAGTTACAAGTATAGAAGACTATTCTTGTTGTTGTCTAATACAACCAATATATTTTGACTTACCAATTTCATAGTTCAACATTTTCTCTTCTCGATTGCCCAAAGGTTCCATAATCTTGAGAATGGGCTGGAAGAGGCGAAGGTCACACAAGCGTCGACTTTCATCATAAAACTCCTCACGCTCGGCATCTTGGGTTATGCCCACAAAGATGTAGGACCCTGCTTCACTGAGTTTCCAGTGCAGCGGGTACTTTTTGGCTTCTGTCCACAAGTCTGCCTTAATGGTTTCCAATGTCGCATCACGGTTGCATAGACATGGGACCAGAATTCCAGTGGGGAGCAGGCAATCCACCACAATTTGCGAGGGCATCAAATGATGCCCCCATAGTTCTCCTGAGCTTGGTGGCATTGTCAAACGGAACCCTCACAGTCACACTTGATCAGTTCAATCTCATGAAATGATGAATAAAGAATATTTACTAAAATGCATCCCATTCCTACTCATGACACACTGTTGTCATAAGTTCAAAGGACTCCTGTACCTGAAAGAAAGAAAAAAGAATAAAACAGTTATATTATCTTAAAAATAATGTGTTAAAAATACAAGTACAGAGAAACCACCCTGGATGAATAAGAAGGCATTTAGGTGAATAAAGAACAAATATAAATGTTACCAAAGATTTTTTTTAAATTAAAAAGAAATGTGAGCCTGCATGGGAAAACCAGGCTAAATGGGAAAATGTTGACTTTTTACTTCTAGAAATTATATGAAACTTCAGACTTTGACAAATATTTTACAAAACAACAGAATTGATCTAACTGTACTAGTTTTTTTTCACAGTGCTGTTTTGAAATACACAGGTGAAATCCTTTTGGGATGATGAAGGTGGATGATCAATAAAGCGATTTAGCAGTAAATCTGAAGATTGATCATTTTATCTCTTCTGACCGGGCGGGGATGTAGCTCAGTCGGTAGAGCGCTGGATTTGTATCCAGTTGGCCGCTGTCAGCGTGAGTTCGTCCCCACGTTCGGCGAGATATTTATTTCTCAGAGTCAACTTTGTGTGCAGACTCTCCTCGGTGTCCGAACACCCCCGTGTGTACACGCAAGCACAAGACCAAGTGCGCACGAAAAAGAGCCTGTAATCCATGTCAGAGTTCGGTGGGTTATAGAAACACAAAAATACCCAGCATGCTTCCTCCGAAAGCGGCGTATGGCTGCCTAAATGGCGGGGTAAAAACGGTCATACACATAAAAGCCGTGGGAGTTTCAGCCCATGAACGAACAAACAAACAAACCCTTCTGACCTATTTCCATTGTTGCCGAAAATAGCTCGCTGCATCTTTAGCCGAGTTTTTCCATGCAGGCTCACAAATGTTACCATAGATTTGTTTAAATCAAAAAGAGGATTTCTTTATCAGAAGTACATAGAAACGAGGAACAACTGTACCATGATTATAAAGAAAGCAAAACAGGAGTACGAAAAGAAACTTGCCAAAAATTGTCAGACAAATCCAAAACAATTTTGAAAATATGTGCAAAGTAAGACCAAACGGTATTAGCCCACTAATTATGACAAATGGACAAACAGCTCCAACAGACCAAGATAAGGCAAATACATTGAATGAGTTCTTCTTGGGATGGTGACAGTATTCACAAGGGAGGATGTAACCACACTCCCTGACAAAAGTCCTGCTTTCAAATCGGAAGGATTTTCTTTGGCAGATCTCCGGGCCCAGAGCAGTTGAACAGAAATTGGTCGCTTTAAATCCTAAGGCCTAAAAAAAAAATAGGTGTGGTTACGGTAACCCGACCTACCCTATTTTTAGGGGCTGGCCCTAAAACTTTTTTATTACATTTGTCCCCAAAAAACAAAAGAAAACGAGTGCAGAAAACGCAATGAAAGCGAAAGCGCTCAAGTCGCACACTTATTTCCCTGTCAAGTAAGTTTAATTTGTACATTAGACAAAAAAGTTTAAAAAAAAAGTGATTGCCTACCTTCCTACCCTGTTTTTTTTTTTGATATGTTACCTTAACCACGCCTTTTTTTTTTTTTTTGCCTAATAAGGCTCAGGGACCGGACAAGATACCATCAAGGAAGAAACTTAATCAGGAACTTGCGTTACCACTTTGTATATAATTTTATAAATTCCTAGAACAGTCATAAGTACCTAACAACTGGAAATCAGCAGATCTAACTGCTATTGTCAACAAGGGACAACATTCTGATCTGGGTAATTACAGGCCAGTCAGCCTCACATGAGTCATTTTTAAGGTCATAGAAGCCATAGTGAGAGACATTATTGTTGATCACATGACTGCTTACACTTGTATTCTCTTTCTCAGCACCATATAAAGAGGTCCTGTCTTACCCAGTTTATGGAAGTAATTGAAAAGTTGACAAAGATTTTAGAAGACAAAAATTGTATTGACATTGTTTATTTTGATTGTAAGAAAGCCTTTGATTCAGTCCCACATGAAAGGCTCTTGGTCAAGCTTGATGGAATAACTTGGAATATTTTGAGATAGATTAGAGATTTTTTAACCAACAGAAAACAGAGAGTCAGAGTGGGTAATGTGCATTTTGATAGTACAGAAGTTTTAAGTGGCATCCCACAGGGCAGTATTTTGGGGCCAGTCTTGGTTATAATCTTTATAAATGAAATACCGGATATAGGAGAAAAAGTACCTGTTAAGTATTTGCAGATAATACTAAATTGTATGATGCACCCCAGCATTACCAAACAACACAAAATGACTGACAATCTCCAGAAATGGTCAAATAAGTGGAATTTGTATTTTAACGTATCCAAATGGAAAGTCCTGGCTGTGGGCAAAAATAATCCTGGTCATGATTACTTAATGAAGGTGAATGATGAAATGAAGTGTGAGGAGGAGAAAGATTTGGGTGTAACATTTGACGAACACCTGAGTTTTGACAAACATATATTCAGGGCGGGGATGTAGCTCAGTTGGTAGCGCGCTGGATTTGTATCCAGTTGGCCGCTGTCAGCGTGAGTTCGTCCCCACATTCGGCGAGAGATTTATTTCTCAGAGTCAACTTTGTGTGCAGACTCTTCTCGGTGTCCGAACACCCCCGTGTGTACACGCAAGCACAAGACCAAGTGCGCACGAAAAAGATCCTGTAATCCATGTCAGAGTTCGGTGGGTTATAGAAACACGAAAATACCCAGCATGCTTCCTCCGAAAACGGCGTACGGCTGCCTAAATGGCGGGGTAAAAAACGGTCATACACGTAAAATTCCACTCGTGCAAAAAAACACGAGTGTACATGGGAGTTTCAGCCCACGAACGCAGAAGAAGAAAAAGAAGAAGACAAACATATATATTCAAAACAAATATAATAAAGGGGATAGGGTCAGATTCATTATCAACATCAGACAGTAAGGAAGTAACTTAAAACTTTATTTAAAGTTAACTGAGTCACGCAATTTCATTTCACTCCTCGGAACTTTTACCATGTAAGTTTCAAGCTAGCTGAGCACAACCAGAGATGAGATTCCCTAAAAGTGTTTTGGGAGGAAATTAATTGGCGGGGGTCTGGGGGCCGTCGAAGGCCCCAGTGGTGCACTAAAATGGTAATTAAATTGTATAAAACACTGGTTGGACCACATTTAGAATATATATATGCCAACGTCATCTGGCATCCAAAGGGTGCAAAGGAGAGCCACGAAACTGGTTAAAGCTTTGAAAAACATTACATATATATATGTCAACAGAATGCGTGCACTAAATCTCTGACTTTTAAATCGAGTAGGCTCAGACTGTGACACGATACAGACTTATAAAAAATGTCAGGGTATTGATAATGTCAAAGTTGAGTCATTCTTCAAAAAGTCTACCACTGATGCAACAAGGAATAATACTGACCATTTTTTAAAAATAAAATTGAATTTAGTAAAACTATAATCTCCAAAAACTTTCCTTTTCTAACAGAGTTGCACCATCATGGAACACATTGTCTGATGTTAAGTGTGCACAAAACACTCCTTCAAGAATCTGCTGGACAAAGAAAACCTTATTGAGTCACTTTATTTGTATGATTGATATTGAGCATGTTAAATATGATCGACCTACAACAAATTTGAAAATGAGATCGGATGCTTAAAAAGCCGCAAGGTTAAATATATCATGGAAACCACTTTCCAGTCCCTACTACTTACTATCTTGTCATCAACAATTTAGATAAAATTAAAGGTTTATGACTTGGAATATGAGTATCAAAATTTAAAGAGTCAATGACAGCTATAGTGCTCTTTAACAAAAAAACTTAGTTTAACAGTATAATGGATTAATTTTGACAGATGAAAAGCACAGCACACACTGGCCGCAGACCTGGGAACATCTGTTTTGTCTCAAACAAACTTGGAGTATTTTCAGAGAATGAGTGTACTCCTCACAACATTTAAACATCGATGATTCAAACATGCTTCACATGTTAATTAAGTTTACCAATACATTTATAAAAAATGAAAATAAATTTAAAAAACCAACCTACCGATCTTTTTTGGTCACATTACCCTAAACCAACTTTTTGTTTGTTTGTGCCTAATCATTGATCAAATGCCGAGTAATACAGTTATTTTTAATCATTAAAATAAACAGTGCCCCAGTAAATAGACAGGGATGCCCTTGTGAAGAAAATCAGTCTAGGAATATTTCTCCTCATATTTTTTTTCAACGGACCGTACTGATCGTATTAAAAATGCGTACAAAATACGGGCAAAATCGTATGGGTTCCCAGGTCTATCGCAGGCACAGATTATCTGACCACTTCACACAGGGCCTTTTCAAACCAGTGACGTATTTTGTTTACGCCAAGTAGTCTTGAAGTTGAATGGGAATGGAATTCTCCAGGGCCAGTGCTAGCCAATCCCACAACCAACAAAAGTGACAAAGAAACTAGTATACAAATGCAAGAACACTCCTGCGGTAATTTTTCAAAGAAATGTGTTTGAAACCTTGATCCTGGTAGTAGAAGTCAACGAGAAATTTGCCACGCTGACATTAGGTCTACTGCTGATACTGTACTTTCACAGTTCGTAGTGTTTAGCAGTCGACAAAATAATTCTGCTGTTATCAAAGCGAATTTGGATCAACCATACTTTAGCTCTTTTAACAGACACAAACAGCAAATCCGTATCTATGCTGCACAGAAGTAAAACACACGTAGGTTGTACAAAGACTAAAAACGATTACCTGCGAGGATTTTCAGCAGACATCACAATTTTGATGTGTTGTTGTCGAGCCCTTGCACTCTAGTGAAGTCTCTGTCCAGAGCTTCCGGTTTGTGTGGTGGTGGAGGTGGCGGAATCCTGTTAGTGTTAGATATCAACGGGCTTTTTGAATGTGACATATCATTATCAGAGAGGCGATTACATTCTTCAAAAGCTCATTTAATGTTCTCATTAGATCTACTATTCTCAATTATATCTATGCGCTATTGTGTTTATGCGCAGCATGAAAATAAGAGAACCTCATTTTCCCCCTTCCGCACGAAAGGGATTTGATTTTGTACGTGACGTCATGGATTTTTGTGTGGCAGTCCCACCTAACATGTGTGAATGATCTCCCTTCTTTGGCTTTTCCTTTTTACATTTAGTCAAGTTATGATCTTCAGTTGTACTTTTCTATCCTATAAGCGGATTATGACTTTATTCAGTTATTCTGCAGAAAAACAGAAATGCTGGAGAAAAAAAAATTCTGCAGCATTTCTGCATTATGTCATCATCCGCCGAAGCATCGTTTTTTTCTGCAGCATAGTGTTTACATGTTTTTCTGCAGCATTATATTGCGATTAACTTTTTCTTTAGAATAATCTGTGACAGTTTTTCTGGAGAAAAACCAACTGACGAACTTGTAAAGTAGCGTTTGTACCCGTCTCCCCCCGGGATATAATAGCTTGCTCCACAGTGGACCCATCCGGCAGAAGGCGTGTCGGCGGTCATTCACTGACTCCCATTCATTCATTCGGAATGTCTTCTGTGTGATGCTACCGGTGCAAATCATGTGACACAACACAAAGTGAAAGTTTCAATACAGACGGTTATTCTTCCTCTGACAGTACATCTATCTATATATGTGACGACTTGTGTCTGTCTGTCTGTCTGTCTGTCTGTCTGTCTGTGTGTGTGTGTGCGCCATGCACGGCCAAAGTTCTCGATGGATCTGCTTCAAATTTGGTGTTCATATTCAGATACACCCCGGATAAAATTGGGTCAGTCGATGAGATATTTCAATACGTGCTCTCAGCGCGCAGCGCAAACCGATTTTGGTTTTTTTTGGGGGATCAACTACGGCATAACTCTTCCTTATCTTCTCCATGTTTTCAGCGTTTACCTCCCTTCCTTCGTATGGTGCACTATAGTATGAGGGGGCATCTTCGGATATTCCCGGCGTTCTGTTACTATTTTTAGAAGGTCACCGCAGTGTCCAGAACGTAAATTGGACCCGTAAATTATCCTCACTGTAAAAGTGCAAAGGTCGAATCAATTTATAGCCACGCGAAAAATACACTGTCATCTATCTCTCTATATATACGGCTTCTCTGTGTTTGTGTGTGTGTGTGTGTGTGTGTGTGTGTGTGTGTGTGTGTGTGTGTGTGTGTGTGTGTGTGTGTGTGTGTCTCTATGTGCGCAACACCTGTGGATTGTTCAGTTCTGTTTGTGATGTGGTCTGGCGGCTTTTGTGTATATTTTAACAAATCATCCACAGAGCATTATCAACTCAACCCCACCCCCTGCCCTCCTCTCCTTATTTTTTGTTTCTTTCTTTCCTCTTTTTGAAAGCGGACAAACACTCAAGTCCTTAATGGCTCAAAACCGTAGGACTTTTAAGATTAATTAAAAAAAAATTAAAAAAAAAGTATATGTATGTACTGGCCTTCCTTTGAAAAGCCATAACAGTTCAAAAGGGCTTAGAGATAAGCTCTAAATTGCTTAATCCTGTTTGAGTGGAGTTCGCCTCCAAAGGTGATTAACACGGATGCATTCGTCGACAAGGACGGGACTCGATATGGTCAGGAATGGCATTATGGCCACTGAATCATTTTCGTGCTGTTCCCATTCCACGAATCTGGGAGGGACCTAAGCTTGGCGGGTCCATTGTTCGGACCCGGCGAAGCCGGCGTACGGCCCCAAGTACTTCTTCCCGGCGAAGCCGGCTACCCGGCGAAGCGGGTATTCATCTAGTGTCACAGTGTATTATGTGTGTGTGAGCATGCGTGTGTATGTGTGTGTGTTTCAATCATAAGTTGTATGTGTGTGTGTGTGTGTGTGTGTGTGTGTGTGTGTGTGTGTGTGTGTGTCAGAATATGTCACGGTGCGCGATGGTGTGTCATATGAGGGTGAAGTGTGGGGGATTATGGCTGACTTGTGTGTGTGTGTGTGGTGTGTGTGTGTGTGTGTGTGTGTTCACGGCCAAAATTCTCGATGGATCTGCTTCAAATTTGGTGGGCATATTCAGGTACACCCCGGACACAACCTGGTCGATGAGAATTTTCAACACGTGCTCTCAGCGCGCAGCGCTGAACCGATTTTGGTTTTTCTGTAGATCCACTACATCCATTCCCAGTAACTCTTCCTTATCTTCTCCTTATCTTGTGTTTTGCGCGTTTATCTCCCTTACTTCGTGTGGCGTCAATCCATATTCCCGTTACTATTTTTAGAAGGTCACTGTCCACAACGCTTTCCTCCCGGCGAAGCCGGATATTCCCGTTACTATTTTTAGAAGGTCACTGTCCACAACGCTTTCATCCCGGCAAAGCCGGGTATATATTCCTCTACTTCTTCCCGGCAAAGCCGGGTATTCGGCTCTACTTCTTCCCGGCAAAGCCGGGTATCATTCGGCTCTACTTCTTCCCGGCGAAGATATACTAGAATGAATACCCGCTTCGCCGGGTACCCGGCTTCGCCGGAAAGAAGTAGAGCCGAATGATACCCGGCTTTGCCGGGAAGAAGTAGAGCCGAATACCCGGCTTCGCCGGGAAGAAGTAGAGGAATACCCGGCTTCGCCGGGATGAAAGCGTTGTGGACAATGACCTTCTAAAAATAGTAACGGGAATATATGTATACAAATTGAGCGGACAAATACAACAATACTATACAACCAAAATAAATTGGCAATATACACTTCCATACATACAAACAAAAATAAAAGAAAAATAGGTTTAACAAAATCAGGTAAGAGATCAGACAGATAATATGTATACATTAAGCGGACAACGATAATATACAGCCGAAATAAATTGGCAATACATTTATGCCATGCATCTTTTGTAAAAACACAAAACAAAACAAAACAAAAGCATGTATTACATACAGATACATACCAATAAAGAAACTAGATGTAACGCTAACATACTAAAATCATTACGTGGGCTACAAATCTTGCTAGCTTCATTAGTTTTATCTTAGATTTACAATTCATTAACTGTTCATATTTTTAAACAATTTGGGTGAGATCGGTAATAAGGACTAATTAATTTTCTTCTTTCGGACACTATACTTTCGTCGGTACAAATGACCAAATAGTGAAACTCATCACCTAATTCATTTTTATCGCACATATCACACAATCTTTCATTTCTAGGAGCATTAAAAAATCTGTGCTGATGTATTGGCAACTTATGATTGCTTGTTCTAAATTTTGCTAATTTAACTTGGAATTTCCTAGGCAAACAAAGCAAATACCTTTCCAGACAAAAATCCTTTTTATACTATTCTGTAATTAAAACACAAGCTGTTGGCGTTCACGTCAGTGTTCCATTCCTGCAGGAATTGATCTCTTAGCCTTTGTTTTACAACGTTTTTAAAACCTGAGACGGCAAGACTCTGAGTTGTCCATAAAATGATAGACTTATTTAACATAGTATTGACACGCGACAACCAGGGCAATTTAACGTTTTGTACATGGTACAACTTCAAATGTAGTTTTAACATTAAACAGGACATCTTATTCGCACCATCGTTTATTTCTTTCATCAGTTTATACCAATAAACCAGTAACTGACATTGTACCTCAATTCTAATTGGATAACGACCAAGCTCTCCGTAAACCATACAGGTGGGTGTAGTTTTATATACATCAAGAAGCATTTTTAATAATCGCAATTGAAACCTTGATAATATGTCTAATGAATCATATCCCCACACCTCACAACCATACAGCAAAATTGGATGTACACACTTCTCAAAAAGATCCTTCTTCTTCTTCTTCGGCGTTCCAGTACTCAAAAAGATCCAATTGCACATCAATTGGTAAATTTAGTTTTCTACATTTTCGAATTAACGAGAACATTGCACGGTTACCAATCAAACATTGACGTTTCATGGCATTATGAAATTTGTTATTATAGTTAAATAGTACACCTAAGTACACATAGTCCCAAACTACTTGGACAGGTACTCCATTCAAGACAAAATTTGGGATATTCCGTATTTTCGCCCGCGAAAAAAACAACTATTTTTGTCTTTTCAATATTTATGCTTAGTCCCCAGTTTTTACAATAACGATCTAGTCCATCCAGGGCTTTTTGCATTTCGCCAGGCGTTTCGGCGAGTATAGCAGTATCATCAGCATATATATTAACAGGAACAAATACATATAGTCATTAATGCGTTCAAGATCTATTTCTTGGGCTCTTTTCAGGGGCAACTCTAGGCTGACATCATATTCAATCAAAAACTGCTTCAGGTCGTTTAAAAATAGTGAGAAAAGAATCGGTGATAAATTTTCGCCCTGGAGAAGCCCGATGTTTGAGGTGAACGCCTCGGAGAATACACTATTCACCTTCACGCACAATTTTGCCTTATCATACATGTCCTTAATTACATTCAATACCTTACCATTAATATTCCGTTGCATCAGCTTCTGCCACAGGAGACTGCGTTGCACGTCGGAATCAAAAGCCTTACGCAGATCAATGAAAGCACAATATAACTTTTTCTTTTGTTGTAAAAAATATATCAATAAGACAATGTAGTGCAAAAATGTGGTCTACAGTAGAGTGGCCTTTTCGGAATCCAGCTTGTTCCGACGTTGCCGATCACAGAATTGTCATCCAGAAATGCATGCAATCTTTTATTTATCACACTTGTAAAAAGTTTTCCAAAACAACTTAGTACACTGATTCCTCTATAATTATCAGGGTCGGCTGTTGAGCCTTTACCTTTAAAGATTGGGCTTATATACCCCACTGTCTAAGCTTTAGGCATTTTCCCAGTATGCAATATCAAGTTAAAGCCATATGTACTCGATGACTATACACGCTAATTGCTTTACCAACAGCAGGAGACATGCTAAATTAAGTTCCCTGCAAAATATTGTGGTCTAGGACCCCTTCAATGTTGAGATATGTTAATTTTCATTTTGATCTGGATCGTCCTATTTATAGATTTGGCAACACATGCGCTGTTGACGCAAGGGAGAGAACTCCGTGTCGTTGTTGACATCCTCACTTTTTCCGAGAGGCTAGAACAAGCTGAAATGCACGTATATGGTCCGCGCATGACGACATATCGTCATTATATGGTCTTATATGGTGCGTTTGACATCGATTGTGGGCAAACTATACTTTGTAAACACGGGAGTAAGTTAGTAAGCCTTTAAAGGCAGAGTAAGCCTCCCGTAAACCATCACAGATACGGTCAGGCTTTTACACACAGTACAAACACCCTTTCATTTAAACACTCACCAATTGAGAACATCCTAGGTGCCCTCCGTAAAGAGCGAACAATTTTCAAAGAATTTATTTTTGCGTGGTTTATCTTACCCCTGAGCCATCGTGAACCCGTGTGATCCAGTTTTCCCTTTTCACAATGCAGTCGTCATAGTTAGTCATTTGAATGCGACTCGACGTGAGCTTATCTACAATAGCACGTTTTTTTATGCACGAAACAACGGCTGTGGTTCACAAGAACTCTTGCGATGGCTTTTGACTGTTGAGAGGAACGGCGATTTGCACTGATAAACCGGCCGTCGTCTGCTACGACCCTTGCGTGACTCTGCTTCCGGGCTTTTCTTTTTTTAAACTTTCACAACTTCGAATTGTTCTGATCTTGTCTTGATGAAAAACGAATTATTTTATGATTAAAGAATGTTTGTGTAACAAGCTGTCAATTTATTATTTAGATTTTAAAAGTTAGGTCTAGCGCAAAAACGAGGCGCCGTTGTTGTTAACGGAACAAGTCTACGAAAATAAATTCTTGGAAAATGTCTCACGCTCGACAGAAAGCAGCCAGGATGTTCCCGTTCGGTGAGCGTTCAAATGGAAGTATTCTTGTACTGTATTTAGACGCTCGGGGAGCTCTGTGATGGTTTACGGGAGGCTTACTGTGCCTTTAAATAAACGTGTTACAAAATGCAGAGTCTATTATCTACAAATATCAACAATACACTCCCTTTCGATTAGGACTTGAAAGACGAAGCCAGTGTAGCCGTTTGAAAATTCATTGTAGTATTCCAGCGTAGTACTCATAGTAGGATATCCTTATTTGGAAAATGAGGCTAAGCGCAAAACTCCTCTCAAATCCCGTGCATTTCGTGCGTTTAAAAAAAAAGCGTGGACAGCGCTCCAGCCTGAGTGTCAAACTGTTGCTGCACTTAATTGTTTGGGCGTGGCTATAAGCATAGTGACATGAATTTGATTGGTCAGTATTTTTAGGCAAAGCACATGTTCTCAGCAAACAGAAAACAAAATATTGGAAGCGTGAGTCACGCTACCCAAAAATAAAATCTTTTTTTACATATTTTTTTTCTATAACTTTTTTCCCCATGGTTCATTCATTCTTTGACTCGCTGCCACTCCCAAGTTATCACTAAAAAGGTTTTCGCTTTTCGCATAATCTTCTAAACCACTCACTTCAGAATCTAAAATGGGTGCATAATCCTGCAAAACGGGTTCTAACAATGGACTATGAAGAGGAGTTCTACCAACTGTTTTGTAAAATGAAGTGAAGTTTCCATACAGTGAAAAACTAAAGCCGTCGTTGTTTGACTGTTCTTTGCAATTGCTTGCTGTCAACAGACACTTCTCACACAATGACAGGTTATCTGAACACTGAAAACAGTACCTTAAAACAGAGCTGAAAGATATTGATAGTTTTCCGGTTGTATCTGTGCACAATGAATTCTTTTTATTTTTGACGGTAGACCTTCAAATTATCCTTACGGCTGACACGATCACGGTAAGGTTCTTTCAATAACAGCGTTTCATGAAATTTATCAAATAAGAAATCCAGGTGTTCTCTGATACTACACACTCAAGATGACTCAGTGAAGGGACGCTTTGCAGTGAAGCCATCTGGACAAATCTCCGATGAATATAACTGAAAACAAAGATAAAGAGTCGTTAGGAAGCAACGGTTGTTCCTGTGGAGAGAAAAAAAAGTCTAATGAAACTAATGCCGTCTAATAACCAACATTTTATTTGCAAAGTCAGCATCTGTCCTCTACTGCGCTGTTAACCCGATTGAAAGTGCGCGTATGTGTTTTGCTATGTTGGGAGTCACCTTTCTGTTTTTAACGAAAGTCTGTCGTCAGTTGTTTACAATTAACATTGCATTCACTCTAACTTATATGTGTAATAGCACATAAAAACAAAGGATATCTTCAGTGTTGGTGAAAAATAAAACATATGGACTTACCGTCTTGATCCATGATGGTGATTGTGATTTTCACATCGCTGCAAAACTGTGTTCCCACGTGAAAAAAAGCGACGTTGCTTTCACGCTTTGGCAAAAATGTCTGGTTGCAGGTGAACCAAAGTCGACTGATCAGTACAAAAACAAATTAACACTTCACTTTGTCCGTATGTGTCGCTTTTTCTTTTCTTTTTAGGCGGTAGATGCGAGTCCTAAAAAGACAAGAATTAGCTGGAAGGAGGCCCTAGTCGTCCCTATATTTAAAAAAGGAGACAAACACCAACCCGCGAATTACCGTCCTGTATCACTCACATCAATCACATGCAAGATCCTCGAACATATAGTCCATTGCACCATAATGCAACATCTTCAAAAGAACAACATCCTTACTGACGTCCAGCACGGTTTTCGGAAGCAACGATCCTGTGAATCCCAGCTCATAGTGACAGTGCACGACATCGCACAAAACCTTGCCAAGAAAAATCAAGTGGACACTGTCCTACTGGATTTTTCGAAAGCTTTCGACAAGGTTCCTCACCAGCGCCTTCAGCACAAACTCCACTATTACGGAGTTCGGGGTTCCACTCTAAACTGGATTCAATCTTTCCTGTCCGACAGAACACAAAGGGTGGCAATCGAGGGCGTCCAATCAACACCAGCACCAGTAACATCAGGCGTGCCCCAAGGCACAGTGCTAGGACCCCTCCTATTCCTGCTATATATTAACGACATGCCAGACGTCGTCAAAAATTCCAAAGTAAAACTGTTTGCTGACGACAGCCTCCTGTTTAGAAACATCTCAAATCAACAAGACCAGATGCTGCTCCAACAAGACCTGGAAGCGCTAGAGAAATGGGAGCAAGAATGGCAAATGGAGTTCAACCCAAGCAAATGTGTGGTAATGAACATCATGCCAAACAAGAATAAGATACTTCTTCCATCCAACTACCACCTCCATGGACAGACTCTTGAAACAACGACAGAGAGTAAATATCTAGGTGTTACTATTACAAGTAACCTTTCTTGGGGCAGGCACGTAGAAACAGCTGCAGCGAAGGGAAACAGGACAGTCGGCTTCCTCCGAAGGAACTTCAAGGAGTGCACTCCAAAAGTGAAAGCGGCAACCTACATCACAATGGTCCGCCCCACCCTTGAGTATGCCTCGACTGTCTGGAATCCGCACGAACAACAGCACAACAACCTGCTCGAGTCAGTCCAAAAAAGAGCGGCCAGATATGTCCACAATAACTACAGGGAAAAAGAGCCTGGCACCGTCACCAACATGCTGACAAACTTAGGATGGAAGAGCCTCGAAGAACGAAGACATAACAGTCGGCTAGCGATGATGTTTAAAATTAAAAATGACATGGTCGGCATTGACAAGACCGCGTTTCTCAAACCATCAGACACGAGAACGAGAGGGAATAGGATCCATCAAGAACAGGACTACCACCCTTCACTGTCCCACTCCTTTTTTCCACGGACAACATCAGAGTGGAACAAGCTCCCGATCTCCACCACATCCGCCCCCTCCCTTGAGTCGTTCATGTCACGACTCGGTGGCAGCAGAGCCCTGCAGCCATCCACCTCCCTCCCATAGCCGTTGATGGATTGTACAAAGTTTTAATTACCCCAAAACCTAGCCAAGCTCCTCTCCACTGCCCTCCTCAGTGCACCCCCCATACCACCCCCCCCCCCCCCCCCCCAGCTTTGGCTTTTTAACTTCCTTACACGACTGGCACAGACCGCAATGGGGGCCAACCACAGAGATATATATATATCTCTGTGGGGCCAACAGTGTATGGACATCACCGCGGGACCTTCAACATCCAAGAAATTGGATCCGGTCCCCCACGGGAAGAAGAAGAAGAAGCTAACACAAACAGCTTAAAAAAACAACAACCCGACAATAACAGAGAATGCACACATTTTCTGACAAACCACGTGTATGTATGAACAAGTCAAGACTGAATGAGAATTCTGATTTTCTCGCTGTTTTGTGGTACGTTAAGGACCAGCGCAATAACCAGCTTGTAATGCTGAAAGGTTTATATTTTTGTGTCAGCGTGCTCACATTGAGGTAGTATCCTGACTCTTTGCATGGGGGTAGTGTGCACGAGTCAGTGAAAGGGGGAAGGGAACATCTTATCTTCATTGTTTACTGATAAGCGGTATGGTTTTACCCCAGCGCAGCGCCTTGGCAGACTACGTAAAAAAAAAACCCAGACCACCCCCAATTATGGTACCGTTAGGAGTCTCCCTTCGAACTGACTCAGGAAATGCCGTGAGACACTGCCTATACAGGCAATCTTCCCCTTCTTTCCAGTTTTCCTATGTAGGACTGATTCGAGCCGGGTGTACTAATTAATAAACTAGACTGTGACTATATATAGACTCAGACACAATCTCCGTGCCAGTGCGGTTCTGTTTTTAACTAACGGTTTGTGAAGTATTTTTAATAAACAGGTTTCATTCTGTTGTTAGTTAAGGGGTCACAGTTGTTGTTTGTTCGCTTACACGGTTGTTTTCAAGTTGTGGGTGTGTTCAATTTGCGTGATCCTCACGGCTAGTCACGTTTCAGCTGTTTCAGTTACCAGAGACATACATGTCTCTGCCGTTACTGAGTTGTTCGACCGGCGTTGACTGATTGAGTCACGTGTGTGTGTGTATGTGTGTGTGTGGGTGTGTGTGTGAGTGTATGTGTGTGTGTTTGCCCTGCTAAAATAAAAGATCAACCAGGAAATAAACAGTCGGCTCTTCACTCTTTGTGTAAGAATGACCGTGTGTCGTGACGTCAGTGCATGCATCACTGAGTCTTTGTCGAGGTCACCTGCCCCCAATCACCTATTCACGCGATCTGCGTTTGTGATCAAAGTCCGGTTATCATTTCATTCAATAATTCCCCGTCATCAGTATAACTCGATAACAGCGTAGCTGACCGACCACACACCTGACGAGAGTACTTTTGATGCCACGATGGCGGATTAAAAATGAACTTTCATGCAAATTATCGCGCGGTCAGTCGTAGAACCAATCAAAACCATTTCTCGTGACCTTTGGCGGGACGTAGCGTGAAAGTGTGAGAGCGAACGGCGAGGCCAATGTGGTTTTGTTTCGCGGTATTTTGTGGCAGATTTAAGTCGGCAAACTGCTTTATTTGACGCAAGTTAACCAAAACAATGCCACCAGCGAAGAAAAGAGCTTCTGATGTTGACGGGAAGGGCCCGACGAAACGTCGTAAGAAGCAGAAGGGAGACGAGTCAGATGGATCAGATATTGAAGGAGCCGCCGGTGCAGATTTTGACAATGAACCAGATGAAGCTACGACAGAAGACTCAGCATTCGTATGTTTTTATTTTCACACATTGATTTATTTCCCTTTTAAGTCGCTTTGTTTTTGGCACAACAGTTTTGTTTCCTGAAATCATCCCTTTTAGTGCGGTCTTAGTTTCGTTTAGTTTCTTTGTTCTCGGATTATGAAATCGTGATCCAAGTTCCAAGACGAACAAAAAGCTGACGGGCGATGCGTGTGCGCAGAGCGACTCGGCGAGCGGACAGCGAATCAATAATTTTCAACTTATTTTTTGCTCGTTTTGTGTATTAATGCTTTAAGCTTATCAGTTGTCATTTGCCCCGGAAAACACAGACAGTTGTATGCTGATGCAGATAGTTACTCCTCGATTATTCTGATCAGTCCTGAAGTTAACTAGTGTTACTGTTATTAGTGTTAATAAGAGACGATGCATCGATGTAAAAAAAATAGGACTGACTGTATCAGTGTATACCACTGTGGCTTTAGAAGTTCAGCACTTTGTCTTTTGTTCTCGTGTTCAGGAACGTAGCTTGTGACACCGTTTTCACAGTTGTGAAGGTTAAACCAGGTGCTTGAATATAAATAGTATGATTATAATGTTACTTATAGAACTTATAACTTATAAATGATACTCTTGATAGGACTTGAGAAATAAGACAGCTATTTAGTAATTTACTAATTTTTATTAGTTGTTGAAATTCATTTCATGCAAGAAAAATGTACAAACAGTACAAAGTGCTTTAAAAGTGAGCAAGTTTTAAAGTACTTGGCAAACTTTTGAAAGTGTTTTTTATACTTGACTGAATGTCAGAATGATTTTACAAGGGTGGAGGGCGATGTTTGTCCCCCTAGGTCAGTAGGTATGTCGGTCTGTGTGTGCAAAGCCGCTTTAAGCATATCTCAGCTTTATGATGACGTCATATTTGCCGGTTTGCAAAAGTTTAAGGCTGCATTGTCACGCCCCAATTTTGTCTGAATTTCATCAATTTAAAAAATATAAAAAATCACATAATATTTGATTTGGTCCGGATTATGGGATTGCATTTCAGCCCTGTGTCCGAAAATATAGTTTTGTTGTTTGATTGAAAAATGTGCTTAGTTAAAGAAAATGAAACTGTTAAATAGCGACTTTCTTTAAATGTTGAATTTAAATCAAATTTTGTCTATTGAGGTCTAACGAATGACGTATCACAATGTGTGCGGTCGTCCTTGGCGGTCAAGAAAGCCGCGGGCGCCGCCGCAATCATTGCGCAGACGACACTTCTAGACCGCCAATATTTTTTGTGCGCATCACGTGCTCGGCCGGAAACGAAGCAATTGGGAAACCTGGATTTCCAATTATTTTCTGACTCCCAAAATATCTTGTTTCTTTGTGTTTGACGTTGAATATATCCTCGAAATGAAGAAATTTGTTAAATAGAAATTATGCTTCCAACCTTCAAATTCAAGACTAGTCTGTTCAGTCGGCTTATTGAAAAGACATGTCAAGTCTGGATCACACAAATTACGACATATTGAAAGGCGAGAGATTAAGACTTCATCCTGCACATTTTTCCTTCCAAGCACTATAAAGATTTTGCCTCAGGTTTATTTTCTCTCTCTCTCTCTGTTTGGAAGGTGAAAAAGAACAGGACGTTTTTCAGTGCATTCAGTTGAGTTAATGTTTAATCACGCTTCAGCGTTCTTGTTCCTTTTTACATTTAGTCAAGTTTTGACAAATATTTTTGAGGTAGAATGGGAATCAAGACAAGGGTAGTCCTCCGAAAGCGGCGTATGGCTGCCTAAATGGCGGGGTAAAAAACGGTCATACACGTAAAATTCCATTCGTGCAAAAAACAGGAGTGTACGTGGGAGTTTCAGCCCACGAACGCAGAAGAAGAAGAAGACAAGGGTAGTGGTGTGAGTGTGTGAGTGTGTGTAGAGCGATTCCAAGAAAACTACAAGACAGATCTTCATGTCTTTGATGACGTCATATCTGGCTTTTAGTGAAAGTTGAGGCTGCACTTTGACAACCTCGTAATTCAATTCAATTGATTGACATTTTGGTCAATTAATTTTTGACTGTCCGCACTATGGGATTGCATTTCAGCTTTGAAAATAAGTTTGTTCATTAAGGTTGTCATAAAAGTCAAATTTACAGATTTAAAACAATTATTGCATTCCTTATCATTCCCTGAATCCAAAAATATACAGATATGTTATATTTACTGCGAAAATGTGCTTTCAGAATAAAAAATAAATTGGTGTATGCAAATTAGGTCTTACTCTTTTTGTTGGCATGCTTCATCAAGACCAGCTCGATTCGTGTGGGTTGACGAATTTAGGCTAGCTAAGTTTTTAGAAGTCTCCATCACATATTTTTAATTTTGCTCTGTTGATTTTAGGCCCACAGATTGTCTGAATGTTTTGATATCGCTTGACGGGACTTGTTTCTTTTGTTGCGATGACAGAGGCTGGAGAGTCCCATGCTCAGTGGTGAGGTATTGTTTTGTGGAGGGACAAACTGGGATCTCATTGGACGCAGAGTGCTCCCTAAAGGAGGTTGGTTCATGTGATTCTATCCAAAATCCCAGTCATGCACATTTTATAGCATTAATTAGGTGGGTTTGTTTGTGTTTTGTTGTTTGTGTTTTGTTGTTGTGAAAAGGAGACTTAAAGCTATAGTAGTTTTACATAGAAGCCTTCCGTTCGACGGGATAAAACAAAACAAATCTATACACACACACACACACACACACACACTTGAAAGTACAAACTGGCTGCAGGCTTATTATACTTAAGCTCTTCCACAAAACATAAAGCAAACGTTTCTGGCTTCTCTGCCTTTTTTTCAACCTTTAACCATGACATTTTGTTTTCTTGTTTTGGTCTTTGTAAAAAATAAAAAATAAATCCCCTGAAATTCTGAAAATGGCGGCCACCTTTCTGTAACGACCACTTTTGGTAGGTCGCTTTACTATTTAGTCAGGTCACCTTTCTGTAAGGACCACTTTTGGTAGGTCGCTTTACTATTTAGTCAGGTCACCTTTCTGTAAGGACCACTTTTGGTAGGTCGCTTTACTATTTAGTCAGGTCACCTTTCTGTAAGGACCACTTTTGGTAGGTCGCTTTACTATTTAGTCAGGTCACGTTTCTGTAAGGACCACTTTTGGTAGGTCGCTTTACTATTTAGTCAGGTCACCTTTCTGTAAGGACCACTTTTGGTAGGTCGCTTTACTATTTAGTCAGGTCACCTTTCTGTAAGGACCACTTTTGGTAGGTCGCTTTACTATTTAGTCAGGTCCGCTTTACTATTTAGTCAGGTTCGACTAGTTCCATGTTGATGATTTCCTTCACTTTCACAGGAACATCTGACGGGCGTGGTGGTAAGACGTCGGCTTCCTAATCGGGAGGTCGTGAGTTCGAATCCCGGTCGCTGCCACCTGGTGAGTTAAGTGTGGAGATTTTTCTGATCTCCCAGGTCAACTTATGTGCAGACCTGCTAGTGACTTAACCCCCTTCGTGTGTACACGCAAGCACAAGACCAAGTGCGCACGAAAAAGATCCTGTAATCCATGTCAGAGTTCGGTGGGTTATAGAAACACGAAAATACCCAGCATGCTTCCTCCGAAAGCGGCGTATGGCTGCCTAAATGGCGGGGTAAAAACGGTCATACACGTACAATTCCACTCGTGCAAAAACACGAGTGTACGTGGGAGTTTCAGCCCACGGACGCAGAAGAAGAACAGGAACATCTGCATCTATTGATCTAATCACAATACTATTACAGTGGAACCCCCTTTCAAGACTGCCACAAATCTGAGAAAATCAGGTCTGAAAGAGGAGGGATTCTTTATGTGCGTGAATTTAAGAGGTTAGGCCAACAAAAAAAAGTCTGTTTACGGTAACTCGACCGACCCTTTTTTGTTCGCGCGACCCTAGACTTTTTTTGGCATTTGGGGAAGAAAAAGAAAAAAAATCTTTTGGGTTTTTTTGCAAAATAACGTAAAAATATGGGTTTTTTGGGGGGGGGGGGGGGGAATCCCGACCTACCGACCCTATTTTTTTGGCCTATGTTACCGTAAACAGACCTTTTTTTTTTTTGGCCTTATGAAAAAGTCTGGGGGAAAAAACCAGGGCCATGAAAGGGAGGGGGTCTTAAAATTGGGCTTCCATTGTACTGACTTAATCTTTAAATAAAATGAAAACACACCAGTAACCAGGTTAGGTACGTTTATATCCATTATCAATATTTTAGCACGTTTCTTCGGGATGGTAAGGCCAACAAAAAAAAAGTCTGTTTACGGTAACATAGGCCAAACAAGAAGAGCAAACGCTCGATCGAGTCACTTTCGCAGTTCTGAATATTATATGAGGCATCAGATGGACAGGAAGAAATTGCTATTCACAACACAATGACAATGAGTCACGTTCACATAAAATTTGAGCCCGGTCACTTTTATAGTTTCCGAGAAAAGCCCAACGTTAAGTTGTGTGTTGCCGAACAGAAAAGGCTAGTTATCTCCCTTGTTTTTCTGATAACGTTCGTAAAAGGCTACAGATGTAAATACTTTGATGTAAAGAATAATCCTACAAAGTTTCAATCACATCCGATGAACTTTGTCAAAGATATAAAATGTCTAATTTTTCCTTTGACGCTGACCTGTGACCTTGTCAAAGGTCAACGAAACCATCGTTAAAGTGTAGAGGTCCTTGGAGGTCACGACTAAACAAAATATGAGCCCGATCGCTTTGATAGTTTCCGAGAAAAGTCCAACGTTAAGGTGGTGTCTACGGACGGCCGGACGGACGGCCGGCCGGCCGGCCGGCCGGACAGACTAACACTGACCGATTACATAGTCACTTTTTCTCAAGTGACTCAAAAAATAGGGTCGGTAGGTCGGGATTTTATTTTAATTTTAATATTTTTTTTTCCCAAAAAAGATATTTTTAAGTTATTTATTTTGCCAAAAAACAGACATTTTTTTATAATTAAAAAAAAAAAATCCCCCCAAATGCCAAAAAAAAAGTCTAGGGTCGCACGAAAAAATAGGATCGGTCGGGATACCGTAAACAGACTATTTTTTGAGTCACTTGAGAAAAAGTGACTCTATGTAATCGGTCAGTGTTAGTCTGTCCGGCCGGCCGTAGACACCACCTTAACGTTGGACTTTTCTCGGAAACTATCAAAGCGATCGGGCTCATATTTTGTTTAGTCGTGACCTCTACACTTTAACGATGGTTTCGTTGACCTTTGACCTTTTTCAAGGTCACAGGTCAGCGTCAAAGGAAAAATTAGACATTTTATATCTTTGACAAAGTTCATCGGATGTGATTGAAACTTTGTAGGATTATTCTTTACATCAAAGTATTTACATCTGTAGCCTTTTACGAACGTTATCAGAAAAACAAGGGAGATAACTAGCCTTTTCTGTTCGGCAACACACAACTTAACGTTGGGCTTTTCTCGGAAACTATAAAAGTGACCGGGCTCAAATTTTATGTGAACGTGACTCATTGTGTTGTGAATAGCAATTTCTTCCTGTCCATCTGATGCCTCATATAATATTCAGAACTGCGAAAGTGACTCGATCGAGCGTTTGCTCTTCTTGTTTGTGTGTGGCCTTAGCTTATCTTTTTAATTACACATTAACATGCTTCCATTTGAAACTTCGAGGTCTTCATCGGGGATTGACGCCCAACAAAAGCTAATTGAAGCCCGACGGAGCGAAGCGACGGAGGGCTTCAATTAGACTTTGGGAGGGCGTCAATCCACGATGAAGACCTCGAAGTTTCAAATGGAAGCATGTAAATGTTATTTTAATTCAATCTGACGACGATCTCTTTCCTGCTTTCATGCGGTTGTAAACAGACAGAATTGGTTCTGTTCTGTTCACACACTACTTTCGTCCACCTACCTGCAAGGGTCAAGTCCCAAGAAATATGTCTCTGTATTCCTATCGTATCACTCTGCTCCTGTTTTGTTTTCTTTCACACACATTTTCCCTTCTTTTTTGACGGGTTTCTGGACAGCAAACTCTAAAACAAATTCTTTTCATCACAAAAGCGATCTTTGGAATTGACTGACGTAGTCCGGATGAATTCATGCATCAACTTACGTCACGTATTCGACGTCATCACTTCGCATACCTTATGGTCTCGGTATTTCGTTGGCCTTCATATTTCCTACTTGTAAAATGACCCTCAAAGCTAACCGAAACTAGTTGAGGCTGTATCAATGCGCCTCGCCAGCAGGTTGTTAATGGATTTTTTAGCGAGTGGTTATCGACAATTAATGACCAGTTGGGGCATTCTGACCAATCACAGGATCTGTCATTAAAACGCAAACTTGATTGAATTACAATAATATTTATCTTGACTTAATCTTTGTCATTTTTGTCTTTCCTTGCAGTGAAGCCGTTAGGAGGTCCTAACCTATGGGGACCGCATCGCCTTGCTGCCTTGGAGGGTGTGAAGATTCGAACTGTGGCCTCTGGATGTAATGCCTGTCACAGTGTTGCCATCACAGATGAAGGAAAAGTGTACACATGGGGTAAGTTGTGTTTCAGGGGTTCTCTGTTTTTGAAGTGCCAATACACACTGATTGAGTAAACTTTTATTACTCAGGGGCTCACATCCATGAGAGGTGGCATAGGACAAATGTCCTGGACAATGCAAAAGTGATAGGACATTTGACTTGAACAAAAATAAATCATTTGGGCTTTTTTTTCTGCAGCAAAACATAAATTTTCGGTGGCATGTTGCTTTTTCGGGGGGGAAAAAACGCGAAGGGAGGCAACTGTCAATCCCGAAGGGAGGCAACTGTCAACCGGCTTGGAGCATTCAGAGTTGCGACCCTTGGAGGCTCTTCTCTATAAAAAGCACATAAAGTCTCCCCAAGTTTTGTCTGCTTGGAGAGACACATCGCTTCGCAAAACATCGATAAAATAGCAAATCAAACTACTGTAAATTGGAAAGTACTGACAATGTCTGGATCAAATGAAAGCATAATCGGACAATGACCACTTTGTGACAAAAACAATAGGACATATGTCATCTTGCATGAAAAATGTGTAGGACATTTGGAAAAAATGTCCGTGTATGTCCGATGTCCGACGTGGATGTGAGCCCCTGATTACTGTGACTTACTCTTCACACAGTCTCAGATCAATTTGTGTTCAGTTAAAGTTGTGCGTGTGAGGTAAAAGATTTTTATTTTCAGCATTTTTTGTCAGAAATTTGTTTGTGAAACCATTCTGTTGAATGCGTACATCAGGCATGGGAATGGTCCGCGGATCCGCTAATTTCAGCGGTTTTCGTGAGGAGTTTCAGCGGGGGGAGAAAAAAAATTCAGCGGGGGGAGGAAAAAATACCTCAAAAATCGTATATGAGGTTTTTATTCTCAAACGGTCGGGTGTCTTCAAATGGCACAAGCCACTATCCGGAACTGACAGTTGACTTCAGCTTTTGTAGTCTTGGCTGTCCCATGTTATATGAAACAGACGTTCGCGCAACATCCGCTGCATGTGGTTTACTTGTCTGAGACAAAGACGCGTCTCTTGTGTTCGATTTGAAAGAAAACTTCATGTCTTTGGTATCGAATATTGTTCGGCGCGGCCAGGATTATGACGAAAAAGGTGTGGTTAACCAGTAGAAATGTGATTGGGTTTCCAAAGAGGTTAAAGTTGGTGACAAGCAAGAGCGGATCGGTGAACACATACAAAAAGTCGACACGCCTGGTCAAGCAAGATACACCCTTTGTGACAGAGAAATTGTGTACAGCAATCGTGGTTTCATTGCCCTCGGCGAGCATCTACTAACGAAATTTTTTTTTTTTTTATCAATTTTTTATTCATTCCCTTTGATTCAATATCTGGAATAAGAGAAAGTTAAAGATGAGCTGGATCCTATCACATGTTTCCTCGTGGGTTTGACAAGTATGATTGAGAGTGAGAGCAGTCAATGAATGTTTGCAAGAAAGTGATAAAGTATGCACAATCCTTTGTTCAGAATTTTTAAAACTTAAAGTTGCAGCTAAAACACCTGCATATTTATGTGAAATTAAATGCGAAACTTTGTCCAAAATACCCCTCAGATTGCGTAGATTTTGATCTGTAAAAAAAAATTTTTCGGGGGAGGACCCCTCTGTTTTTGGGTCCCTCTCCTGTTTTCAGCTGACTTTTTATTCAGCCATTCCCATGCCTGGTACATACACACACGGCCATACGTTGTCTCCTAAATACATTGACGTCACAAAGAAAGTAATCTGAGAGTATTTCACCTTGACTGTATGTCGCTGAATTAAGTGAATAAGTCCCGCAGACTGATTTTTTGTGTGTGAGTACGTTCAATCTGATTGAATATTTATATATCACTGTACACTTACCTGGTGTTTTTTTAAAGTTTGTTAGTAAATATTTAATGTTCTGCGTTTTAGGACGCAATGAAAAAGGCCAGCTCGGATTGTCAGACATAATTCGTCGGGATATGCCTACCAAAGTGGAGCTTCTGGACAGTTTCAACATAGTTGCTGCCTCTTGTGGCAAAAACCACACTCTCTTCCTCACAGGTAAGGTTTTCTGGTGAGGTAGAGTTTGTAAGACATGACAGGTTTTGTAGTCATATGTCATAGATCAAAGTCTATTCAACTGTTTGGTTGTCTTGTTTTTCTTGTGTGTAATATTTGTCTAAATTTACAAATGTTTGTGTGAAATTAGGAATTGTTTTCCTTTTTGCAATATTATTGAATTTAAAGAACTTGGGTGAGAAAAGATCATTTGTTGGTCCATTTACTCTTCAATTGTGATTCTGAAATGTCATTCCTGTGTGGAGCGATCCTTGGTATGCATTATAATTGTTGTGGAATTGTAAATTGTGCATTGGAATTTACCTCTGTGTTGTGATTTTTCTTGTGTTTGTGCACACACAGATCGTGGCCAGGTATTAGCATGTGGAGACAACAAGATGGGACAACTTGGCATTGGCAATCAAACGCAGCATGTTCCATGCCCCATGAGAGTAAGTATTATGTCTGCTTTCTTTACTTAGTTTCATTTGTTAACGCTATGAGCCCTGACTGTAGTGCAGGCTCAGCAGCCTCTCCTGCCTGGAGGGTTTTGGCACTGTAGTGCAAATCTCATGGGTACTTCACTAAAACGTTTCTAACTCTGTAACTGAATCGAAGCCTGCTCTCGGGTCTTGTGCATTCGAATCACCACTTGTTTCACTCGATTGAGACGAAGAAACGTGGCATTCGGGATCAAAATCACTGTCGTCGTCGAGGAAAACTTGGTTAAGAACCTGCCTCAACGAGTACAAGCGTTGGTTGCTCATATTTCGCAAGAAAAATGCTCAAAAAACACTCAATCGGTCGATTTTACATTAAGACTTGATTTTCTGGGACTTTCTCGTCATTTTGTCAGTAAATTTACCTCCCTTGTAAGACTCCATCTTTTTTCAAACTTGTAATTATTAGATTTTGTGCTGTCTGACTGACCAAATTGATATTTTTATCCCCAGTTCTAGTGACTTTTTGGGACATAAAGTGTTAATACGCTAAGAAGTGCTGTTTTAAAATGGAGGTTATACTTAAATGTGCAACTCTGATAACAGGTGAAGTACAAGGGTCCGCCCATCAGACGCATAGCCTGCGGAGGCGAGTTCAGCATGATCTCGGACATCAACGGAAATCTCTACTCCTTTGGTTGTCCTGAATTTGGACAGCTAGGTGAGTGTTGTCTTCTTCTTCTTTGTTCATGGGCTTAGACTCCCACGTTCACTCATGTTTTTAGCACGAGTGGATTTGTACACACACACACACACACACCAGATTAATAATAGGATGTGTGAGTTCACACTATGAATAAATCCAGTCTTGAAGGGAAAGCATAGGCCATGTTTGATTTATTCCATTTCTGCCCTACAGGTCACAATACTGATGGGAAATATTTTGTCACGAGCAACAAGTTGGAGTACAAGTGTGAGATGACACCAAGGAAAGTGAACGTCTTCATTGAGAAAACACGAGATGGTCACGTCGTTCCAATGACTGATGTGGATGTCAGGGAGATCGCCTGTGGACTGAATCACGCTGTACGTCATTGTCATTATAAATAGTTTTTCTATAGTGCAAGGCCCACACATATACTATATAGCTCCAAGCGCTTTACAGCTTCAAAGTATGTAGAGTTTGTTATGGGAACCCAAATGAATGTACGTTTGCCGATGTACACTTGCACATTATAAGATATTTCAGGGCTTGTTGACAGACGTGCATTTTTGTGGGTCCAAAGGGATGTGTTAGGTGAATGTAACCCCGAGCTCAGCAGATGATGTGATTCATTGATGCTGCGGTGAGCAAGCCGCATGTTTTTAAGCTGAGCGTGCAGGTTTACCTTTGCAGCTAAAGAAAACCCTTGTTTGAGAATCAAACTAGGTGTTGTTATATATACATGCCTGGTTTTGACCTTAAGCAACATTTTTATAGATAAGATCATATGTATTTGCTTGCGTGTGCACCGCTTTCCACACTCACACACACACTCTTTTTCTCTCTCTCTCTCAGTCTCTCTCTCTCTCTCTCTCTCTCTCTCTCTCTCTCTCTCTCTCTCTCTCTCTCTCTTGCTGACTCACTCTTCAAGCAAAAACAGAAAGAAATCCAAGGTCCAGTGGTTTAGATTTATCAAATCAATGTATTCAGCTTGGAATTGAGACCTCAGGCGGTTGGTTGCATGAGTATGGATGATAATGTCTTGCTAACCAAAATAAATACTAACTTGGATGATCATTTTTTCCAGCTTGCTCTTGACTCCAAGAAGCGAATCTTCAGTTGGGGTTTTGGTGGCTACGGACGCCTTGGTCACTCTGAGCCTAAAGACGAACTTGTTCCACGGCTGTTGAAGTTCTTTGATGGCCCGAACCGCGGAGCCACACAGTTGCAATGCGGGTCAAGCTTCAGCTTGGCTGTGCATGAAGCTGGTAAGTTTCGAATTGTTACAACAAAAAATAGTACATAAGTTGTTAGCTAAGAGTAAGAGTTGGACAACATTACAGTTTCGTCTGTGAGCATGGAGGGTTGAGTGTCAGGCATGGGAATTGTCAGCGAAATCGCGGATTTCCGTGAAAAGGAAATTACGGTTCAGCGAAAATAAAAAATTGTCCACGGCAAAAAAAAGGTAAATTAAATTATATGTATACTATTGTCTCTCTATCCATTATTTGCTTACACGAGAACTATCAAAATATTAGTCTAAAATGCTAAAAATTTGTCCCCCCCAACCGCTGGGGCCTAGGCGGCCCCTGGACCTCTGCCTATTTTCAGAGGTTTTTCTATTTTGGATTTCCCATGCCTGGAGTGTGCTTAGCTGTTTGTGTTGTGCTTGTGATGGTTGCTTCTATTGAAATTTAAATGGAGTAATCTTTGGTCAAATTTGAGAAAATATGGAGGGAAAAATACAACGTGGGAGTAGACCAGGCATTGAATAATGTGTACCTTTGGGCTAGATCATTGCAATAAGCGCCCGAGATTTGCTTTTGTGGGTGTTTTTGTTGTGTGCATAATTTTATTCTTAACAAAAGCATTTTGTCTGGCAGTCACACTGATGGTTTCTTGCCGCAGGTGCTCTGTACTTCTGGGGCCAGTCCAAACCGACAGGGGAGGCCACCATGTACCCCAAGCTGGTGCAGGATTTAGCTGGCTGGAAGATACGCAGCGTTGGAGCATGGTGAGTGTTAACACTTTTTTCCCCAGCTATGTTGACCAAGGTTTTTTAAGCCAAGGCCAGGGTCACTCAGAATTGTAGTAACTGTGTAGAAACTGTATCAACACGCTGGAATGCAGGCGTTAAATCGACGTTACAGGAAGCGACTGAAGTGACTGTGTGTACGGATATATCCGTACTAAGTCAGATAGAGCCATATGAGTGGGTACGGATATATCCGTACCTGGGAGACAATGAGTTAAGACAGGTAAATAGCTCAGTTGGTAGCGGCGCTGGTTTGAAAAAAAAACAGTGTCGCTTAACGGCGTGGGTTTGATCCTCAAGTTCGGCTAGGGATTTATTTCCCAGAGTCTACTCAGTTTGTGCAGACTCTCCTTGGTGTCTGAACCCAAGTTCACTGCAAAAGTTTCATCCCCCGCGGGTTAGGGGGAGTCCCATATTGGTTGGGACGAGAAAGAATTTACCCGATGTTCCCCAGCATGTCGTAAGAGGCGACTAACGGATTCTGTTTCTCCTTATACCCTTGTTAAGTGTTTCTTGTATAGAATATAGTCAATGTTTGTAAAGATTTTAGTCAAGCAGTATGTAAGAAATGTTAAGTCCTTTGTACCGGAAACTTGCATTCTCCCAGTAAGGTAATACATTGTACTACATTGCAAGCCCCTGGAGCAAATTTTTCATTAGTGCTTTTGTGAACAAGAAACAATTGACAAGTGGCTCTATCCCATCTCCCCCCTTTCCTCGTCGCGATATAACTTTCGTGGTTGAAAACGACATTAAACACCAAATAAAGAAAGATCTTGTATACTACTGGAGCTTTGCTACAATGAGCATGCCGCATGTCCTCTGTATGGATGTGTAGGCTTACCTTTGTAGCTACACAAATACCTGGCTGATGAATCAAGCCAGCTGTGGGTTATATACACACCTGGTTCAATCTTTCAGCCACACTTTTTTCAGTCAGGAGAAAAAAATGTATCTAATAAGTGTTCCATCCATGAGTTGCCACTCGACGTTTAAATATATGCTATTTTATCGATGTATTGCGAAGCGATGTGTAGCAGACGAAATTAGACACTTTGTGCCTCTAGTACCAAAGAGTTTCCAAGGCTCGCAACTCGGAATGCTCAAAACCAGTTGAGAGTTGCCTCCCTTCGCGCTTTCGCCGAAAATAACAAACATGCCTAAACGAAAACTGATCCCAGAAAAGGGACAGAAGAAATTACACTTCAAGTCCCTTCCCTCATCATCTGTCAGTAGCACGGAAACTGAGCTTCCTCCAGCCCCAGAGCAGTTAGAGCCTGATCGCCCAGGTGAGAATGTCGATCGCGATAGTCAAACATCGGAGCCGAAGGAAGACACTACCCCCTCCCTCACCTCCACGCGTAACTTTGTCTCAAGCTGGGCGACATCATTCCCGTGGGTGTCGCATGACCCAGAGAGGAAACTTATGTTTTGCACCTCATGTCAGCACACAGGGAAGTCCAACACTTTTACCGTTGGCTGTTCGAACTTTCGCAAATCGATCATCAAGAAACCAAAGACCATGCGAGTGTGCAAGTGCCATCTCTCCAGAGAGACAAGGAGATAGTTGAAACCCGACAGCTGACAAAACAAGAAAAGGGGGCAGAAACACTGCACTGACTCGATGTAATTTATTTTATATTTTCTGTTACCTTTTTGCCAAGAAAAGTATTTTTGTTCTTTTACTAGTCAAGTTTAATTATATTTACGTTTTGTTACGGGAAAAAAAATGTCCTATTGATTTGTTTTTGTTCAGGACAAATGTCCTATCACTTTTACATTGGCCAGGACATTTGTCCTATGCTACCTCTCATGGATGTGAGGCCCTGGTTTCTTTTTTCTTCATGACCTGTTGATGCACTGCTGTCTAGCTAATCGTATCTAGGCATACTCCAGCATTTGTCAATGGAGTATGATGCAGATGTGGGAAGCAACGATATGGCTTTACAATTGGGTTTAGTGCACGGTCATGCTTAATAGTTGATGTTGCCTTGTGCTCGCCTTGTGCTCTTTTGAACTCCAAAATGACGACAGGCTGTAGCAAACACGGCAAACATTTGGTTTGCACATCTGTTAATCTAGTGTGTGACGACAGCTTTGCTACAGTGAGCATGCCGCATGTCCCCTGTGTGGATGTGTAGGCTTACCTTTGTAGCTACACAAATACCTGGCTGAAGAATCAAGCCAGTTGTGGTTTATATACAAACCTGGTTCAAACTTTCAGCCAAACTTTAATTTTTTTTAGCTGCCCGTTCTAATGTCGAAACTGTAATTATCATCATTGAAACCACCATTGAAAGAAGCACACAGTGTGTGTGACTGGAGCTTTGCTACAACGAGCATGCCCTCTGTCACTTTGTTTTCATGTCTTGTGACCATTTCTGTGTTTCAGTTATCGCAGCATAATGACTTGTGCGGATGAGAGTGTGGTCAGCTGGGGACCCAGTCCTACCTATGGAGAATTGGTAAGGACTCTCAATCAATCACTCTACCTGTATTTCTTGTACAGCCTTGTGTTTTTGAGTCACTTGAGAAAAAGTGACTCTATGTAATCGGTCAGTGTTAGTCTGTCCGGCCGGCCGGCCGGCCGTCCGTCCGGCCGGCCGGCCGTCCATAGACACCACCTTAACGTTGGACTTTTCTCGGAAACTATCAAAGCGATCGGGCTCATATTTTGTTTAGTCGTGACCTCCAATGACCTCTACACTTTAACGATGGTTTCGTTGACCTTTGACCTTTTTCAAGGTCACAGGTCAGCGTCAAAGGAAAAATTAGACATTTTATATCTTTGACAAAGTTCATCGGATGTGATTGAAACTTTGTAGGATTATTCTTTACATCAAAGTATTTACATCTGTAGCCTTTTACGAACGTTATCAGAAAAACAAGGAACTAGCCTTTTCTGTTCGGCAACACACAACTTAACGTTGGGCTTTTCTCGGAAACTATAAAAGTGACCGGGCTCAAATTTTATGTGAACGTGACTCATTGTGTTGTGAATAGCAATTTCTTCCTGTCCATCTGATGCCTCATATAATATTCAGAACTGCGAAAGTGACTCGATCGAGCGTTTGCTCTTCTTGTTTATCCAGATTTGTTGGCACTTTGACAAGTGTATGCAGTCTCGAGTCGAGCGTTTGATATCTGTCTGCCTTTGAGATGAGGACGACGGTTGGCCAAATGGCCAGAATAGCTCGCTGCATTTTCCTGTCGCCTCTGCCGAGACGGTGCCTGAGCTAAACATTGACGGGCACTGCTCACAGCCCGGCACACGGCACTGTAAACATTCCCCGTCCCTTCACCTCTCTCGCCACCATCCGCCCTACCCTTGGTCTCATGCCTGTATGATAAATCTTATGATAGTCACTGTGTGAAAGTTTGTAAATTTCAGTTCACATCAGATGAATCAAGTTTATTCTGAAACTGAAGTGCAGACAATGCATCAGTAACAGGAGCTAGGGCTAGTATACTGGCCAAAAAGAGAGAGAGAGAGAGAGTGTGAGCTAGGGCTAGTATACTGGCCAAAGAGAGAGAGAGAGAGAGATTGTGAGCTAGGGCTAGTATACTGGCCAAAGAGAGAGAGTGTGAGCTAGGGCTAGTATACTGGCCAAAGAGAGAGAGAGAGAGAGTGTGAGCTAGGGCTAGTATACTGGCCAAAAAGTGAGAGAGTGAGCTAGGGCTAGTATACTGGCCAAAGAGAGAGAGAGAGAGTGAGCTAGGGCTAGTATACTGGCCAAAGAGAGAGAGAGTGTGAGCTAGGGCTAGTATACTGGCCAAAAAGAGAGAGTGAGCTAGGGCTAGTATACTGGCCAAAAAGAGAGAGTGAGCTAGGGCTAGTATTCTGGCCAAAGAGAGAGAGTGTGAGCTAGGGCTAGTATACTGGCCAAAAAGAGCGAGAGAGAGAGAGTGTTTTACAGTGGAAACCCCTTCATAGACACCCTATATAGGGACCCCCCTTTTCTTTAGACCACTTTAGATCGCATGTTAATACATGTAACAATAACACCACTTTATTGTCCATTAAAATGAATACATTAAAATGGAAAATTTTATCTCCAGATATTAACATCTTTCTTTGTTTTGCTTGCTCTTGTTCAGGTCACTCCAGATATTAACTTTTTTCCTCAATGTTTTGCTTGCTCTTTTTCAGGTCACTCCAGATATTAACTTTTTTCCTGAATGTTCTGCTTGCTCTTTTTCAGGTCACTCCAGATATTAACGTTTTTCCTCAATGTTTTGCTTGCTCGTTTTCAGGGCTACGGGGAGAACAAGATGAAATCGTCTACAATTGCTCAGGAAGTGAAACCGCTGGAAGGTGTGCACGTACACAGCGTGGCGTGTGGTTACGGCCACAGCATGATGATAGCGCGCTGCGACACCGAGGAAGAGAAAAAGAGACTTGAGAAACTGCCAGTGTTCTCGCCTTAGCTTGCCTCCCTTGCAAGTTTTGCCTAGCAACCACTTGGTCGTCAAGGAACCACTCTGTTGCTTAGCAACTCGCTGACAGTAGTATAATTCCAGTTCTGTCAGTATGTTTTTCATTGCAACCGTTGCAGGGAACATTGGAGACAAAAGGGAAAAAAAGATTTCCAGTCTTTGACATTTGTTTTCTCTTTGAAACCACCTTGAAATTTGGAGTTGCCGGGCATGGGAATTGAAAAAAGTAAAAAAGGCTGAAAATGTGTAAGTAATAGCAATGTCGACGACGCGAAGCGCCTAGCCCAGCTAGGAGGGTTCGGGGGCATGCTCCCCCCTCCCCCCTGGAATTGTTTTTCTCCAAAGAACCCATATGGTGCAATTTGGTGTCATCTGAGCTCCAAGTTTGCCATTAAATTCAGTTTTTAGAATCATTTTTACCTCCCCCATTTATTTTTTCGGCGGACACTTTTGCTTTTTCGGCGGAACAAAACAAAGAAATCGGCGGAAATTTGCCTTTCGGCGGACAATTCCCATGCTTGAGTTGCGTTTTCTCCTGTAAAAGCATCATGACAGATTATATCCATGAAATGACCGTCACAAGATAACAAAGCCTTCCAATTGTAATCTCACCCCTGAATCAGTGAATGAAATTCGATTGGGTAGTTGATTTTCAGACTAGACTATGTTGATTTTATGTCGGTTAAAAAACAATCCATGAAATGGTTTTTGTTATTTTTCCCTAGTGATTTGGAATTATGTTCTTTTTAAATTTAATTCCTGCAAATCTGAAATCTTGCAAATTCCAAAATGGACAGATTTTTGCTCATCTCTCCTGTTCAAAATAATTCTGTAACTGCAAAACCATATTATATTTAACATTGAAACAGCACTATAGTTTGATGTTGAGTTCTTGTTTTGCTGAGGTTTTGGTTTGTAATAACCAGTAATTGTTTTCTATTGGAGTTATCGTGCTCAACATTTACAAGCAATGCAGGAGTTAACCATTGTTTCAACCACGAGTTAAAATGTTGTTAATGGTGGATTTTAAGCATTTTGGGATTATTATTATTATTATTACACCAAGTGAAACCTCCCTTTAACCATTTATTTCCGAGCACACAAGGTTGTTTTGCTTGTATGGTAACAAATCCTTAATTACACACCAAAAGCAACAATTTGTTTGCTACACAGAAATACGGGTGTTGTGCTTTTTCTTTGACTGACTTACTCTTTGTGACATTTTGTGAAAGTATTGTGTCTCTGTAGTGTACTGTTGAGTTTGATGTTATGCACGCTTAGGGGAGTGAAGTTGGAGAAAAAATGCAGAAACTCAACATGCTCATGGAAACATCAATTATCACACAACAGATCAGTGGTCTGCTTACCAATGAATAAAACTGAAGATGATTCTAAAGCATTTAAGTGCTTCGGACAATGCATTCTGATTTCTGCATTGGGATACATGTATTAGTTCATCATAACTAAAGAGGAATGAGAAGAAATGGGTTCCATAATGTTTGTTATTTGTTGTAATTTTAAAGTTGGAGGATGTAAGAGTCCTGGGAGTATGCAAGCAAACGGATAAAGCCTTCCTGTTGGCTTGATAGTGTGCCTTTGATGGGTTATAGTTCCCAGGAAATGATGGATAAAGACGGAAAGCTATAAAACTGGTGGTTTTAGCGGACAAAAGTAAAATCTGTTACAAAGAAGCGATGACATGCATTCAGGGAAATAAATGCTTGAACACTTTGTCTTGTTTATTTTTAGTCCTGTTCCAAAATGATTTGATGGAGAGTGTAAGTTTGTGGTGGGCTGAAGATGGTATGGTTTTTATCTAATCTCCAGTGGGCATTTTGTTTGGCAATGAAATCAATGTTAAAAAGATTTGAAATTAAACCATAACTTTACATGAGAATATGATTTTTATGTAAGCATCTGGTGGGCCAAGATGATATGGCTGATATTTTCATTGGGCATTTTGTTTGGAAATCAAATCAAATGGTTAAAAGGTACAAAATATGAAATAAAACGATACAAACTTGGATTAAGAATTATATATTTTGGTTAGCGTCTTAGTCCAGAAATGGGTCGATTCGTCAGTGTGGTTTTTTATTTCAGTGCTTAATACTCACTCCTCATAGCTTCGCGTCTGTTCTCTGTGTATAAAATAGCCATTCTGGTGGCCGACATGTGACAAGCTGTGCGTGTTGAAGGTGGCACAGATCTGTCCAGGCTCTCACATTGAATAAAGGCGCAGTGGTAAGACGTCGGCCTCCTAATTGGGAGGTCGTGAGTTCGAATCCCGGTTGCTGCCGCCTGGTGGGTTAAGAGTGGAGATTTTTCCGATCTCCCAGGTCAACTTATGTGCAGACCTGCTAGTGACTTATCCCCCTTCGTGTGTACACGCAAGCACAAGACCAAGTGCGCACGAAAAAGATCCTGTAATCCATGTCAGAGTTCGGTGGGTTATAGAAACATGAAAATACCCTGAAATCGGCGTATTCCCCCCGCAGGTTAGGGGGAAGAATTTACCCGATGCTCCCCAGCATGTCGTAAGAGGCGACTAACGGATTCTGTTTCTCCTTTTACCCTTGTTAAGTGTTTCTTGTATAGAATATAGTCAATGTTTGTAAAGATTTTAGTCAAGCAGTATGTAAGAAATGTTAAGTCCTTTGTACTGGAAACTTGCATTCTCCCAGTAAGGTAATATATTGTACTACGTTGCAAGCCCCTGGAGCAATTTTTTGATTAGTGCTTTTGTGAACAAGAAACAATTGACAAGTGGCTCTATCCCATCTCCCCCCTTTCCCCGTCGCGATATAACCTTCGTGGTTGAAAACGACGTTAAACACCAAATAAAGAAAGAAAGAAAGATCTGTGGGATTAAACATGACCGCTTAAACGAGAAGGAAAGGAATGTGTAAGCTTTACCTATGATCCACAGTCCATATACGAAAACAGAGTAACTTGGGTGCTGGACTTAGCTATTATTTGGTTTTTACTGATGGAAGCGTTTTGACCTGCAGCAGGACTTGATGAAAATTCTGTTGACAAGGAAGAATTGCAAGCATTTATCGACTGTGCTATAGGTTTCAAGTTCTGTTGCGCCTGTATTTGCCAGGCATTGGAATTCTCTGTAAAAATCTATGGCAGTAAAAACGCTTTTCTGTGAAAACGAGAAACTGTCTGGCCAAAAAATAGTTTGGGATATAAAAATAGAAAAGCACAGATGAAAATCTAAAGATGATCCCATGAGCATGCCTTTAAAGGTGGTCGTCTACATTTTTGCTTTTTTTTCAATAATCTTATAATTAGATTTCGCGAAAAAGTTATGTCAGATGATGAATAAACCATGGGGAAAAAAGTTATAGAAAAAAAATATATGTAAAAAAAGATTTTATTTTTGGGTGGCGTGACTCACGCTTCCAATATTTTGTTTTCTGTTTGCTGAGAACATGTGCTTTGCCTAAAAATACTGACCAATCAAATTCATGTCACTATGCTTATAGCCACGCCAAAACAAGTGCAGCAACAGTTTGACACTAGAGCGCTGTCCACGCTTTTTGAGTCACTTGAGAAAATGTGACTCTATGTAATCGGTCAGTGTTAGTCTGTCCGGCCGGCCGGCCGTCCGTAGACACCACCTTAACGTTGGACTTTTCTCGGAAACTATCAAAGCGATCGGGCTCATATTTTGTTTAGTCGTGACCTCCAATGACCTCTACACTTTAACGATGGTTTCGTTGACCTTTGACCTTTTTCAAGGTCACAGGTCAGCGTCAAAGGAAAAATTAGACATTTTATATCTTTGACAAAGTTCATCGGATGTGATTGAAACTTTGTAGGATTATTCTTTACATCAAAGTATTTACATCTGTAGCCTTTTACGAACGTTATCAGAAAAAGAAGGGAGATAACTAGCCTTTTCTGTTCGGCAACACACAACTTAACGTTGGGCTTTTCTCGGAAACTATAAAAGTGACCGGGCTCAAATTTTATGTGAACGTGACTCCCAGTGACCTCTACACTTTGACGTCTGCTTTGGTGACCTTTGACCTTTTTCAAGGTCACAGGTATGCTTCAGGTATGCATTGTGTTGTGAATAGCAATTTCTTCCTGTCCATCTGATGCCTCATATAATATTCAGAACTGCGAAAGTGACTCGATCGAGCGTTTGCTCTTCTTGTTTTCTTCTTCTTCTTCTTTCGTTGTTCGCTCAGACAGCAACTCCGGAGGCCCTGCTGAAGGCTGCTGTACACCGGAGGCTCTCCATGGGTCCATAGAGTTTGTCCCTCATCGGTGTGTCAGCAGGCCAGGTCTCTGCTCGCAAGTTTTGGTGTGTTGGACAGTCCTGCAGGAAGTGTTCCACTGTCATTGGAGATGTGCCAGAGGGGCACGATGCAGAATCACGCTTTTTTTTAAACCCTTGAAATGCACGGGATTTGAGAGGAGTTTTGCGCTTGGCATTTTCCAAATAAGGATGTCCTACTATGAATTTTCAAACAGCTACACTGGCTTCGTCTTTCCTGATCGAAAGGGGGTGTATTGGTAATATTTGTAGATAATAGACTCTGCATTTTAATGGTCAAATGGCGATTTCGGTATCAAAATGTAGACAAGGACCTTTAACACCAGGCATAGGAATCAGCCTTTCAAATCTATGGCAGTAAAATCGCTTTTCTGTGAAAACGAGAAACTGTCTTGCCAAAAAATAGTTTGGGATATAAAACTAGAAAGGCACAGACGAAAATCTTAAGATGATCCCATGAGCATGCCTTTAACACCAATCCCCAACCACCCCCCCAATTTTCAACGTTCTTGGTCTTGTCAATTCCTATGCCTGATGTACATGTAATAAAAAAAAAATGCTGCCTTTTCAAAAATTATTGTCCAGTTATTTGAATGTTGTTTGGAATTTAAAAGACAACGCTGCACTTTAGCTTATTCTCAAGGAAACTCATTACCAAGTTGGCACAGTGTACTGTATAGTTTGTGTATATATGTCAGTAATCTTGATGGGGAATCTTGATATAAATTGTACATGTAGATTTATAGCTCTTTTGAAACTCAGGGTCCATATGTTTCGTATTTGTCATTTTGTTTAAAATTTCAGTCTCATTTTGTTCTCCTTGTTGCAGGCAGAGTAAACTTTTGTCTTCTAACTTGATGCAAATATAATGATGAATTTTTACTTTGCATAATGTGCTCTTATTGTCTCTATCCAGTTTTTAAGACATTTGTGAAGTTTTGAATAGAAGTGCAATGCAGTAATTGGAAAACCAAGGGAAAGTCTATAACAGAAATTACATTATATACAATGAGTGTGTAATACCATTTTATTTTGAAATTGGTCCTTGTATATTTGCATTCATGTCCGTTTTTTTCTTATTCATTCGTTATATTTTCAACATTCATTAACCCCATCTCATTTGTTTTGTAGAATGATTTAGTTTTGTCACTGAATAATTAAATAAAACTGGTATGTGTACTCGAGTGAGATGTGTACTTATATAGTTGTGAACTTAAATCTATTCTCAGTCATGACACTCATTTCAGTTTCATGTGAACATGTCCATTCATACATACTCATAAATGGTATGCCCACAAAGTAGGTTATGTTCATTTAATTTGTCAGTCATTTCTGTGCATACAGGTAGAATTGTTCGTGTTACATAGACATCTCTTTTCAAATAACAGTTTTTCTATCGGCACTGAAAACGGGCATTGCGAAATTCAGTGTAAATAAAAGACAAGTACTTCCTACTGATTGAAACAAGTGTGCTTTTGTTTAAAGAAGCAATCAAAGTTGGGATCCAGGGAGCAAAACCTTCAGAAAAATTGAAGGATTGTTTGGGTTGTGATTTCTGACATAATTTGTGACCCATTCTCACAAACGGGGGCCTAAGTCGCAGCGAGCCGTTCCGAGCTATCGGCTGGGAAAGGCAGTGAGGGCCTACTTGGGTGATTTTCATTTTTTTTGCATTTCTGACCTCTTTATACCCTAATCTTTCATATTCCGAAATATTTTGTTGAGTTTTATTATTTAAATGTGTTAATTATGTCTTCACAAACACAAATTCGCTCACAACACACTTACTTAACTTCCGCAATTTTTTTCACACAAACTTCTTTTTGGTATCAAATTAAAGCTTATTAAATGCAGTTTCCAGTGATAGGCATAACTCCACATATCCAAATTCCGACTTAGGCCCCCTTTTGTGAGAACGGGTCACATTTGGTACCACATAAAACAAAATTCTAATGCACATCTTTTACAGATTCCACCTGAGTTTTCTTGTTGAAAAGCCCTAGTACTTGAGTACACACTTTCATCCAAGGTAAACTAGTCTGCTGCTGGTCAGAGGAATAGACCAACATTGTGTTATCAAGGTTACATTGAATTTTTCTGTTTAACTCGATTACCTGATGTAAGCAAAGGAAATGTGTGAAACATTCTACCAACATGCCGAACGCATACAAATCATGCTCACTCGCAACTTCTTTGATCATTCGTTCATTCATTCCATACATTTGCACACACGCACCATACAAAATTGAAGGGGAAACAAATTCACAACAGATCATAAGAATAGCATCTTCCAACAGGTGTTCCTCATTTCATAACGAATGTCTGTGCTTCATTGGACCAGAGACGCAGGTTACATCCGTACTTGGCTTACTCTCTGTAAAATGCTGGTGGCAGACTGCTTGTAAGGATGCGTAACAAAGGGTTCACTTCCACAGCTTGTTAGTAGAGCTTCCCCGCAACCTGTTCAATCAATAAAAAAAATCAGTTAAACATAAAATCAAGCCTGCACGTTGCAATTTATGTGACAAGTTAGCGACTATTAACCCCTTCACTGCCCTACATGGTCATTTTCGGTTTGTCCTACGCCCATAACCGTATCTCATACGTGGGATTTGTGTCAACAACATTTCAGACATTTCTGAAAACTAAATGGGAGGTAACCACTGTCCAAGGACTTGTAGGGGTTCTAAACACAGTTCTTTCCCATAGACCGTTCGGATAATGCTGTTATATTGTGGCAGTGAAGGGGTTAAATAAGCAGATAATTGATCAATTACATTGATCCAGTTAAACACCTGTTTCAAGACCTCCACAAATCGGAGAAACCCAACCTCGGGTATTTTACAAAAAACACACTTTCCATAGAAATAGTGTGGATTCCTAGCTTCTGTAGCAGACCCACAGTTAAAAAGAAATCTAGCAGCAGGCAGATCTGTCGCAGTCATCAAGTATAATTCCCATACAAAAAGCATGCATGCATACTACGCCCCAGACACGCACACAAACAAGGATCACAAGTCCAGTGCTCTGCCAACTGAGCTACAGGACCCATAACACTGACCACACAACGAGAAAAGACAGGAGACGGACCTGAACAACACCTACCCCTTGGTTTTGGACGTTTTCTTGGGTTTGTCGGAGGGCAGGTCCACTCTGCTGTCTGTCACCATTTGCTCCTCCCCTTCTTGGCTGTGTGTTGTCTTCAGTGTCTTCTTTATCGATGTCACCTGCAAGAGACAAATGACAAAGGTACCGTACTTTCAACTGACACAATCATGTTCACCGTGGACTGTCACTTGCACACATGCCGGTAATCAATAGAGTGGCTGAATTCTGTGCGCAGTAGGAATTTCTTGCTGAAGTAATTTAAGTCAATAATAAAACAAGAAATTCCTACGAGGTAGGAAAAACACCCCCGTCAAAGGGAAATAACCTTCTCAGTTGGTGGCAGTGACTGAGTGAGAATGGTTATTTCCCTTTGACCATTAAGATGTTCCTCTATAAGTCCTTGTATAATTTTAATCCACCAATAACTCCCTAACCGTGTGTTTGACTGGTCCCAATTTTTGTAAGGACCGTCTCAGGAATGTATAGAACCTGTTCACCAAGTTTGGTGACGATCGGTCCGTTCATTCTTGAGATCTATATGCGAACACAAACAAACAAACAAACACATCGAGCGAAACCTATACACACCCCTATACCGGGGGTGTAATTAAATGAACCAAACATTCCAACTCAGCACAGAAAGCATCCGGGTCGTAATATAATAATAAATTTATCTGTAAATTCAAAAGTTTTCGTCAACCTTAAAGACATAGTAGAAGGGTTTGGGTTTCTTGTTGGTCAAAATCAGCACCAAAATACATAGGTATAAACCACAGCTTTGCTTACTATTTGCAATTTCAGAGTCCGTTGTCCGATGAATAGGATAAGGGTAAAGCCCGTCCTTAATTGGACGAAGTCGACTACGCGTAGCTCATTTCGCGAAGCTACCGGAACTAGACTTCGTCGCAGTCCAAGGGAAGGCACTATGGCGGAAAAGAGTTATCTTTTCATGTCTTGGCGTCTCAAATCTTATTAGCCAGAAAGCGCAGGCGCGTAGTCTCGACCAGCGCGTGGTGTGCTTCTTTCTGAGTACTTTACGTCACAAATTGTACTTTACGTACTTGATGATGACGTAAGTTAATTGTATGTGTTCTATTTCGTTGACTGAGCACGGCCGGGACCAGTTGCCGTGAGCGCTGGGATTTCGGGTTTCATTCGACATGTCAATGCATCGCAGTATGAAATAATACAGGTAGGAGGTTAGTTCTTGTACTTTGGGTCAACCAAAGTCGATAAATGCATTCTTCACTATGGTATTGAGTCTGATTTCGGCGTCCATCTTGAATCGAAAAGCACTCTTCTTACAAAAAAAACAACTTCGTTGCGAGCTACGGCGAAGCTTCGCATGTGAAAACTTGAGAAGTGATGTTGGGGTCAAAGTACCACGCCGTAGCTGCGGGTTTTTGGTATAAAGACTTCGCGAAGCTTCGTGTAGTCGACTACGGGCTCAATTAAGGACGGGCTTAAGAATAAGATAAGGATACGATTTTATATACCGTACTTTCCGGGTCATAAGGCGCGACTTTTTTCCTCGAGTTCGACCCCTGCGTCTTGTATAACGAAGCGCCTAATCCGTGTATGAAATACGAAAAAAATCAAAGAGACCGCTTGAGTACCAGTCAAACAACTTGTGATAATGCATGTTTCAGCTACTAGGTACTGCCCTGCCTTTGATCTGGCCGCACACACAGATTTCCACTCTGTTAAACTCGGTCACTGACCGGTCACTGACCCCGATGCAGGAAGTGTTTCCTCTCTCAGATATGACAGGGGAACCACCTCTCATGGCAAAAACTGGGTCATTGACCCCTGGGAAGAAGGTCGTGTCTTTTAACAAGGCCACCCAGCTATCACAATGCCTTTGATCTGGCCGCACACACAGAGCACACATATTTTCACTCAGTTAAAGTCGGTCACTGACCGGTCACTGACCCCGATGCAGGAAGTGTTTCCTCTCTCAGATATGACAGGGGAACCACCTCTCATGGCAAAAACTGGGTCATTTTGGTGCGCCCTATCGGCCCCCTGCGTCCAATGGGTAACTGGATTACAATTTTTTTTTAAAAGAAGGGGGTGCGTCTTAGATAACGAAGCGCCTTGTCACCCGGAAAGTACGGTAGTCCTGTGAGGTTACCCTCATGGAAATTCGGGCTGCTTTCTTACTGGGGAAAGCAAGCTGCCATACAGTCCGGCGCTACCCATATATTATTTTTTCTTTTCTGCATGTGTGTATTGATGTTTCCAAGCCCTGAGACTTTCGCCGAGAACTTGGGTTCTTTATCATGCGCATGCGTGCACAAGGGGGTGTTCGGCTACCGAGGAGAGCCTGCACGATGTTGACTCTGGGAAATAAATCCCTCGCCGAACATGGGGATCAAACCCACGCCGATAGCGTCAACTGCAGGCATGGGAATTAAAAATTGTAAAAACGGCTGAAAATTAAGGAAAAAAGAGGAAATATTTTTTGATGACCGGGGGGGTTTGTCACTAAAAGTAAAACACTACATATTTCGCACTAAAATACGAAAAAAGAGGAATTTCTACTGCAAAAATTAAAAAAAAAAAAAAAAAAAAAAAATTTTTTTTTTGGCTGAGAAAAAAAAGCGGAAATGCGATTTTTTTCGGCGGAAAATTAAAAAAAAAAGCGCGGAAATCCGCCAAACGGCGGACAATTCCCATCCCTGAACTGGTTTTGAAGCCAGCGCCGCTACCAACTGAGCGATTTCCCCACAATAGAAGAGCAATGTGTAAATAAGAAGATGTGCACCGACCTCTTGTTCCATCTGGTTGGTTGTTCGGATCTGCTGTTCTCTGTTGTTGTTGGCCTTGGTGATCTGAGTCTCTATGCCCTGAAGCACTCCCTCACACCCAGTGCACCTGCAATCGCAAGAAACACCAGTGAAGAAAAATGGCGGCCTATGAGCATGTTTATTTGTTGCTTAACGTCCAGCCGACTACGCAGAGCCATATCAGGACGAGGAAGGGGGGGATGAAGGGGGCCACTTGTCAAGCGATTCCTGTTTACAAATGCACTAACCCATTACTTGTGTCCCAGCAGGCTTTAGTAAAACTAAATTAATACCTACTGGAAGATTACCAGTTTCCAGTATGTTAAAATAGGCTTAACCTATCTACTGCTGGACTTACATCAGAACACTAACAGATTAAACTATACATGAATCGCGAGACAAGCGGCAAGAGAAGAGATTTTTGGAAAAAATACAGGTGAATGAGCAAGAAGGCAGAAAAAAGAAAAGAATTCATGAAGAAAAAGAGAGCATGACAGGAAAGAGGAACCAAAAATCTACCTAACAGCAAACTAGAAAGCTCCTGCGGTTCCAAAAACAGGAGGGGCTTTTAATTTCATAACCGCAGTGCCCCACTGCGGGACTATGAGCATGTGGTCAGCTGAAAAGACTTGAATGGCACAGTCCTTACAGTCAAAACAGTTCGACTCACCATCCAAGATCTTTTACACTGGATAAGGCACACACACAAAAATAGTCTGTTTACGGTATCCCGACCGACCCTAGTTTTTCGCGCGACCATAGACTTGTTTTTGGCCTTTGGGGGAAAAAAAGGGCTTTGTTTTTTGGCAAAATAACTTAAAAATATAGTTTTTTTGAAGAAAAAAAAAAGGGGGAAAAAAAAAACCCGACCTACCGACCCTATTTTTTGGGCCTATGTTACCGTAAACAGACTTTTTTGTTGTTGTTGCCTAAGACCACTCATCTACTTGGACTTGATCTTGACACTTACACACACATCATACACTCCAGAAGTCTACTCCACGGAAAAGACATCTAGCTTTGCTGCTCTCACCAGAAGACAAAAAAAAATTAGCTTTACTACAGACAAAAAGCACCGTCTTGTTCTTGACACTAACCATTCCCGAAGGACAGAAATCATCTGTGTGATGGCAGTGGGGCGGATGTCTCGACCAATCACGTAGTCCACCTCCAGCTGCTGGTTCTTCTGGTCCAGTTTTCCGTGGATGATGTCGGCGTAGATTCCTTCGATGATCAAATCCTGCAATGACATCCAGCAGTTTCTAGGCATTAACAAAGTCAGTTAAGAGTTCCACATCTTCAGAGTAATTTTGGCTCACGTAAGTGTAGCCTATGCGATGCTAACTTTTGTCTGTCTGTGCGTGCGTATGTATGTATGTCTGTGGTAGAAACTTTAACATTTGACTGAACACCGAAATACTAATTTTTCCTGGTTATTATTCAAGCAACAGCTTCAAAGTATTGAAGCAATGATCAACATTTCGTCGGCACGTATGTAGTTAAAGTGTGTATCCAAAGAAAACGGGTGGTGGTTTTTTTTTGGGGGGGGGGGGGGGGGGGGGGGTAAAAACAGCTGACTGGTTTGTGTCGTGTGTGGTATGTAGACCAGGTCAGGGGTCAAGGTTAGGTCAGATCGCGTGAAGGATTGTGGTATAGATACAGTTATCACCGAGCTGCAGTTCGTCGATTCGAAAAAGACGACTCATGATTTCACATTGTTCAGTTTCGTAGCTCCAGAAAAATAGATACAGAAGATACCATAGGAGATTTCCTACAGGTTAATCTGCACAGCGTGTTTCCAGTGTCTGCGCGAGGAAGCGCTGTCGAAAACACAGTGTCGATCTGGCCATCTGGCAGTCGTGTCCCTGCAAGTAGGCTACAGACAGATCTAGATCTAGTGTCTCGCACTCTTGCACCGTGTCACCTATGCTTACTGTGTGTGACGGAGTGATTGAGTTTGTGTTACCGTTTGTCGATTTCTTACGTGAGCCTTGAAGGCTTCGCCTCTTGTTTACATATCATTTCTCAGGGGTTAAACTAAAACCATCATCAATATTCTTTTCACTCTGTTGGCAGAAAATCTCTTCAAACACACAAACTGACTGACCTCCAAGTTGCGCACATTCTGAATCTCAAGCTCCTCCAGTAGCACCGGGTATGGAATGCACTGCAAGAAACAAAACAAAAACACATTTAGTCTCAACAGCGGTATTCAAAACAGCATCTTCCTTGTGTCTGTCAGCCAGTGTCATTCCCAGATAAAGAGAATGGGCCAGTTCCACATGGACTGAAAAAATCTATAGGTGGAAGTGTTTTGGCAACAAAAAAACTGTTCTGTCAGAATACCTCCAACGGTTGACCGGCCAGGGGATCAGACAGCGAAAAAAATGAAACGCTCAAAACGCGTCCCACTTAGGAGCCTTGATCTCATGTCATATGAACATTACAGCACTTTTTGTAGACGATAGTAATTTTCTGTATGTGCGGCATTTACATGGCTTGGAACCTTGATAGTACAACAGAAAGTAGTTTCACATTTGACAAAAAATGTCTGTGGCCAGTCGGGCCAGCTGCCAGATGGTTTCTCCAAGCCAAACAATTTTTTTTGTACTTGCCTGGCAATCGTGTGGGTAATTTGGCCATCCATGAACATTTTATTTTTTCTTTGCTGTTATGCATGTGCTTTTGGCTTGTTTTACTTTTCCATGTTAATATTGAAGAAGAACAAGAACAAATACGTTATTGTCTTTAAAAATAGAAATTTGCCATTAGGCCTGTCTCACAATTACAAAACAGTATTGCACAAAGACGTTGTAAAATTAAACCATAGATTAAACATTGTGTACCATAGTTCAATCCAGTAAAGCCTTGTCGTTTCTGTCATGGTGAGTATAAATCTCTTTCAATAACATTGTGTGCCTCACGAGCAGTCAATTTATAGATAACATTCAAATTTAAGTAAGTCATAGGGTTACAGCTTTGTTTCAGGGAAAATAAACAGACAGAATTCTATACACACATATTTTCCTTTCCCTATACACACCTTGCTCTTTGTGGCCAGGCTGACCACTGTCAGATGACGAAGCTTCTTCAGTTGGACTGGAGACAACTCCGGTAGGTTTGCTTTCTCAACTGAAAGGGAAACAAACCAGAGAAATGAAGGACTTGTTAGAAAAGTTTGTCATGATGTGTAGCACAATGCAATACAGTTGAACACCTGTTCAAAACTGTGAAAAAAAAACCCAACAAAGGACGCAACCATATCATGACAACATCTGAAGCAAAAGCAAAAAGATCACCTGAAAACAGTATTAGAAATACGACATCTTAAAAAAAAGTAGGTATTTTCAGCATTTGTTTCTGTCATTTCATGTGTAATTGTTCTTTTCATTAGAAAATACAAATTGAAATGTGTATGATTCTGACGATTTTTGACTAATCCTTCATTTGGCTGATATGCAATTATCATAATTCTGCTTGATTTAAAACAAGACACTTCACCTTTAATAAAATGACGAAAAAAGAGACAAAACCAAAAGCAAAGAAAAACTGGTGGAATCAGCTTTTAATATCGATCTTGCCCTCTGCAAAGAAAAATGTATATATATTTTTATTCACAAGACTTTTAGGTCCGGGCGGTTATGGTCTGATCCGGCCTGGTTCATTTTGTCGCGTTATCAGGCTGGTGTTTAAAAAAAGTTAAGGTACACTCCTGTTAGGCCAAAAAAAAAAAATAGGTGTGGTTACGGTAACATAGCCCAAAAAAATAGGGTAGGTAGGTAGGCAATCACTTTTTTTTTTGGTAACTTTTTTTTCTAATGTGTACAAATTAAACCTACTTGACAGGGAAATAAGTGTGCGACTCGGGCGCTTTCGCTTTCATTGCGTTTTTTGCACTCGGTTTTTTTTGTTGTTGTTGTTGTTGACAAATGTAATAAAAAGTTATAGGATCGGCCCCTAAAATTAGGGTAGGTCGGGTTACCGTAACCACACCTATTTTTTTTTTAGGCCTTATGTACAGTAAAGTACAGTTAATCAAGAGAACAAGTAAACATGGGAACTATTTAAATCTGCACCTTTGGGATGAGCAAAAATTTTACCTTTGTATTCTCTGTAAGTTCCATACGCAAACACATTGAGGAGATTGAAGAAGGAAGCATGAGGTCCGTTTACCAGCTGCAATATAAGTTGATATTATATAGTATGAAACACAAACGCACTGATACACACATATACAGAGTACATTATAAATCAATTTGTTTTTAAATAGAACTATGTATACTCAGAGTGCCAAGTACAGACATGTCTTTTTTCAGTAAAGAGGAAACTCAGTTCAAATGCTTCAGAAAGGTGATCTGATGCACCACAACATCACCTCGGAACATGTATGAGAGAACACAGCACTGGCAAGATGGTTAGGTAAATATCTGTGGGGGTATTACAGCAGTATAATTATTCTAAGACTTACAAAGGAGCATTTATTTCTACAAAAAATAAATGTAGTATACACTGAATCAAAAAAACTAGAAAGGTAGGTTGTTGGAACCATTACACTGAAATTAAACATTTTTTTAAAATTTAAACGCAAAACAATAATGGTGTCTGTGATAAACGAACACTCTTGGGACCAGCTGACAGTGGTCAGCCTGGCCACAAAGAGCAAGGTGTCCTTTCATCACCAAGGCCTGAAATGGCAGGTACCACTGAGCAAGAAAACATTCTACACTAAACCAGCCCTACCTCCTGAACATTAAGCAAATCCAGTAGTTCGCCGAAGACGTAGACGTTTGGCGCCTCGAGAGCTTGCGTCAAAACGCTGACAGCGCCAGCCCCTTTGGCATTTTTCATCAGCAGGATGAACGGCTCTAATGGATTGCTACTGGTCGACACCGTCTTGTCCCCCGACATCTTGTGCTCGTCTGCTTGGCTTGGAGATATATGCTGAAACCAATAGCCACAAGAGATTCTATCATTTTGCAGCGTACCCCAGATCCCCCACACCCTCCGTGACCTTGATTTACAAACTTGCCCCCTTTTAAGATTCCGCTTTTTGAGTTGATCCATTCTCCGTTCATTCCGTCTTTAAATTTACCAGAAGAGGTTAACAGGGTTCCTGCAGGGCAGAGCTGATACAATTCAATGAGTTTTCAAGGACATTTCCAGGACCAAATAAATGCTTTTCAAGGACATGATTTTCCCCAAATTAATGCAAAGCACCAAGCCTACCTTCAGTTTTTCAAGTCTGCAAACTATTAGTCATTCCGTAGTTGTTTCCCTTGCCAACTTCCGGGAAGGGAAGCAACTACAGGTGACTAGTAATAGTTAGTTCGTCTGCTTTCGTTTTCACTCGATCTTTTATTCTCCCAAAATGTGTGTACTGTATTTGACGAAAAAAAAGGGAGTTGCATTTTTGTTTAAATAAGACAAGCTGCTGACAAAATGTATAGGCAACAATTTGGAAAAATCAAGTACTTTTCAATGACTATTTCACAAAACTCTATTTTCAAGCACTTTTCAAGGCCTGGAAAAGGTTTTCCAATTTTCAAGGAGTTTTCCAGGGTTCAAGGACTCTGTACGAACCCTGGGTTAAAGTCGACCAAAAGCGGATGCATTCCCAGTAGGCGCTTTTCATGAAGGCGTTTTTCCTGTATACAGGGAAAACAGATCCCACTCAGTCTCATGTCCTGTGCTGCCAAGACTGCCGAGGTCAGTTTCAGTGTCACTTTACTTGGCAACACAGCACAAGTTAGAACATAACGTGTTGAACGGCTGACAGCACAAGCAATACTGCGGCGTGCTGGTCAAGTCATCATATCATCGTGGCGTAACGCATTGTGCTATGTTGACGGTAAAACCTGCTATATCAGTGTCGTTATTAGGGTTCATTAGTAATGACGAAAGGGAACGTGCTATCTTTTTACATTTAGTCAAGTTTTGACTAAATGTTTTAACATAGAGGGGGGAATCGAGACGAGGGTCGTGGTGTATGTGTGTCTGTGAGTGTGTGTAGAGCGATTCAGACTAAACTACTGGACCGATCTTTATGAAATTTGACATGAGAGTTCCTGGGTATGAAATCCCCAGAGGTTTTTTTCATTTTTTCGATAAATGTCTTTTATGACGTCATATCCGGCTTTTCGTGAAAGTTGAGGCGGCACTGTCACGCTCTCATTTTTCAACCAAATTGGTTGAAATTTTGGTCAAGTAATCTTCGACGAAGCCCGGACTACTGTATTGCATTTCAGCTTGGTGGCTTAAAAATTAATTAATGACTTTGGTCATTAAAAATCTGAAAATTGTAAAAAAAATTTTTTTTTTATAAAACGATCCAAATTTACGTTCATCTTATTCCCCATCATTTTCTGATTCCAAAAACATATAAATATGTTATATTTGGATTAAAAACAAGCTCTGAAAATTAAAAATATAAAAATTATTATCAAAATTAAATTGTCCAAATCAATTTAAAAACACTTTCATCTTATTCCTTGTCGGTTCCTGATTCCAAAAACATATAGATATGATATGTTTGGATTAAAAACACGCTCAGAAAGTTAAAACGAAGAGTGGTACAGAAAAGCGTGCTATCCTTCTCAGCGCAACTACTACCCCGCTCTTCTTGTCAATTTCACTGCCTTTGCCGTGCGCGGTGGACTGACGATGCTACGAGTATACGGTCTTGCTGCGTTGCATTGCGTTCAGTTTCATTCTGTGAGTTCGACAGCTACTTGACTAAATGTTGTATTTTCGCCTTACGCGACTTGTTAGAGCTTTGGGCTGCATGTTTTTGGCGAAACGTTTCTAGATCAACAAACTTTGAAAACAAACGATATTTCTGAGGGTGTAGCACAGCATCACGTGACCTCCAACGAGACTCGAGAAAAACTACAGGAAATGCACCAGGGTACATTCTCTGTACACAGGAAAAACGCCTTCAGGATATGCATGTGTAATGTTGTTGGTGTTGAGTGCGAGAGAGTTTACACAGCAGCACAAGCACACGTGAACATGAGGCTGATCCAGTTCAACAGTGTAATATCAAAATAGAAAGGCACAGATTCGTGGTGTGAAGTCGTTGGACCTCGTGCAGACATCGCATGTAAAGTTCCCGGATGTACATCTAGATCCTGCGCAAAGATGCGCAAAAGCCTAGGACACTACATCCCTCCTCACCTCTGAATAAAAACACATTTGTAAAACTCCGTTGAAAGCAAAGCTGAAAAATAAAACAAGTAATACATCTCTGACCGACACTTAGGTGAGATAGGATGAAGTGAAATTAAAATAAAAGAAACGCATGCAAACTTTAAATTTTAAAACTAACAAATGAAGCAAAAGTTATTTCGCAAAATTGAATCCGCAAAGGTCATTCATAGTCTTGCAAGTACTGTGGCAGACGCCGCACCCTGGACGACCTTCTGGGTAAGTCAGGCGGTGGCTCAGGTGACTCAGGTGGGCAGGAATCAAACTGTGGCACAGTGGGTTCTACATCTTCCGGCTCTGCATCAGGACTGACTTCGGGCGGCTCTGCATGAGGAGGCATTTGCAACGGGACCTTCTTGAAGAACGAGGAGTTGCGTGTGACCTTGCGACCCCCTCCATCAGCAGTGACCATGGACCCTTTGCGTGAGGTCACTTTCATGGGGGTTGGAGAGTAGTGAGGGCAGAGTTTGTTTTCTGGGCGCTGTCGGACGAGAACTGGGTCACCGACTTGAATGTCAGGTTCTGTAGCTCTGCGCTTCACATCAGCATATTCCTTCATCTTCTTTTTCTTGACTTCATCCTGAAGTCGGATCTTCTTGTCAAGCTTTGTAGGGGACGTCTTCTTGCTGATTTCAGGCAGCTTGATTTTCATCTTCCTGTTGAAGAGCGCTTCAGCGGGGCTCACCCCAGTCGTGCTGTGGGGAGTTGCACGATAGTTACGCAGAAACCGATACAGTTCCTGCTTCCAGGCTTTCTTCTCCACTTGTGCTGCCTGGACGGTCTTCTTGATGGTGGACATGAAGCGTTCAACACCTCCGTTTGCTTGAGGCCACAGAGGTGTAACTTTGCGATGCTGAAATCCCAAGTAGTCTGCAAACTGTGCAAAGTCATGGCTGTTGAAAGGCGGACCATTGTCGGACTTGACAATGTCTGGGACGCCGTGGCGAGCAAATATTGCATCAAGTTTTGGGACTGTAGCCTTGGCGCTGGTCGAAGTGAGGATTTCAACCTCTGGAAACCTGGAATAAGCGTCAATAGCAACAAGGAGGTATTCTCCAGAGGGGAAAGGTCCACAAAAATCAATGCTGACTTCGGACCAGGGACGATCTGGAAGGGAGGTCATCTTGAGGGGTTCTGCGGGGTGATCTGGGGTTGTCGAGAGACAAGCAAGGCAGGACTGGACTTTCGTCTCGACAAGACGATCGATGTGAGGAAACCACACCTTTTCTCGTACGAGCTGCTTCGTTTTGACCATACCCTGATGGCCTTCGTGGGCAATATCGATTGCTCGTGACTGTAGGCTTCTAGGGATCACAATTCTACTCGAACGCAGGAGGACGTTGTGTTCGTCACTGAAGGAAAGTTCATCTCGGACAGTCTTGAAGATGTTGAACGAAGTGATGTCAATGTCAAAGTCATGCGGTGTGCACCACTGTCCGGACTTGAGAGCTCTAGTTACTGCTTTGAGCGTTGGGTCAGTTTTCGTTGCTTCAGTGATTTCTTGCAGAGTCATGGCCTTGGGGACAGTGTGACTCAACAGGAAGCTGATATATTCGTCTGCTACTTTAGACTCATGACGTGTAGTAGCGTTGGCGTTTTCAGTGGGATGACGACTGAGATAGTCAGCTGGGTTGTCACTCCCAGGTCGATACTTGAGAGTGAAGTCGTACGCTTGCAGTCGAAGATTCCATCGTTCGATGCGACTCGAGGTTCTTGATGTGGGCTTGTTGTAGATTCCCTCTAGTGGCTTGTGATCTGACAACACTGTGAAGTGATGACCGAAGAGGTAGAGATGATAGTGTTCGCACGCCCAGACGACTGCAAGGGCCTCTCGCTCCGTTTGAGAATATCTGGACTCCACGTCTGTCAGCGCACGGCTGGCGTAAGAGATGATGTGTGACATATGCTTGTCGCGTTGTGTAAGAACAGCTCCGATGCCGAAAGGACTGGCATCCACCAGGACCTCTGTTTCAAGGTTGGGGTTGAAGTAGGACATCGTTTTCACTCCTGTTAGTTCAGTCTTAAGGCGGTTGAAGGCGGCTTCTTGGTCTGGACCCCATGTCCATTCCACGTTGCTCTTGGTCAGATCTCTCAAAGGTTTTGTGATGTTGGCGTAGTCAGCGATGAAACGTGAGACGTAGTTGGTGAGACCGAGGAAGCTCCGGACTTCTTTGACGTTGGTTGGAGTCTTCATGTTTTGAATCGCTGTCACCTTCTTGGGGTCTGGGGAGACGCCCGTCTTGCCGAACATGAAGCCGTAGAACTCAATCTGATCCTTGTTGAATTCACACTTGCCTTTGTTCAAAGTGAGATTCTTCTCCAAGAGCCTGTCGAACACCCGTTTCAGCGCTTGATCATGTTCTTCTTGGCTCTTGCCGTAGATGAGGATGTCATCTGATGTGTTGAGAGAGCCAGAAATGTCTGTCAGCAGTTCAGCGATGTGATTTTGGAAAATCTCAGCTGCAGACGTGACACCAAAGTTCAGGCGTTTGTAGCGGCGAAGCCCTACATGTGTTGAGAACGTTGTTATGTTGCGCGATTCTTCATCCAACTCCAACTGATGATAGCCAGAGTTAAGGTCAAGCTTGGAGAAGACAGTGGCTTGGTTGAGCTTTGACAAGATGTCGTCAATCGTAGGCATGATGTGACGTGTTCTCTTGATGGCTTGATTCGGAAGGCGCATGTCGACGCAGATGCGAATCTCTTCTGGCTTCTTCGGCTTCGGTGCGACGACGATCGGAGACACCCAGGGCGTTGGGCCGTCTACCTTTTCAATGACATCAAGCTGCTCGAGTCGTTTGAGTTCAGCTTCAACTTTCTTCCTCAGGTGAAAAGGGATTCGACGATGAGGTTGCGCTGTGGGCTGAACTGACTCATCTACGTAGAATTTGACCTTGACATCTTTCAGCTTCCCCATCCCTTCAAAGAGTTGAGGAGTGTCTTCGACAAGATGATCAGCGACCGTTTGGGGTGGTGCTGATGTTGATGTGGCAAACGTGTAGTGTAGGAGTTCAAGTTCTTGTGCTGTCTTTGCGCTGAGAAGATTTCCACATCTGGCGTGTGGTGTTGACTGAACAACAAAGAAGGTCGTGGTGACCCTGGTCTTCTTGTACGACACTGTCGTCTCGAAGGTTCCTCTGACCTTGAGCGGCTGGCTGGAGCCGTAGGCAAAAATGTTGGTGGAGGTTGGCTTTATTTTCAGCGCTGGGGCATTGATTTTCCGGAACACGTCGTCATCGAGGATGTTCACTGATGCCCCCGTGTCGATGAAGAAGGGAACGGACTCCCCGTACATTTGAAGGTTGACTTTGGGCGTCTTGCTAGTGACAGATGAGACCCCATAGGCATACTCTGACTCTGAGCGTTCTGAGTCTGACGAATGTTGACTGGGTGAATCTGCCCGTGTGTTGATCATGCGAGCGTCGTGCGATGCGTTGGAACGACCTTGAGGTTTCGAGCGACAGACCTTGGCAAAATGTCCCATCTTCGAACAAGATCTGCATTGTTTGTCGCGAGCGGGGCAGCTCGTTCTTGAGCGACAATGACCTCCACACCAAGCGCAAGGACGAGAACTGGTTGTGCCTCCGTGTTGGTGTGACCATGATGTCTGACCACGGTTTTCTTGAAACGGCTGCTGCTGACTCTGAGTGTTGCTTCTTCGTCCGCCTTGCTGGGGGTGCTTGTTTCTGTAGACTGCATTCACAGCCTCGTCAGCTTCCATTTCTGTTGCTTGTACGTCAGAAATTTCAAGTGATCTTGCTGTCTTGAGAAGATTCTCTAACTCCATTTCATCTCGCAGACCTCGGCGGCGCAGGCGTGTTGAGGTGCAGCCTTGCAAGATTTGACTCTTGAGTTCACGATCTGTGTTGGTGAAGTCACAAGTTGCAGCAAGAAGTCTGAGTCTTGTGCAAAAGTTGTCAACAGTTTCACCAGGTTCTTGTTTCATCTGACGAAATTTGAAAACCTCAAACTCAACATTCTTCTTTGGTTCAAAGTAGGTTGATAGAGATGTCTTGACTTTGGCGTATGAATCATCAGCATTGCCCTCATCTTCTCCCTTCTGTGCAGCCGAAAATGATTCAAAAATGTCAAAGACTTCCTCCCCAGCATAGTGGAGCAGTAGAGCTTGCTTTCTGGCACCATCAGTAATGTTCATTGCTGTGAGCAACACTTCGAATCGTTTCAGCCATTTCTTCCATCTTTGGCCTACTGTGTGTTCAGTGGAGGATGAAAAGACAACAAACTTGTCGAAAGTTGGAAGAGCAGTAGCCATGTCGACAGGTGCAGCAATATTTAAGTCTAGATTTACTGCCGCTTCGTCGTTGTAACTGAATGTTCGGCGTACCACAATGACAGCGTGACGTCACTTACCTGTGTGTCGATCTATTTTCACTGTTTTTCTCGCCGGAATGACTCGTCGCCAGTGTAATGTTGTTGGTGTTGAGTGCGAGAGAGTTTACACAGCAGCACAAGCACACGTGAACATGAGGCTGATCCAGTTCAACAGTGTAATATCAAAATAGAAAGGCACAGATTCGTGGTGTGAAGTCGTTGGACCTCGTGCAGACATCGCATGTAAAGTTCCCGGATGTACATCTAGATCCTGCGCAAAGATGCGCAAAAGCCTAGGACACTACAGCATCTACACGGAATGCACCCACTTTTGGTCGACTATAACCGGCCTTCTGTGTAAATTTGCCTTCATTTTAAAACGTAATTTTATACAGTTTTTGCAGTATCAAAAAAAAGTGTGCGTGTATACGTGTCTACTTTGCACATACACACACACACACACACACACACACACGTTCTCTCCTGACCTGAGTATGACACAGAGCCCCTATCATACCAAACCCTCAGTCACACCAAAAAAAGGACTCAAATTTCTTGCTAGTCATTCTCTAATTTTCTCTCTTGTCGCTCAACCATGTAGCGTTTTCTCTGCTATTTGCACACTACATCATAAACATTAGACAACTGGTGCCACTTCAGCATTTAAAGATCAATCAGTGAAGCAATGTGTCATGCATTTAGTTCTATTGGTATTAACAAAATCTTACCGTCTTTTAGAGTTTGCTGACCACCTTGAACCGGAAATATCAGCAAGGTTTGGGAGTTATTTCCCCTCGCAGAAGAAAAGCAATGGAAAAGTGACTGCTGGTGACATTTAATCAATTACACATAGACCATAGGTTGAATCAGACACAAGAACTATGTTTTATGCCATAATGAACAGAAAACAATAACTGAAAAGAGATCTTAGTGTATGTAAATTGTCCCCACGAATAAGGAACTTGGACGGCCCTGAGTCTTTCGTCAAGTCCCCGTAGCGCAGTGGATAGCGCGCTGGACTTCTAATCCAGAGGTCGCGGGTTCGAATCCCGCCGGGGATGACTTGGTTTTTTATTTTTTGTTACTTGTTTTTATTATTTCTTTATTTATTATTATTATTTATTTTTTTAATACTTTTTTTTTATTATTTTTTTATTTTTGTTATTTGTTTTTATTTGTTTTTTTACTTTTTTTTATTGTTTAATACTTTTGTTACTTGGTTTTTCAATTACTACGAAAGAAACAACGATATATATTTTGTTTATGGCCGTTAAAGGCACAGTAAGCCTCCCATAAACCATCACAGATACTGTCAGGCTTTTACACACAGTACAAACACTCTTTAGTTTAAACACTCACCGCTTGAGAACATCCTAGGTGCCCTCCGTCAAGAACCAGCAATTTACAAAGAATTTATTTTTGCGTGGTTTATCTTACCCCTGAGCCATCGTGAACCCGTCTGATCCAGTTTCCTTTTTTTCACAATGTAGTCGTCAGTTTGTGACTTCAATGCGACTCGCTGAAAGCTTATCTGCAATAGCACGTTATTATGTACCTCTGAATCTAAACGCAACAAACGGCTGTGATTCACACGATCTCTAGCGATGGCTTTTGACTGTTCAGAGGAACTGGTGATAGGCATAACCGTCGTCTGCTACGAGAACCACGACCTTGCGTGACCCTGCTTCTGGGCTTTTCTTTTTTCAAACTTTTCAAACTTCGAATTGTACTGATCTTGTCTTGATGAAAAAAGAATTCTTTCATGATTTAAGAATGTTTGTGTAACAAGCTGTCCATTTATTATTTAGATTTTAAAAGTTAGGTATAGCGCCAAAACGCACCGTCCGATTGTCTGATCAGACAATCCGCAAAATTAATTCTTTGAAAATTGCTCGCTCTTTACGTAGGGCACCTAGGATGTTCTCAAGCGGCGAGTGTTTAAACGAAAGGGTGTTTGTACTGTGTGTAAAAGCCTGACAGTGTCTGTGATGGTTTACGGGAGGCTTACTGTGTCTTTAAAATTACGCATGACTAGGTATTTCTACTGTTTGCAGTCAATATTCTTGAACCGTAACTTGTAAACGCGTACCTTGACTTTTCATTGTTGTTGTTGACATTTTTGGTGCGTGCAGCCGGAGTAGAGCTAAAACTGACATCTGTCTTTCTTTCAAACTGACAGACTGACAGGAATGCCCAGAGGCGAAAATTCGTGACTGTCAACAAGAGAACCATACAGGCTGAATGAGAATATTACCATCAACTTTCAAGGCTATTTTTGTGTGAGAATCGAGAACGAGCGCACTAATACTGTCTTGGATAAAAAAATAAAAAAAATAAAACAAAAGCGCAATGCAATACTTACAAGTTTTAAAGGTACACTTAGACCGTCACTTAGATGAAAAAGGGTGGCATATAATACTAAAGATGAGCTCACATACATTATCACACACCGCTATCAGTCGCACTCACAAGCTTTTGGGAAGACACAAATCAAATCGAACAATTCACACGACATAAAAACTAAAGAACAGTAATCATATTTTACTATTAAAATTAACAAGTCAGAAAAATAATCAGTACAAATAAAGCTTCTAAAATCCTCTCGCCCTTCCGATAACAACAGGAGCACACTTACTGATTACGCAAAACTCGCAACCTCAGTAAGCTTAGCGGAAAGAAATACCCTTCACTCCTCCCGGCCCAGCACAAAAATATGTAAAAATTCTAAATTCTTCTGAGCAGACATGATTACAATCCCTCCCCCAAACAAATAAGCAAGGAGAAATACAGCCGCACAGACAGTCAAATGTGTAAATCAAAACAAGCATTGACCTTAACGGGCAAAGTAGCCGCCCGTGGTGACACGGGGGTAGGACATGGATACCGTCTCTGCACAAACAGTTGACCTGTGACCTAATCCGCAACCTTAAGTCAAACCATACTGAGAGAGAGCGAGAGAGAGAGAGAGAGAGAGAGAAAGGGAGGGGGGGGGGGGGGGGGGGGGAGAGAGACAGAATGACAGACAGACAGACAGACAGAGCTGTCGGCATCAAAGTAACAGATTAACAACAGTCGTCGCCAAGACCTTATTTTAGATAGTCTCGACTAACCACTGAGACGCCTGTACATACACAACACCGCTTATGGAAAGCAGTTTGGCTCATAACTATTACAGCTGTAATTTAAAATAAATACACCTGTATTTAATAATAAATACACCTGTATTTATTTCTTAGACGTATACAATAAGTATACATTATTAATTACAGGTGTATTTTTTTTATTAATTACAGGTGTATTTTTTTTTTAAATACAGGTGTATTTATTATAAATTACAGGTGTAATTTTTTTAATACAGGTGTATTTATTATTAAATACAGGTGTATTTATTTTTAAATACAGGTATATTTATTATAAAATACAGGTGTATTTATTTTTAAATACAGGTGTATTTATTATTAAATACAGGTGTATTTATTATAAAATACAGGTGTAATTAATAATAAATACACCTGTATTTAATAATAAATACATCCGCATTTAATAATAAATACACCTGTATTAATCAGTTATTAGTCACGTGGTTAAGCGACTTAAAAACTTGGACTGGGAATCCACATGAAAAACACTAAGCTTATAAGCGTCTTCATCGCCTCGCTTTGCCGCCTTTTGACAGAACAGCTTAACACTTTCGCGACGGGACACTGATAAATCAGTAACCGCGCTGACACGCCCATGGACGGGACGCGCATTTTTCAGTACCAGTCATACAAGGTACAAGACTCGTGATTGCTTCCCGGTTTTTGAAGACTGCAATAAATTGAGTTGTTTCCCTTGATACACGTGGTTTTCTCTTCCGGCTTGATCAAATTAGTGCAGATTTGCGTGGTGTTTTCGAACAAGAAAAATGAATCGAAGGCGAGCCTTGTCACGGGAGGAGATTCTCCGGATGTTGGATCTTGAGGATCCTGTAGATCATGATACATCGTGTCGTTTTAGCCTCAAGAAAGCGATAATAGCAGTGATATTGAGGAAGAAACAGTCCCGTTGTTGCTAGTACGAGTCGGCAAACTACACGTGGTAGGGGGTGATACTGCTAGACGAACATGTATCTTGGAATCGTGCAGGAGCTATGGGGGCGTGGCAGCACTGATAACAATGGATGGCTGGAGCCTTCAAATCCTTTTGGAATTGTTCATAGGTGTACAGTTGGTACTTTGTTGTGAAAATGTGACTTATATTCAATATGGATTACCTAGACATCATTTGGTGAGTGTTACAGTTTTGTTTCATTTGAGTCAGGATGCTGTGAGTGAATGCGTGATTTGCTTGTTTTTTTCTTTGTACTGTCTCCTTATTTCTGTGTACAATGTTAACAATATTTCAGCTAATTCATAGGTTTTACACCTTGTTTGGTTATAACATTATTTATAATACTTTCTGTTAAAAAATAACTTTTAAAAAAAGCAGTGGAAAATAAAACACACACAAAAAAACGTTAAAAAACACAAATTATCCCCCTTTCACCCCCCTTTGCTAAAACAAATCGCGTGACAAACTTATAAATAGCACGACTGAACTGGGCATCCATTTTTGAATTAGTACACAAAATTTGGTGGTGATTGGACTTAATTCAAGCTTGCTAGACAGATTTCTTTACAGTTACTGATTTTTGGGAAGTTTCTTGGTGGCAAGCTTGGGCAGGCAGGACGTTAATGCCGTGGCAGTGCTAGTCACAATAGTGTTAAGATGGCGGGGGCGGGGGCGGCAAATGTCCCTGATGTTTTGGAGGGTTTGCGAGTGCAGTTTAACCCCTTCACTGCCACAGTGGTAGTAACTTATCCGAACGGTCTATGGGAAAGAACTGTGTTTAGAACCCCTACAAGTACTTGGACAGTGGTTACCTCCCATTTAGTTTTCAGAAATGTCCTGAAATGTTGTTGACACAAACCCCACGTATGAGATACGGTTATGGGCGTACGATAAACAGAAAATGACCACGTATTACATACAGGGTGGGCAGTGAAGGGGTTAACGCTGTTGTCCAGGTTCGCACAGCACTGGGGGGGTAAGTTAATTGTTTTATCAGACGAATTCGGTTCTTGTGACGTATTCCCCACGATCTACACTGAGTCAGTGGGGCATCCACATCCAGATCTAATCAACTTGAATTTGAACTTGGAACGCCTGTGCGCGTTTTTGACCAAAGATGCAAAATGTTGGAATTCGGTGCGAGAATTAGCCGCTATATCGTGTTATTGGTAATCTTGAACTTTAGCGTGTTAAATTCATAGCTGGTAATCTTGAACTTTAGCGTGTTAAATTCATAGCTCATAATTCAGAGGCATTTAAGTCTCCAAATTTGTAGAACCTGTACCGTAAAATCCCTAGCAAACGCCCACACCCCCCCCTCCGCACAAATTTCGGGTAAAAGTAGGGGGTGGGCGTTTGCTAGGTATACACCCCTTTGCAAGATAAAGTGTCATCACATTTTCACCAGAGAAAAAAAAAAGATACAGCCATGTGATTTATGCAATTCTAATGAAAAATAAACACACCGCTTGTTTAAACAAATTAAGATCAACATTCTGTGATATAAAAAAATAAAATAAAAGAAGAACACACGTGACCTTGATTCTTCTCATTCTTAGAATAAGTTCAGCACAATTCAGTTTCTTCTCTTGTTTAGAAATCCTCTTCCAAGTATTTCATCACACCTTGGTCAACTTCTTGAGATCTAACTGGCGGTCCTTCAGACAACTTTCGTTTTTCCTTTTCTTTCCCGTATTGCCGTTTTGTTATGTCTCTGTGTTCCCTCCACTCTCTCATTCTTCTTTTGTCAACAGAAAACTCACGGGCACATACCGAAACATAGCCTGCAGATTCGTTTTCAAGATATCTCAGGGCTTTCAGTTTGTATGTTACTGTATAGGATGTGTGCTTCAGCATGGTTGAACGTTACATCGGTGTTCAAACCAAACCCCGTATTGTCATTTTTGTTGTTTTGAGAAAAACGAAAAGAACTGAATTAAAAAATCACAAAATCAAATTCCAATATTTTATGAATCTTTGTGATGCCAGAAGTGGGTTCCTGATAAGAAATTGAGAATTCGTGGTCAGATGAAGCCGTCACTCTTCAATGAATGTTGATACGAGCTTTTCTCACAAAACAGTGCCCAGAAAGTGTGGAGATGCGTGATTTTTAGGGTAACAGTTTGTGTAAGAATACATGTTTTCTTTGTTAATGAGACGTAAAATTGTTCACTTTTACACACACACACACACACACACTCACACACACACACACACACATACATGCACGCACGCACAAGTGACATATGTACGCACACAATCATTATGAATGTGCACATATCGTAGATAAAGGAGGCCGACCGTCTTAAAACTAATTTAAAACAAGTCGCGTAAGGCGAAAATACAATATTTAGTCAAGTAGCTGCCATTTTTCAGCAAGACCGAAAACTCGTAGCATCGTCAGTCCACCGCTCACGGCAAAGGCAGTGAAATTGACAAGAAGAGCGGGGTAGTAGTTGCGCTAAGAAGGATAGCACGCTTTTCTGTACCTCTCTTTGTTTTAACTTTCTGAGCGTGTTTTTAATCCAAACATATCATATCTATATGTTTTTGGAATCAGGAACCGACAAGGAATAAGATGAAAGTGTTTTTAAATTGATTTGGACAATTTAATTTTGATAATAATTTTTATATATTTAATTTTCAGAGTTTAATCCGAATATAACATATTTATATGTTTTTGGAATCAGCAAATGATGGAGAATAAGATAAACGTAAATTTGGATCGTTTTATAAATTTTTATTTTTGTTTACAATTTTCCGATTTTTAATGACCAAAGTCATTAATTAATTTTTAAGCCACCAAGCTGAAATGCAATACCGAACCCCGGGCTTCGTCGAAGATTACTTGACCAAAATTTCAACCAATTTGGTTGAAAAATGAGGGCGTGACAGTGCCGCCTCAACTTTCACGAAAAGCCGGATATGACGTCATCAAAGACATTTATCAAAAAAATGAAAAAAACGTTCGGGGATTTCATACCCAGGAACTCTCATGTCAAATTTCATAAAGATCGGTCTAGTAGTTTAGTCTGAATCGCTCTACACACACACACACACGCACGCACATACACCACGACCCTCGTTTCGATTCCCCCTCGATGTTAAAATATTTAGTCAAAACTTGACTAAATATAAAAACAACAACCGGGGTGGGCGTTTCCTAGGTAGTGACCCCTCTGCACAACTTTTGGCCAAAAGTGGGGGGTGGGTGTTTGCTAGATACTGGGCGTTTGCTAGGGATATTACGGTACTTGTAATCATAACAAGTCATTTTAGATCCCTTTGAAGTTACGGAATGAACTCCGATGAACTGTACGAATGTATTATCAAATACAGGTGTATTTATCATAAAATACAGGTGTACTTAAAATTAATTATGTGTCTAACTTTTGACACTGATAAAAAAATTAAAAGAATTAAAAAACATTTTTTAAAAAATAATTGAAAAAATTTTTTAATTACAAAAATTAAAATAAAATGAAAGAGAGAGCGAGAAAGGAGTGCAGAAGAAATATAGTTATTTTGTGGGCGGGGATGTAGCTCAGTCGGTAGCGCGCTGGATTTGTATCCAGTTGGCCGCTGTCAGCGTGAGTTCGTCCCCACGTTCGGCGAGAGATTTATTTCTCAGAGTCAACTTTGTGTGCAGACTCTCCTCGGTGTCCGAACACCCCCCGTGTGTACACGCAAGCACAAGACCAAGTGCGCACGATAAAGATCCTGTAATCCATGTCAGAGTTCGGTGGGTTATAGAAACACGAAAATACCCAGCATGCTTCCTCCGAAAACGGCGTATGGCTGCCTAAATGGCGGGGTAAAAAACCGGTCATACACGTAAATATCCACTCGTGCAAAAAACACGAGTGTACGTGGGAGTTTCAGCCCACGAACGCAGAAGCAGAAGAAGATATATTTATTTTTATTTTTATACATTAAAAAAAAAAATTTAAATTAAAAAAATAAATTAAAAAAATATTGAAATAAAAGAAAGAGAGAGCCAGAAATGAGTGCAGAAGAAAAAAGTGAAAGCTGCATGCTCGGATGAAAATAATAAACAAAAAAATATTCGGTCCATAAGGAGTGTCGAACCACGCACCTACGCCTTGCCACATAAACGCCCTAAACGATTGAGCTATTGTGCGCTCGTCAAAATCAAGCCTCTCTTAGAGTTGCTATTTCATATGTTACGTGGATTTCCATTGGTCAATTGGGCAAAACTGAGCTCAGTGCAAAAGTGATATCGACGACATTTCCGTCGATTTCAGTTTTGATATCGACGACCTCTTTATTGCTTCCCCACTTCAAAAACAAAAACACCTAAATTTAAAAACAAACAAATATATAATATATGAAAATGTAATGATCCCAGAATTTAGTTGAGCAAGTGACTAAAGACTTTTTGAAAGAAAAGACATTTGAAAATGCTGAAAAGTACAAGAAAAGAGTGAACAAAAAGAAATAATAATCAGAGGGAGGGATATTGAACAGCCAAAACTGAGACAAATACTTTTGTAATTTCTTTACAGTAAATACAACATGTCCAGAGAATTAGCAATATATCTAACATTGACTGACTGTGTGATGATATATCTTCTGCTATTGGTCTGTTTCGACAGTGATATCAAAATCTCGACCGACCTCCAGTCGCAATTTTGATATCACTGTCTCAACAGACCATAGCAGAAGATATCATCACAAGGGCGGATCAATTCACTTTGGAGGGGGGGGTTACAAAATGACTGCGAAGATACAAGTTGACGGCGCCAAAGGCGCCTAAGCCTCTAGGGGGGTCCGGGGGCATGCCCCCCCGAAATTTTTTTTTATCCAAAGAAGCAAAATAGAGCTATCTGGTGCATCCTGAGCCAATAAATTACCTCTTTTTTGGGGGGGTGGGGGGGGGGGGGGGTACGTAACCCGTGTAACCCCCCCCCCCCCAGATCCGCCCTTGCATCACACAGTCCGTCAATATTACCCAATATTGACGGACTGTGTGATGATATCTTCTGCTATGGTCTGTTGAGACAGTGATATCAAAATCGAGACCAGAGGTCGAGATTTTGATATCACTGTCGAAACAGACCAATAGCAGTGTACTTGTGTACTTGCAGACCTTGTGTACAGTGAACTTTTAAGACTCTTTTAGATGCGCATACCCAAAAAACGTCACGTTGATAGTCGTCGTCGGCTTCTGTGGCGCACCCGCCAACCACCAACCCAGGCGGGTTATCCAGATCCAGATCCAGATCATCACACAGTCAGTCAATGTTAGATATATATTGCTAATTCTCTGGACATTTTGTATGTATTACAGAACCATTGTTTTGCACTAAAGTATTCTCAAACAAACAATAATGGCACTTCATGCATACATATCAATTATCATATATATATTATATAACCCAAAACAAAGACCGAATTTTTTAACTGGTTAAAAAAAAAAGTTTAAAACCAGGGCTCAGTTCTCAGACAATATTTGAAGCAAAAATCTCAGCTGTTTTGAGGAACTCAGGAAGCATGACTGTTTCCAACCAGGCACAAGTGAACAGATGCTCACACACACACACAACTCGATGAACACTCATACATACATTACACAACTCTACAAACATCATAGTTACAGACTCCTCCGAAAACGGCGTATGGCTGCCTAAATGGCGGGGTAAAAAACGGTCATACACGTAAAATTCCACTCGTGCAAAAAACACGAGTGTACGTGGGAGTTTCAGCCCACGAACGCAGAAGAAGAAGAAGAATAGTTACAGACACAATTCTGCACTTTTTCCAGAACAAACATGCAGTCACATTTTCACTCCTATTCACCTGCAAACTTCTGACAATCAGTTACTCTTTTCTCCAGCGTTTTCTCACCATATTGCACAAAAGCTACATTCTATACTGCTGTTTAATTTCTGACACGCACAGTGCCTACAGGCTAGTGGTCAATGATATGCTTTATTTTTTCCACAAATTTCTGACAACCCGTCACTCGTTTTCTTCAGCATTTTCTCACAATATTGTGCAAGAGCTCTCCTCACTACTGCCCTTGAGAGAAGTCAGTTTCTGCAGCACAGGACCCACAGCCTCATGTTCTGCGATCTGCGGCAATTTCAGCAAGTCTATCAACACGGTCAACGCTTGCTGCATGTCTCTTCTCTTGGCGCGCATGCGACCCCGGCGCTTGAAGCTGTTGCGCAGGACCCAGGATTTCTGGATCAGATCCTGGGGGACCTCCATCATAGAGCAGTTCTCCAGGAAGCACAGAGCATAGCGGATGTCCTCGTGGAACTCATTAGACTTGTAGTAAAAGCGGTGAGCGCGAGGGATGAAGACTCGAGCAGCTTCGTACGGGTTGTCCGGCCAGTCCTGAGAGCGAAACCTTGACCAGACCACCCTGGATTTGTAGTGAGGCTCACACAGGGAGAGAATCTGTTGCTGCCAGGCCAGGCACGTTGGACACCAGAAGCTGACGTCTTGCTTCCTCTGACTGCAGTTCTGAGTGCAAGGGTCTGAGTGAGGGACGACGCGTTTGATTCGACGGTGCATGCGGCTGATCCACGTGTGCATGCTGGCCGCCAGAGCCTTGGTGGCATCGCGCAGCGCCAGGCTGACACACATCCAGTCCCGCGCTGCGGGGTTGGACAGCTCGTGGTTGATGAGTTCCTGTCTTGATGACAGCTGCCCCATCTTTGTGAAGCTCCTGCGACTCTGGAGGTAGGACAGCCTGTGACACACCATACAACTTGTCAACATTTAGCCTTTGATCATGGCTTGTGCCCATACATGTACATAAACAAATGCACTGTACATCTTTCATCAGAACATTACTCATAAAATGTAGTCATTATTACTATTACTGTATTAGTCACTCGATATCAAGGGCATGATGCCAAATTCATCTTGATTGCTCGTATCTCTGTTGTAGTCTGGTACTGGTAGTGTTCGCTCCTATTGCAGTATCCAATTCCATTTTTCTCTTCAATGACAATGTATATATGGAATGACGTCAAGAGCGAGAATGCATAGAAATTACGTCGCAGCGCTCTCATTATAAATTTCTATGTTACTATTACTCAAGGCTCTGTCGACCAAAGCAACTGATTGATCATTGAGCGTGCTTGGAAATGATAGGCCTGTTTTACTCGACGAGTAGTTTGACTTATAGTGTCCCTCTGCGTGTGTGACAAGAATAAAGGAACGGTCTTATTTTCACATTGTTGTGCAGTTCTTGCTGAAAAGATCGAAGAGTGAGAAATGAAAACAGAAAAGGAAAGGTGGAGTTTGTACACTTTACAGTAGCACTTTAAATCGGTTTTTATACAGATCTCTGTATCTGTATCTGTAGGTTACGTCGCTAGCATCCAGATTGCTGGCTTTGGCGCGACGGGTGGGTGTGCGCAGCGACGTCGCTTATCGGCGGCTGGTAGTCAGCGCCGCCTTGAATGCCTCAATAGAGGCTGAGTGGACAACTGTGTTGTCCAGGTGATTCCACTCTATTGTGGATCGTGGGAAGAACGACTGCTTGTATCGAGGCCGCATGCAGAATTTACGAGGCTTGCATGACATCCGCGTAGCTCTATCAGCCTTGTTGAACTGAGACTGCGTTTACATAGCAACTCAAGGGTTACAATGGAGTGTACTTACACCGAAAATTGGGCGGACTCGGAAATCAAGTCACAAGTTTCAACTTTTGATTTCACCGGAAGTTGAACCCTCGGACATGCGCACTCTTTGTTGACAGCGACGCCCCCCCCCCCCCCCCCCAACATAAACAAAATAGCATGGTAAGGACACATACAAAAAGAAGAAGAAAAAAAAAACAGAGAGAGAGAGAGAGAGAGAGAGAGAGAGAGAGAGAGAGAGAGAGAGAGAGAGAATTACAATGACAATGACAATGACAAATCTGTATTTTACGAGGGTGACAAGAATAAGCATAGCCTACATGTGCTTTTTTGCATCTGGCCCTCGCCAGAAAGAGAGAGACTGACTATTAGGGTTTAACGTCCTCTTAGACCAACTGGTCTATATTGGGACAGGTATTGGTAATACGCTGAAGATCATACGGTGTGATACTTTGATTCGAACAAGCCCGCTGTGGCTCACACCAGCATTGGGGGGTTTGTCTCGTCAAAGTATCGAAATACGATCATGATCATCAGAGACGAGAGACTGATGATGATGCATGCGTGTCTTCGTGTTTTCCAAGCCCTGAGACTTTCGCTGTGAACGTGGGATGTTTTTTTCGTGCGCATGTGTGCACACGGGGGTGTTCGGACACCGAAGAGAGTCTGCACAAAGTCACTGAGACTCCGATAAATAAATCTCTCGCCGAACGTGGGGATCGAATCCACGCTGATAGCGACCAACTGGCTACAAAGCCAGCGCGCTACCAACTGAGCTACGTCCCCGCCCCTAAAAGAGAGAGAGAGAGAGAGAGAGAGAGAGAGAGAGAGAGAGAGAGAGAGAGAGAGAGACTTAGACTTAGACTTAGACTTAGAACATTTTATTGACATATAGGGTAAACATTTTAAGCCAAGGGCCTAATCTTACAACGTGCCCTTTACATTCACACTAACACACCGCACGCATATAAACAACATAATATAATGAATTCATATAGGCATAACATGTAAATGTACAGTAAATAAGCATATATAAGCACCACGGCCACACGAAACACAAGTCTAATATACGAAGTAAAACAATATGAATACTATATGCTATGAATATGTAATATGACTGACGTGAATATAATTATATAGTAATATTAATATAGTATACATTAGACAGAACTGTAAGATTCACATGATTATGTCATCGTTAATCGAGTCTCTCTCAGAGAGAGAGAGAGAGAGAGAGAGAGAGAGAGAGAGAGAGAGAGAGAGAGAGAGAGGGTGGAGAGGGTGGAGGAGAGAGAGAGAGAGAGAGAGAGAGAGAGAGAGAGAGGGTGGAGAGAGAGAGAGAGTTTCAGATTCCTTGCATTTCAAGAAATGAAAATGATGTGTCAGTCAATCATTTGTACTCACCCGCCCCCCCCCCCCCCCCCAACAAAAAAAAACCCCCACAAAGTGAACATTCTTCTATCAAATTCACCCAGAAACCTGCTAATTCTTCATAAACAGAAAAAGTAACACCCTTCGCCAGGTTAAGTGTTTGTTGAACAAATTTGGTGTGTGTGTGTGCGCGTGTGTGTTTTTAATGTTGTTGTTTACTGGGAGCTTTATATAGTCCTAGTTTTGCCATAACTGTTTTTGACTGGGAGCTTTATAAACTAGTCCTAGTTTTGCCATAACTGTTGTTGACTGGGAGCTTTATATAATCCTATTTTTACCATAACTGTTGTTGACTGGAAGCTTTATATAATCCTAGTTTTGCCATAACTGTTGTTGACTGGGAGCTTTATATAATCCTAGTTTTGCCATAACTGTTGTTGACTGGGAGCTTTATATAATAGTCCTAGTTTTGCCATAACTGTTGTTGACTGGGAGCTTTATATAATCCTAGTTTTGCCATAACTGTTGTTGACTGGGAGCTTTATATAGTCCTAGTTTTGCCATAACTGTTGTTGACTGGGAGCTTTATATAGTCCTAGTTTTGCCATAACTGTTGTTGACTGGGAGCTTTATATAGTCCTAGTTTTGCCATAACTGTTGTTGACTGGGAGCTTTATATAGTCCTAGTTTTGCCATAACTGTTGTTGACTGGGAGCTTTATATAATCCTAGTTTTGCCATAACTGTTGTTGACTGGGAGCTTTATATAGTCCTAGTTTTGCCATAACTGTTGTTGACTGGGAGCTTTATATAGTCCTAGTTTTGCCATAACTGTTGTTGACGGGGAGCTTTATATAGTCCTAGTTTTGCTATAACTGTTGTTGACTGGGAGCTTTATATAGTCCTAGTTTTGCCATAACTGTTGTTGACTGGGAGCTTTATAAAGTCCTAGTTTTACCATAACTGTTGTTGACTGGGAGCTTTATATAGTCCTAGTTTTGCCATAACTGGGTAATCCACAAACAGGAAACAAGTCGCGTAAGGCGAAATTACAACATTTAGTCAAGCTGTCGAACTAACAGAATGAAACTGAACTCACTGCATTTCTACAGCAAGAGCGTATACTCGCAGCATCGTCAGTCCAGCGCTCGATGCACAGGCAGTGAAATTGACAAGAAGAGCGGGGTAGTAGTTGCGCTGAGAAGGATAGCACGCTTTTCTTTATCTCTACTCTTTTTAACTTTCTGAGCGTGTTTTTAATCCAAACATATCACATCTATATGTTTTTGGAATCAGGAACCCACAAGGAATAAGATGAAATTGTTTTTAAATCGATTTCGGACATTTTATTTTAATAATAATTTTTATATTTTTAATTTTCAGAGCTTGTTTTTAGTCCGAATATAACATATTTATATGTTTTTGGAATCAGAAAATGATGAAGAATAAGATAAACGTAAATTTGGATCGTTTTAAATTTTTTTTAGTTTTTTTACAATTTTCAGATTTTTAATGACCAAAGTCATTAATTAATTTTTAAGCCACCAAGCTGAAATGCAATACCGAAGTCCGGCCTTCGTCGAAGATTGCTGGGCCAAAATTTCAATCAATTTGATTGAAAAATGAGGGTGTGACAGTGCCGCCTCAACTTTTACAAAAAGCCGGATATGACATCAAAAAAAAGAAAAAAACGTCCGGGGATATCATACCCAGGAACTCTCATGTCAAATTTCATAAAGATCGGTCCAGTAGTTTGGTCTGAATCGCTCTACACACACACACACACACACACACACAGACAGACACACACACACACACACACACATACACCACAACCCTCGTCTTGATTCCCCCCTCTACGTTAAAACATTTACTGATTTAGTCAAAACTTGACTAAATGTAAAAAGAATACATGCACACACACACAGAAAACTTAATTAAAAAGTTAGAAGTCTGTGAAACACACACACACACACATGCACGCACACACACAACCTTCACCGACATAACACATACATACACAGGGAAAACCCAACTGCCTGTGAACTCCGAGTACTTTTTAAGTCATAATCAATGAACTTTTATTGACATGTAAAAAATGCAACAAACAAAATTGCGGTGCTTATCAAAATACTAATCTTTTTAAGTACATCAATAGTTATCACAGCTAATTTCTCCCAGTTTGTTCCAAATAGCATGTGCAAGTACTTTCTAATTCTATGTATACAAAAACACATTCGTAATATAACTTAAATTTGTGCATTGAGGAAAAATGCTGTCAAACCAAATTTGTGAGTGGAAAAAACCCAAAGAGCTTTCTTTCTTTCTTTCTTTCTTTATTTGGTGTTTAACGTCGTTTTCAACCGTTCAAGGTTATATCGCGACGGGGAAAGGGGGGGAAGATGGGATAGAGCCACTTGTTAATTGTTTCTTGTTCACAAAAGCACTAATCAAAAAATTGCTCCAGGGGCTTGCAACGTAGTACAATATATGACCTTACTGGGAGAATGCAAGTTTTCAGTACAAAGGACTCAACATTTCTTACATACTGCTTGACTAAAATCTTTACAAACATTGACTATATTCTATACAAGAAACACTTTACAAGGGTAAAAGGAGAAACAGAATCCGTTAGTCGCCTCTTACGACATGCTGGGGAGCATCGGGTAAATTCTTCCCCCTAACCCGCGGGGGGTACCCAAAGAGCTGGCATACTGAAACAGAACAAAACATGAGATATAACACCCCCCTCCCCCCCTTTTACTTTCTTTACTTTATTTGGTGTTAAACGTCGTTTTCAACCACGGAGGTTATATCGCAACGGGGGAAGGGGGGAAATGGGATAGAGCCACTTGTTAATTGTTTCTTGTTCACAAAAGCACTAATCAAAAATTTGCTCCAGGGGCTTGCAACGTAGTACAATGTATTACCTTACTGGGAGAATGCAAGTTTCCAGTACAAAGGACTTAACATTTCTTACATACTGCTTGACTAAAATCTTTACAAACATTGACTATATTCTATACATGTATACAAGAAACACTTAACAAGGGTAAAAGGAGAAACAGAATCCGTTAGTCGCCTCTTACAACATGCTGGGGAGCATCGGGTAAATTCTTCCCCCTAACCCGCGGGGGGTTCCCCTTTTACTGAAATAGCTCATTGACTAAGTGTGTCATTTATTGCCCAACCCAGAAACACACATGTCTGTCTGCCAAGCTTCTCAACTGGTACAAATGACTTTGTTTCTCCATAACGCTTTTTCTTTTCCTCTCTTCTTTCCTTCTTTTCCTTTATTCTTCTTTTTACTAAACACAAAAAACAGAGCTCTAGGCAGATCAATTGAGACGTGCTCACGCAAACATCACTCTGTATATGCTAGCTACACTGAACACATGAACGGTGTAAATGCCAATGAACACCAGCAAAGAAGAATGGAACGTACTGTCCTCCAAGGTGAAACTAGGAGCATATAATTATAGTCTGAGAATAATCTTATTATGCTTGCACCATACCAAATGCATCTTGTCAAGTTGCATGCTATTCACTCAGAAAAATTAAGTCAAACACACACATGCAAACTAAACACTGGATATTTTTAAGGATGGTATGGTAAACACACATAGATTTTCTTAAAATGACTTGACTCAGGAGTTGTTTTTAATCTGCATCTGAAGTCTGAAATATTTTCAGCCTTTTGTATTCAAACAAACAAGCAAGCAAGCAAGCAAAAAAACCCCCAAAAACCAAAAAAACCAAGATGGATGACAAAAAATGAGCTCATAAAAGTACAATTTCAACGGTTTGCTAGATAAATCAACATCAATATCAGATAGTAGGAAAAACATCCACACTATAAATTATATTCATAAGTACAAGCAAGCTTACTGCTACTGTAATAAACAGCTTTCAAGTACAAGAATTTAAACTGAATTTGAGTATTCATGCTTGTAGAGTCCTAACATGGCTTTTCTGAATACGTACAGGACATTCATCACAAACATTTGTAACCCAACATAAAACAATAAAATGTGTCTGCAGCCGAGTTGAAGATGCTATTAAAAGCCTCTGATGTAACATTGAAAAAAGTGTGCACAAATCTCAAGAAATTTTTTGAAGTGCCCTGTTTAAATATAGATGCTTGTAATGTAACAAAAATCAAATAGCAACAGTCATGATAACAGCTAAAAACAACAAATACTGCATAGGGTTCACAAAAACACTTCCTCAAACATACTTTATGCTGAAAGTACACTGAAAACAATATTCTGCACATTACATATGCATCATAACAGAAATTACAAAAAAAATAAGTTATCTGACCAAAGCACCAAACAAAATCTTGAGAACACATGCACTCGCATGTTTGTCAGTACAGTGGAGTCCAGGTATAACGAACCTGGTATAACGAAATCCCGCTTTTAACGAACTGCCATTGATTTCCCGGCAGACAGCCTTCTATTTCTTACTTGTTACTTTCCGGCCACAACGAACCTTTTGAACTCATTTGCATAACGAACCCCTCTTATAACAAACACGTTTTCATCGCCCCAGAGCCGTTTTGTCTCTAAAAGTCACAAAGCTACAGCGAACTGATGTCAATAACTGTCTCCAAAGACAACAAGAAGAGCAAACGCTCGATCGAGTCACTTTCGCAGTTCTGAATATTATATGAGGCATCAGATGGACAGGAAGAAATTGCTGTTCACAACACAATGAGTCACGTTCACATAAAATTTGAGCCCGGTCACTTTTATAGTTTCCGAGAAAAGCCCAACGTTAAGTTGTGTGTTGCCGAACAGAAAAGGCTAGTTATCTCCCTTGTTTTTCTGATAACGTTCGTAAAAGGCTACAGATGTAAATACTTTGATGTAAAGAATAATCCTACAAAGTTTCAATCACATCCGATGAACTTTGTCAAAGATATAAAATGTCTAATTTTTCCTTTGACGCTGACCTGTGACCTTGAAAAAGGTCAAAGGTCAACGAAACCATCGTTAAAGTGTAGAGGTCATTTACTTTGATGTAAAGAATAATCCTACAAAGTTTCAATCACATCCGATGAACTTTGTCAAAGATATAAAATGTCTAATTTTTCCTTTGACGCTGACCTGTGACCTTGAAAAAGGTCAAAGGTCAACGAAACCATCGTTAAAGTGTAGAGGTCATTGGAGGTCACGACTAAACAAAATATGAGCCCGATCGCTTTGATAGTTTCCGAGAAAAGTCCAACGTTAAGGTGGTGTCTACGGACGGCCGGCCCGACAGACTAACACTGACCGATTACATAGAGTCACTTTTTCTCAAGTGACTCAAAAATACACAAAAATACACAAACACAAGTGCACATCCCGTGATGAGCGAACTTTGAGCGAACTCTGAACAAACAGCGGGAGGTGCACGGAACAGCCACCGCCGCTGTGTTTTCACTATTCCAATCAGCTGCTAAGCTATGACTGTGCTCTAAAAAGTCACAAGGCTACAACGATCTGTGTGTGAGGCGAGATCAAAGGCAGGTCCATTGTGATAGCTGGGTGGCCTTGTTTATAGACACTGTGACCCAGTTTTAGCTATGAGAGGTGGTTCCCCTTTATGAGAGAGGAAACACTTCCTGCACCCGGGTCACTCCCGGGTCAGTGACCAAGTTTAACCTATGGGGAGTTTAACCTATGGGGCGGTCTCTTTGATGTCTTGAGAGGAAACTTGGCCAGGGTAGTACATGCACCAGAACTGGTGGACACCATGAAATCGGAGATTGATCAGAATGTACATATGTGCATGCTTTTACACGACGTTTTAAATTTTACTTCTAAAATTGTGACAGTAAAGTGAACATTTGAACTATGCCTCTATGGATTATATTATGAAGCTGTTGAAAACATGCAGAGATTGTCAGGGATCGCGTTTACCGGTAATTTCCGGTATTTTACCGGTTAAGATTCGCCAATACCGGAAAAAAAGTGGATGTCGGTCAGACGTACCGATTGTTATTTGGTTTGACCGGTAAAAAAAAAGTAGTAATTGACAAAAATCGTTTGTCAGTACGAGGGAGGGAGAGAGAGAGAGAAGAGAGAGAGAGAGACACAGAGAGAGAGAGAGAGAGAGAGAGAGAGAGAGAGAGAGAGAGAGAGAGAGAGAGAGAGAGAGAGAGAGAGAGAGAGAGATTTGGATGGCTTGTTGTGACAGCGCTACAATGTTGCGATTATGTCTCCATTGATGACACTTGATGTCAAGGTGTCAAACATGACGTCAAAAATAACAAGGAGGTGAGCTCCGAAATGTCTTTCAGTACGTTTGTGCCAGATCTAAAGTATTTGCTAGCAGATTATTTGAGCAATGTAGGTGGTCAGGGAGCGGAGAAATCTTTCTTGTCGCCGAGAAAAAGATCTACACACACAGACATCAGACATCATATTTTTCGCGCCATTTCTTTCGGTTCCCGGTCCATCGCAAGTCACTCAGGGATTTTGACATCGGCTCTGCGCGTGAAAACTTTTTGACAACAAAGAATAGGCGAAAGTGAAACTGTAACAGTAAGTAACTAGTGAGTAACTTAGTCTTCCAGTCGCGTGATTACTATTTGCTTTCCTATTTTATTTCGGAAGTCTCTCTCTCTCTCTCTCTCTCTCTCTCTCTCACAGCGGCTGCTGATGTGTCACTGTCAAGTTGTGCGACAGTTACTTTGAGGGGGGGGGGGGGGGGGGGGAGAGAAAAAACGTCCGCATATCACTGACATTGATAAACATTTATTTAATGTATTGTAAGTCATTGTTTGTCTTTTACTGGTTGCCTTGGCAAGCTTACCGATTTTCGTGAGAGCCTTGTAGCCAGCTCATGACGGTCATACCGGTTTGAAAAATACCTAGCGCGATCACTGGATTGTACTCTCCAAGGAAAGATCGATGACACGATCATTTGAAGGTGATTGGGAAAACTTGTCTTGAGGCCATTTAGGGTTGAAAACTCTACAGCGAATTACTGATATAACGAACTAAAATGTATCTCCCTTGAAATTCGTTGTACCCGGACTCCACTGTACATGTATGCACATGCACAAACATCGAAAACCATCTCAGCATGTACATCTCTTCCCATCATTCTACCTTCCCAACACACACACACACATACACAATCACATTCACATGAGATGAGTCTGCCAATATCTGACATGTACTGAGCGTCACGTCTTTCACCAATAAAAAATTTAAAAAAAAAATAAACATTGAATATTTCAAATGAGTAAATGTAATCAAGTACACATACAACGTACATTAAAAAGTATGTGCTGTAATGAAACAACAAGTACATTAATCAATTAGAAGCGCTGTAAAGTTAGAATGCCTCCTCTTTCTGCAAACACTTAATACAATAATTTTGAAATGATTGTCACCTTTGTGTAGGGTGCACAATTTAACAATTATGAAGCTTGACTTCCAGCTGAGAAGAAGAACTTCAAGATACTTTCATTCCCTTGTAAAGGATCCTGTAAACCACGACACATCTGTCCAGACGTTTACAGACAAAAGCGCAATCTATCCTCTTGGACACAAACCTAGGGCGGGGATGTAGCTCAGTCGGTAGCGCGCTGGATTTGTATCCAGTTGGCCGCTGTCAGCGTGAGTTCGTCCCCACGTTCGGCGAGAGATTTATTTCTCAGAGTCAACTTTGTGTGCAGACTCTCCTCGGTGTCCGAACACCCCCGTGTGTACACGCAAGCACAAGACCAAGTGCGCAACGAAAAAGATCCTGTAATCCATGTCAGAGTTCGGTGGGTTATAGAAACACGAAAATACCCAGCATGCTTCCTCCGAAAGCGGCGTATGGCTGCCTAAATGGCGGGGTAAAAACGGTCATACACGTAAAAGCCGTGGGAGTTTCAGCCCATGAACGAACAAACAAACAGCCCGCCTGCTGTCGTGCAGCATTCATTTCATGGATTGACCCAGGTGTCAGTTTAGAAATTTCTTTATTCTTTATTTGGTGTTTAACGTCGTTTTCAACCACGAAGGTTATATCGCGACGGGGAAAAGGGGGGGGGGGGGGGGGGGGGGGGGGGGGATGGGATAGAGCCACTTGTTAATTGTTTCTTGATCACAAAAGCACTAATAAAAAAATTGCTCCAGGGGCTTGCAACGCAGTACAAAGTTTAGAAATTAAATCAGCTAAAAATTCTCATTCTGCACAGCAAACAGCGAGTGTAAAGACGCTCTTGTAAAAGCCTGGGTGTGTTAATGATTTACAGGATGGTTTATGAAGGAAGGCATTTTTATGGTATAGAAATAATTATATACACACTAAGACAAATCTCAACATTTGTGTGTGTGTGTAAGGGTTGGGGGGTAGTGTAAAGGATTCAATAACAATGTTGGTGGATTTCCAATAGGTCAAATCTGATCCTTCCTTGTCCGTTTTCCTTGTGCAGTAACAACAATACATGTATGGCATCCAAAAGAAATGAAGAAAGAGAAAAAAGGTCCTCTTCATGATCAACAATTTGATTTAAAAAAAAAAAGCTACATCACGCTTTTCTGTTTATTTAAAAAGATGCAAAAAAAATTATAGAACATCTATACCCTGTACATAGTACAACACAAGAATGAAACATCAAAGGGCATTGACAGAAAAAAACAAAACTTGGTCATATTCATATGCAAAACACATTCTGGCATGAATATCATGCAACTATACACAACAGGCAACATGCACTTTGTCTTCAACTTTTGAGCAAGGTAATATCTACATGTCTGCATGTAAGCTTCAAACACACACACACACACACACGTGGATGTCCTTGCATGTGCAGTTATCAAAGTTTGAGTGCATGAGTGTGTTTGTATCAGAAGGCACAATGACAAATCCTGAATAGGAGTCTTTTAGGACTGGTGAGTCTGTCCATATTCTTCCTTTATTATGAATCAAAAACTGTTATACACGGTTGTACTTCAAAATGGTCATACATGACAGCAGAGGAAAAAACCCTGTATAAGTTGCACATCACATTTACAAAAGATAGAACAAACTGATGTTGCTTTTTTATGCAAGTTGTTCAGCATCTTTTGTTCTAAAATCTCATTTTGTCAAAATGCCAATATATCAGTTTTTCTTCTGCACTAGCTGTCACACATATTTCTCCTGAAATAATCCTAACACGTACATTCTGAAACAATGCACACTGTATCAGGGGCGGATTAGGGGGGTGGTTACAGGGGTTCCGGAACCCCCCCCTCCCCTCTCGGCTGTAAAAAACCCCACCAAAAAACAAACTTTTTGTTTGTGAATTATGTTGTTGTTTTTGTCTGTAAAGCCGGGGAAGAGTTAATTGTTTAATCAGTATCATTTTTGTACAGTTTTAACTGCCACTCCTATGCAACATGTCTTCCCTCTAACCATACTGTATGATGTATGATGTCGGGAGCAGATATCATGGAAAATAATTTGAAAATTTAACTTTCTCATGCTGCCACAGATGAACCATTGCCATCTTTCCGCACTTCTTTACTGTCATGCTACATATTGTTTACATATATTAGAGCTGTCACAGATCAATTCTCGTCCTTGCCACACACACACAGTGACACACACACATACACAAACACACTGTGACACACACACACACACACACACACACACACACACACACACACACACACACACACACTATGACACACATGCTGTGAAACACACACATATGCTGTCTCTTCCTTGTCACTGTAATCTTCAGTTGTTCTTCTTCCCCTTTTCTTCATTTGCCTGTTACTACACTTCAGCTGTTTTGCATTAATTGCTTAAATGAGGACGTGCATGTCTAATTGCATTCCACTTTCTACCACAGTTAACATGGGACATAATAGCTGATCAAATACAACGAGTGTGACCTACAAAGAAGAAAATCAGCTTGTGACAATGACAAGGTAAGAAGGACATAAAAAAAGTTGCCCACAGAAAATTAAAAACAAAATTGCTGTCCATTACGCTTCCAAAATGGCGCTTGTGAACCTTCCTTCATCTCTGATTATTGGATGCCACCTTTACCATCCTTAACCTGTTTCAGGTAGTCGTCCGTCACAGCCTTGCCTTTCCTCAGGATCTTCCGCGGTAGCAATGACATCAGGATGGTCACCTGAGACAGTTACAATAAAAGAAATAAGCCAACATTGCATGAATGCAATACTCTACAGTGGTTTGTGTTTGACTGGAAGTTCTTCCCTAGCTGCATGCTGCCAAACTTTGGGAATGCCAGTGATTTTGGGAAGGTAGGGTAATTGTGAAAACAAGGGAGATGGAGGGAGGATTTCTCAATCTGTCCATGTTGATTAATGTGTGAGGCCATCTAATCTGTGTATCACCACTTATACTGCAAGTATCAATGTTGGTATATTTGAGTACTAGATGAATACCCGCTTCGCCGGGTACGGCTGCGCAGGGAAGAAGTCGGGCCGAATACCCGGCTGTGCCGGGGACCCGGCATAGCCGGCGCACCGCACGGAGGAAGGGAGATAAACGCGGCTGAAAACACTGGAGAAGATACGGAAGAGTTACTGGGAATGGATCCAGAGAAAAACCAAAATCGGTTCAGCGCTGCGCGCTGAGAGAACGTGTTGAAATATCTCATCGATGAGGTTGTGTCCGGGGTGTAGCTGAATACGGTCTCCAAATTTGAAAAAGATCCACCGAGAACTTTGGCCGTGCATCGCGGACACACACAGACACACACACAGACAGACACAAGTCGTATATATATATAGATAGATTTGGAAGCATGTTTACTATTTCCTCCATCCCAGCGCTTCATATGATGAATAAAATCTTGAATCTCAGACATTCATGAAAATGAAAGCAAAGCTACAGCTAGCATCATGCACTTCAAAATTGCACCTTCCCATGGAACATACATGCAAATTATACACAAGAGCACAGTCACATGTGCACATAAATGAAAACCTAAATATACGGTAGTCATATCCACTCATACAAACACAAACAGACATACAGATAATCATGAAAGGAAAATACAGTGGTGCCTGCAAATCAGGCCCCTCTAATGAGAGGACACACGGATGGACACCTTCCATTGTCCCTTTGTCTTTATCTTGATCAAAAGTTACCCGTTTGGGGCTCCGCTCACATATGTAACTTCAGCAGGACCGACGGACACACTGCAGATTATCCCAGCCCACTACACGTTGCATGAAAGGAAAACAGGCCAAGTACTCGTCACAATCCCTATCGCAGCATAAATAATAGGCAGTGCGTCGTCTGTGCCGCTGAAACGGCACAGGTATAGTCTGCCCATTATGAAAGATCAACTGCAGTGTAGAGACACTTTGGGATAGCTAGTCCAAAAGGTGCCTTTTCATTGCGGATACCACTGTCCACGAGGACAGAAATTGAAAGAGAAACACAGACACAGACATACAGAGAATCATACAAGCAAAAACATCCACATTTATACAACACTGCATCCGCTTCGGCACAAACATTACCTGGTCCGGAGGCAAGAGGTTGTGAAAGCCCTCGGGCAACTGTTTGCGCTGCAGGTTTCCTACTTTGAGTATTTCCTCCAAGACATAGCGGTAGTTGTTACGGTTCATCATCTGACCGGACACGGCCAATGTCTCCTCTGCATTGTACGCCTAAGAGAAAAGTTGAGAGAAAAAGTTTTGGATGATCAATATCACGAAAGTATTTGGCGTACTCTATATATAGCCCAGTGGAAGTGACGTCACATATCGAAAGAAGAGTGAATCATTCAGTGTGATAAGAAACCTCAAACGAGACTAAATCTGGATTTTGTCAAACAGTTCTCTAAATTCTCTCAGACAGCTTCTTTTAAGTGGAATATATACATGTATGCAAACACAACATTGAAACCAAGCCACACACACATGAAGAACTGTAAAACCTATACGATACATTCACCTATAAGGACATACAAATGCATGCATTAACAACCATATTTCAAACTCTTCGTCACTCACAAAAACATTTCTCATGAAAACAATGTCATACACATAATTAAGTTATATTTTTGTGAAAACAAGAACACGGACACATTGGGACAATCAAACAGACAGAAAGGTAGGTAGAAATAGAGGGAGACAGTCAGTCATAATCTGAAGTCTACCTGATGGAACCAGCCTGTTGGAATGATGAGAATTTCCCCTGCTTTTTGTTCCACTTCAATCCAACGGGCTGACTGAAAGTTGGGGTATTTTTTGTGTGTTTCTGGCTTGGAGGCAAAGGAATCAATTGGGCTGGAAAGGCACACACAAAAAAAAGAAATGTTTAACGCACACAAGAAGCAAAGTAGCAACATACAAACACCACAACAATGGTACCTGCAATGGGGGGTACCTCCAATGTGAGGTCATCTCCCAAGAGAGGACACCTCCAGTTGTCCCTTTGTCTATTATTACACCCCCGGTATAGGGGTGTGTATAGGATTCGCTCCATGTGTTTGTTTGTTTGTGTTCGCATATAGATCTCAAGAATGAACAGACCGATCGTCACCAAACTTGGTGACCAGGTTCTATACATTCCTGAGACGGTCCTTACAAAAATTGGGACCAGTCAAACACACGGTTAGGGAGTTATTGGTGGATTAAAATTATACAAGGACTTATAGAGGGACATCTTAATGGTCAAAGGGAAATAACCATTCTCACTCAGTCACTGCCACCAACTGAGAAGGTTATTTCCCTTTGACGGGGGTGTTTTTCCTACCTCGGAGGAATTTCTTGTTTTGACCAAAATATGCTGTCATGTCAGGCCAGCTGCAATGCAGGGACGCTAAATTGGCTGATTCCATGGGTGTCTTTGCATCACAAGTACCACTACCACAATGCATCACAAGTACAACAACACAATGGTCATACACGTTAAAGCCGTGGGAGTTTCAGCCCATGAACGAAGAAGAAGAAGGAAGACTTTCAGCTTTTGAGACCTTGCATTTCCAGATTTGAAGACATGATGTTCTCAGATTTTTAAAAGGGAAATCCACTGTGAACTTGATTTTTGTTTGGAAGCTGCAGATGTTACTCTTCCATTGTGCCATCACTTATTGTGAATTAAAGTGACAGAATTCAACACCAACAGCCTTACATACAGAATATGTAGCAACATGCAATATAAGGACACCTTTTGGTCCAGCCATTCTACATTTTAAGTGATTTTGTCATGACATGCTTATTTTAGTAAAGATAATAGCCAAATAAAGGTGTCCTTTCATAGCAGTTGTTCTCTCTTCAAAGGGGCTAATCACATCACAGGTACCACTGTTGTAGAAAGTGAGAACAGAAAAATCCCTGCAAGACAAGAACTGGAAAGAGACCAACCTGTTATATTTGAAGCAGTCCAGTGGAAAGCCACATTTCTGATTCTGGAAAACGTACAGCAAATGATCCTGGCCGGGAGGAAAAAGCTGCAACATTCGCGTGAAAGTTAAAGCCTTGGCTGCAATATTTCCATGGAAGTACAAAGCTTGAGCAACGCACACTGTGGTAAATATGTAGTGTAGATCAGTTTTGGATGTTTGACAGATTACAAAGGTCACAGAATGTATAGCTTGCACCTTGAGGATAGCCGCTTTGGCATTTACAAAGAGTTACCAGTACCAGTAGTACTGGGATGAAAACAGGGAAAATCAGGCGCTGTTAGTGTCTCTGTTTTTCTTGTGGATTTGTCAATTAAACTGTTCACAAAGGTTTATGAATGTATGATGGTTCACAGACCTAAACCACAACAAACCAGACAGATTGACATCAAAACTTTATAGTTTTACAGTGGTTACATCTCAGACAGACGGCTATATAGCCAGCAGGAAAAGTATGGCAAAACATCACAATTTGTTCCACGATTCGCAACTTCCACTTCTTGCTACCATGTCAACCGATGAAAAGCTTGCCACCAAGCCAAACAGTAACGTAAAAAAACCATTGTAATTTGTATCATAACACATTGTGAGCACCTTCCACTTCTTGGTCCCCCAAAGGACTGCGTTAGTCCCTGTCCAGTTGTATGGGTCAATGTGCAGGGCGGAGCGGGAGTGGGCTGTGCCCCACAGCAGCATGCAATCCCAGGGTCGAATCTCCCGGGGGAACAGTTGGAAGAAGTCCTCCTCTGTGTAGATCTGCAACATGTTGGGGTCTTTTAAAGTGAAAACAAGTTTGCTACGGGTCATGCTCATTTTTGCAAAATTACGAAAGCGATATATGCACATAATCCGACATTAAAACTATGGCCATATTCCTTTAAAAGAACACACACACACTCATCCACACACACACACACACATGCATACACACACACATGCATACACACACATGTCTACCCAGCCACACACACTTTTTTTTACCAAGAGCACTACTTTACATACATTCTCAAACAGTTATAACGTGAGCAAGGGCAGTGAACTTTTCAAGAACGACAAAATCTCTCTAACTACACACACAACTCACAGAAGTCAGAACATCTTTTCGTAACTGCGGCCTGGTGGTGATGAAGAATTCATCAGTGAGGTATGTCCAGTAGTCTGGGCTGCTCTCAGAAGTATGCTCCACAAAGCCAAACATTGGCAACGACATTCCTTCTTTGTCCTCTAGTTTGCCCTGCACGGAGACAGTAACAAAGTTGCAATGTATATATATGTGCGATTCCCATCAAACAGTGAATCTTTTATCTTGTATTCCGTCGCTATCTTCTACTCCAACATAGCATAAGGAGTCTATTTTGACCCAATTAACCTGCGATTTCTTTTCCGCCAGGAAATATACTCGAAGCAATCGCTGTAGCCAGGGAAAAAACCCAACTTTGTGTCAAATTAAACCCTGTCCGCCTTACTTCAGTTTGTGCCTGTACTAATTCTGTGCTTCTGTGTCAATTGCTCAAAGTAAATGCTACCAGTAAGATAGGAGTCATATAACAATGTTTGTCTACACTGGTATTCCTTGGAAGCACTCTTACAACCTAGATGAGTAACAAAACCCTAAGAAACAAACAAATAAAAGAACAAAATCCATGGGGTTTTTTCCTTTAGAGAATATTCAGCGTTTGTATGCAATACCTTGGTTGCCACCATGACGACCCTTTCTTTGCCGTAGGTGCTGTTCAGGAATTCTCTGGTCCACTTTTCATATGCAGGCCATTTTGGAACAACATCCGTCACAATCACAGGCCTTTGGAAATAAAGAAGTATTTATTTTATACGTGTTCATAAGTATGATGTATCTTATGGTAGGTCATACCGGCAGCCAATTTTGTTCCGGTATTTTCTCGTTTCAACCGGTAAAATACCGGTAATTGTCGGTTAACGCCAATACTTACCAGTACAGTCAAACCTGCCCTGGCGACAACCATCCAAAAGAAAGTCTGACAAGGTTCTTCTAGTTCTATATAGATATTATTCACCTTTCAATATAACTAACACGTATCTATTACTGCAACCACCAAGCCCTAAACATCCCCCCTCCCCCACCCATCCTCCCACCCCATGTATGTTGTAATTGTTCAAGTGTTCTTCTGTTGTATGGTTTTGTCCCCTTGTTTAGGTGATGTCCTGTAATGTACAGTGTATAAATGTAGAAAAAAAAAACTTCACAAAAAGAGAATAAAAAAAAAAAATTACAAAAAAAAAAAAACACGTATCTATGTATGACTATGAGGATCACTTTTCGTTAGTCCCTTGGGTGGTCTCAACGGACAGGTTTGACTGAAGTGTAAATGCAGAATTTATTTGAAAAATTAATACATTGGTGGGAAAAATAGGCAGATCCAGTGAGAGAGAGAGAGGGGGTGGAGAGATAGAGAGCCAGAGAGTGAGAGACAGAGACTGAGAGAAAGACATGCAGAGAAAGAGAGAAGGAAGAGGGGGGGGGGGGGGGGTGAGAGAGAAAGAGAGAGGGAGATTGGGAAAGAAGGAAAGACAGAAAGAGAGAAATTATAAAGCACACACACATACCATTTTGCGTCGTACAAGTCCCAAAACTCCTCCAGGCTCAAGCCACTCCGACGCTCCACTCCGGGGTCTGCCTTGGCCCCGTAATACTCAGCCAGCCTCTCTCTTTCCTCCAATGCTTCATCAAAATCCAGCACAAAGGACGGGTACTTGTACGTCTCATTCTTCTGAACCTCGACCTTCGGAGGCTGATTGTACATTTCCCACATGATGGATATGAACACAGCAGAAAACATGGAAATCAGGGCCGCCCAGGAAACCATGGCAACAGAATTCGAGCCGCTTGCGCTCTTCCATGTTGATTTCGGTGCGCGTGGTCCGGTTTTCATGGTCTGTGGTTAGGTGTTCCACAACTCAAGCATCTGAAGTGGTGAATTTCAACATTCACCTGTATTTTTTTTAATCTGGAACACAGAATAAGTTTCACTTAAGTCACTTTTGGGGTAAAAACCAACTCCACCCTTTGAACATACAGTAAGTGAAAACATCAGTTTTCTACGCACTCAGAATCAAAATCCTCCCTTTAGTGTCAGAGGATAATACAGAGATTATCCAATGCAGCAATATTCTGTCATCAGTATGTGTGACATTCATTTAAACTGGGTCAGAAATCGCCTAAAGCAACTCAACCCATGTGTCACTGAATACATTATTATATACTGATAACAAGAGGCAAAGCCTTCAAGGCTCACGTAAGAAATCGACAAACAGTAACACAAACTCAATCACTCCGTCACACACACACACACACACACACACACACACACACACACACACACACACACACACACACACACACACACACACACACACAGAAAGAGCATAGGTGAAACTGTGCAAGAAAATGAGACACTAGATCTAGATCTGTCTGTCTGCATGTAGCCTACTTACAGGGACACGCTGCCAACTAGTCTGGGCCCGCTCAAAAAAACAATGACCGAGACTTTCAGTAATTCCTTCGCGTGACGTCAAACCCTCTTACGTCATAATGTGACGTCAATGTAATGTGACGTCTTCAAATGTTAGAGTTTCTACCACATACATACATACGCACGCACAGACAGACAAAAGTTAGCATCGCATAGGCTACACTTACGTGAGCCAAAAAAACAAGATAGAGTGGGCATAAACGCCAAGCGTGCAAAGAGCAAGGTGAAGAGGAGAGAGAGAGAGAGACAATGTCAATGACAATTCTTTATTTTTCGAGGGTGACAAGAATAAGCATAGATATGCTTTTTTGTATCTGGCCCTCGCCCTAAAGAGGGACTAAACTAGTTTACTACAACTATGACTAGGAAAAAAAAAAAAAAAAAGTTACATAAAAATATTATGAATGGTAGAACATATAAGATTATGTACATGCATGAGGCGCATTATATAGAAGCATAGTAGATCATAAGGTAGTGTTCAAAACTGGGTGTAAAGCAATAAAGAAAAACACAAAATAAGCATACTTTGCAACAATACATTAGCTCAGCAAAACAATGTATTACAGAGCCAAATCTTCGTGATTTTGAACAACTGTATTATGTGTATACAAAGAAAACACACCAATCAAGTTTATTTGTTCATAGAGTTCATTAAATGGAAAGAATATTTGGTTCTAAAAGAATCCATATTGGTGGATTGCCGCAGGGCGTCCGGAAGAGCGTTCCAGAGGCTGCTTCCTGAATAAACAAGACTTGATTTAAATAGGTCTATCCTAGGAAGAGGGGTGTTTAGTTTTATAAAGTGGTGCGAATTCTTCAAAGATAACTTTGAACAAATGGTTTCGGGTGCATTTTCTGTAATAATGTTAATTTATGCATCATTATTCCTTTGTTATAATTCATTCTTGACTTTAGAGGTAGGACCTCTATGTTGATGTAGTCCGAGTCAGTGAGAGTAGTCTGTTTGAGTAATACTACTTTTAGCGCTCTTTAGTGTAATCTGCTGAGTAGCTTTAGGGAATTATCAATTGCTGAGTCCCATAGAGTGGATGCGTAATCAATAAGAGACTGAATATGAGCAGTGAAAAATAACTTCCTGGCTTGACAATTAACCTCACCTTTCACGCCTGGTGGCGTGTAGGGCAGCGACAAAGGACCTCCTTTGTCGCTGTTTCTGTAACTCACTCGGTTTTACCAGTTAGAGTTGTTGGCCCTAAGCTGAACCCCCAACCTGGAGGACCAGGGTACACATTTTAGTCTGGCCTCTACCTCACGCGGATCTGTTCGGCATGGTTGGACCTACCAGGGACACGAGGTCCCCACCGACATAGCTCCGGAGGTTGTCAAGGCACACAAGCCCCCACACCACGATCAAGGTAAGTGCACCAGGTGGGGGTTGACAATTAAGGAAGTGTTTAATTCTAGATAAGAGGTACACTTTCTTTGACACTAATTTACTAAGTTGTTCAATGTGAGTTGACTAAGACAGGTTGTTATCGATGTGGACACCTAGAACTTTGTGATGGTCGACCTTTTCCACTATATTGCCGCCAATCATTAACCCTTACACTGGTGCAATTATGTAACACATGTTACATAGCCACTGGTGAATTAACAGAGAGAAAAATAAAGAAAAACGGTCATATAGGTTTTCGCATCCATGGGAGGTAATCGGAACCGACTGAGCCAGTAGCGCGACATATGTCGTGACAACCAGGTGACAGTATATGTAAAGTAGCGCAACATATGTCGCGACAACCAACCTAAGGGTTAAATCGGGACCAGTTGAGGTAAAATTCTGGCGTTTTTGTCTAGTTGTAATTATCATATAATTTTATTTGGTTTTCTTTGGGTTAAGAGACATGTGTGAGAGAGAGAGAGAGAGAGAGAGAGAGAGAGAGAGAGAGAGAGAGAGAGAGACAGAGACAGAGAGACAGAGACAGACAGAGACAGAGAGAGACAGAAAGTGGTTGTATTTGTGTGTGTGTGTGTGTGTGTGTGTGTGTGTAAGTGTGCAGACTTCTTATTTTGTAACAAAATGGATAGACTAATTGTGCAGTTAACCCTTAGGCTGGTTGTCGCGACATATGTCGCGCTACTTTACGTATACTGTCACCTGGTTGTCATGTCACTTGGTTGTCACAACATATGTCGCGCTACTGGCTCGGTCTGTTTGGTCGGTTCCGATTACCTCCCATGGCTGCGAAAACCTATATGACCGTTTTGTTATTTTTCTCTCTGTTATTGTTAATTCACCAGTGGCTATGTAACATGTGTTACAGAATTGCACCAGTGTAAGGGTTAAGAGGTCATAAAGTCTCGTGCAAGTATTATTGGCAAAACGAGGTCAAAAGTTCAATGATGTACCGTGCATAATAATTAATATATCTTTCTAGTGTGCACATTTTATACAAGAAATATTTGAAAAAACAACTATAAGTGTAAACCTGGTATAACACAGCAAGTCGGGCGGAGATGTAGCTCAGTCGGTAGCGCGAAGCAATTGGGAAACCTGGATACACTCGGAGTGCATACCCAAGTAACACGCATATTGAATTCCCACTGGGTTCCCAGTGGTGAATAAGTGGGAAGAGGATGGGAGAGTGGGCCCACTCCCATCCCACAGAACTCCCACAGTCAAAGAGCTATGGGAAGAAAGTGGTATAGACCTGGGCCGTCCCTTAGTCTCTGGGAAACAAGCTTGCACTTCGACAGAAATGGGATAAAAGTGGGAATTCCCTCTTCGTTCCCACACAGCGTGTGAGGAAAATGTTCCGACGCTGCGAGCGCGAGTCACTGCGCGAGTCTGCAAGTTGCTCCATCGAGATCGGTGACGTCCCAGCACACGCTGTTTACACCAGACTCGTTTGAATCGTAGCAAACGTTGAAGAATACTATCATTCAAAATACACCGAAGTATTTTATATGTGTGTAATTATTGCAGTTCTGTTAATAACAACTGTTGTCTCTAGAATGGTTTATTTACTCACGTGATGACTAAATATTTTCAAGGATTTTTGTTTTCACTGCGGGACTATTATTCTGCCCTGTTCAGTTCCGCGTTGGGCCTGCCGATTGAGAGTGTTTGAAATTTGCTACAATTGCCGGCGAATAGACTGTGAATACGTTCCGTGCACGCGAGTATTGCATGTGCATGGATCAAAGATTACATCTGAAGAACACCGAGTAATATAATGGCGGCTTCATATTCAACAAAGCGAAGACGATCAGTGGGATTACTGTCAAACTCGAAGGTTGATGAACGCATCAACACGGCCGGCTTTCCCACGTGGCTGCGCGCGCGCTCGTAATCCAGCGTCAAGTTGATTTGAGTGATTAAAAACTAGTGTGTGTGTGTGTGTGTGTGCTTGAATATGTATATGTGTGTATCAGTTGTTCTTGTTTTTTCTTTTCTTTATACATTGATGATTTTTAAATTCGCAGGACTCTTGAGACGTTCGCAAGAACCCAGTCCTCTACGGAAGTCAGAAGAAGAAGAATTAAGAAGAAGTCCCACACGTTTCCGATTTAAACCCCACTTGTTTCCCACCTGAATCCCACTTGCTTCCCACCTGAATCCCACTCGTTTTCCACCCGTGAATCCCACTCGTTTCCCACCCTCAGCCCACTCGTGCCCCACCCGTTTTCCAGTCGTGTCCCATTTACTTCCCACTGGGCTCCCACTGGAAGCTGTAATCAAATCCCACATGGCGCCCATGTGGGACTTCCCACAACGTCACCATGTGGGATCCCACTTGGGGCCCACATGGGATCCATGTGGGAAGGTTACTTTAATTGGGTATAGCTTTTGCCTAATTGCAATTGGTAAAAGTGATAAGCAGATATTAAACGCATACTGTAACCATGTATACAGCGGGGGGAATGTTAACTAAACGAAATCAGTAAACAGCAATCACATACAAAGTGTGAGAGATTTTTTGGCACAGTTAAAATGCATGCAGTGCATTTTCTCACAATTAAACAGCCTTCATAAGTATTAAGATACACCTTCATGGCATGCACTAAACAAGCTATACGTCACTTTGTCATGAAATTAATGAATGCTAATAAAAAGATATGAACATATAACACTAACAACTCCTTGGAATTAGATTTAGCATTGTCAAGTAGTCTATTCAACGGTTAACAAATGATGCTTTTATGGGTTCAGGGGCATGCATGTTGCATCATGATGTGATGATAAGATCCGAGTCTTACAATAATTTTCCTATATGGCATAACACAAACCAACCTGACAAAACAATTTAGTAGCAGTAGCAATTGTGGTTAAACGACACGTCATCTTTTGCATCTCACCAGAGCATGAAGCGATGTGTTCGTTGTCAACCAAACCAAAACCAACAGCAGCAACTTCCTGTTCCATATCCGGGGCTTCGACCGGTCACGTGACTTGTGTTGTACTACGGCCATCTTGGTGGAGTGCTGTCGTGAGCTAGCGAGATTTCAGTGTTGATCCACAACAGCGTCTGCTTCCAAAGCGTTGAATTTGAAAAGTACGAGCAGATATGTCACACTCACGGTATCTTATAGCATTCGTTGAGCTTTGTATGTCCCCCAAAAGTCAAATGAATCCCTTGACATCTGGTACAACTGGTTGAGTTTTCATTTGCATTCCTAAGAAGTCAACAGAACTCTCAAAGACGTGTGTGAAGAACGCGTGCATGCCTGTTTTTCATTTTCTCAGTGTATGTCTTTTAATCAGGAATGTGTGAAGTGATGCATTGAGATGTACATGCCGTTACCATTGGGTTGCAACTTTGATAATATGGCAACATTTCGGTGTCAAATTCAGTGTGATACTGATGGAGAATGCGAGAACAGAAGTCGAAGGGAGAGAAAACTGCTGAACAAGAAAACTCGGAACACATTTGATCAACGATAGCTTGATAACGCACGAATTTTGGGATAAAATGTTGATACACTGAGAACGCAGAATTCCGTTTGAAATTATTAAGTTCATAAGTGTTCCGATTTGTATTTGGCTGCCATAATGTGGAGTGACCGTGTGCATGCACTGGCACACAGGACCATGTGGCAAATCTACACATATGGCAGTTGCCAACATCAAATGCTGTGTATTTGGTGAATAATAATCAAAGTGCACAATAAGAACATTTCTGCCACATTAATTGAATGCAATTCTTTTGTAATTATATTTACCGAGCAACAAAAGAAACGCGAAAAAATTCTGCAATGTTTGATTGACAAAATCTTGGACAATTATAGAGTTAGAATTATCAAACCACAAAAGTTTGATGAAGGCATGTTTGACCTAACTGTTGTGATTATTTTGATGCTGCGACTGTTTCAACACACGGGACAAGCAGGTTTAACGTTAACAAAGTTTTGGAGGTCTCGCTCAGTCAGTCTTCATCGCGCTCTCTGGCCACTGATCGGACACTGGTGGCTTCCAATGATGTTCCTGGTAGTGTCAGTGTCTGTATTGAATCGATCTCGAAGATGTTGTGACAGGAAATTGCGATCTGTTCTTATTGAGGTAATGCGAATAATCCACCGCGTTGCATAACTGCAGTGCTTCTAATGTGAACAGAACATTGCTGAAGGTGATAGGCTGTTGACATGTGCACGTTTAAAGCACATGGCAGCGCTTCTGGGTCATCCCCAGCTTTAAATTGACCTGGCATTTTGGTGGTGTCAATCTTGGCATCCTGGCTGTTTCAAAAGTGAGACTGGCAGCAAGTGTGCCATGGTCTCTTTTGGTTGCTAATGCATTAGTGAACACATCTCACACGTCAGATTTCTCCTGCTCCACTTGCACGTGCTGTGAGCGCGCATTATGTGTTTAACATTAAACCTGCCTGTCCCGTGTGTTGAAACAGTCGCAGCATCAAAATAATCACACAAAAGCAAGGTCAAACATGCCTCCATCAAACTTTTGTGGTTTGATAATTCTAACTCTATAATTGTTGGAGATTTTGTCAATCAAACAATGACACTTGGGTTTCTTTTGTTGCTCGGTATATAAACAATATTCTCCTGTCACTGATACAATCACTGAAAAAAAGTTAATTAAATGATATGTATACTATTGTCTCTCTATCCATTATTTACTTTACACGAGAACTATCAAAATATTGATCTAAAATGCTTAAATTTGTTTTCCTTAAGGTCCCTGGTCCCCCCAACGGGGCTCTGCCCCAGGGGTCTAGGCGGCCCCTGGACCTCGGCCTGTTTTCAGAGTTTTTCTATTTTGGAATTCCCATGCCTGCATGACGGAAAGAGGATGAAGCTGCAGTGAATGGCCCTATCACTGCATTTATGAGGCATTTTCTTTGCTACAAACATCTATCTATATAGAACTGGATGGCAAATGATGCCTAAAACTTAGAGATGAATAATTGCTGTAGTTAGTCAGGAAGGTGTAGCCCTAGCTTTTTTACGATGTATGTGACACTGACAATGTTGTAATACTAATGTTTGATCTACATTTCCTTTTCCAGGGGGAATCTATCGGTCTTATCATACAGCATCAATGGCAGATACTATGAAGTTTGGTCCTGAGTGGTACGTTAATTTATGAATGCATTACAGCAGCACAGCGTGAGCGTTTTGTTATTATCATGGCTGTTATATATGTTGATCTACTATATATAGACATAGAACACTTTATTATCTCAACGAGGAGAAACTCAGGTGTGGTGTATACAGCATTACAATAAACAACATAAGAACATAAATAAAATATTGAGGCGCAAATAGTCCACTCATAATAGTCAAGATTAGGATGACAATATCAAAACAAATCTCTCCCTCACTCTCCCTCTCTCTCGCTCCATTCATATCACATTACGTCACATACGTATCTGTGTCATATCACATGAAGTACTTTCCATTCCAACATCAAAAATACTCAAAACTATGAACAACATCACAAATCTTATAATACTGACTTATAATAATAATAGCACACACACACACACACACACTCTCTCTCTCTCTCTCTCTCTCTCTCTCTCTCTCTCTCTCTCTCTCTCTCACACTCACTCTCTCTTCCTTTCTCTCCCTCTTCCACTCTAAATTACATTTCCTGAACAATATTTGACTGGACCACAAGACCTGAATAACTACTTATTGCAGAATTCGATTGACTTTGCAACAAAACTGTTTTTAGCTCTGAGAGTCCTGAACTTTGGTACCCGAAATTGTCGTCCCGAGGGCAAAAGCTCGTAGTGCTTGGCAATAACATGCGTGCAGTCATTTGCAATTTTTTTGCCTTTGCGAGCGGCACGATGTTGGTACAACGAACTCGGGCTTTGCTGTTTCTGACGCACTATCTTGCTGCAGACACTGACCCTTTTCTCTAACATATTCTTGTTTTTGACACTTGGGTTTCCAAACCGGCAGATAAACGAAAAAGTTAAATCGGATTCTATGAAACTGCGGTAAAAAGCCTAGAGGACATCAGGGTTCACGTCAAGGTTTCTCAGTTTTTGCAGATATACAACAGAATGTAAGTGTGTGTGTGTGTGTGTCCGTCTGTCTGTCTGTGATCGCCATACCTCAGAGATGGCAAAAGGCAAGGACGAAATATTTTGCATGCACACTGCCCTGGACCCACAGATGTGCACCTGGGTTTTAGTTTCTCGAAACATTGTTTCCTTCCTCGGATAATGACCCTCCCCGTTAATGAATACAGCCTAAATTAGTGCAAGGGAGGTAAGTCATGCTTCGTCACCCATAGAAGGGAGGCAACTCTTATCAAACCAGTATACCGTGTTATTCTCAAGGACTGCCCCCCCAACCGCTATCATCCCACTCCCCCCCCCCCCCCCCCCCCCGCCCCTTTTCCCAATCATCGCACATATTACACTCTGTCTCTCGAATTTTACAGACACTGTTTACGAAACGATCGCCTCAGTGAAAGATCACATGAATTTACAGACTTCTCTCCCCTGTTAAATAAAATATGACACGCGCGCTCACTCATGCCGCATGCGTGCTTTGATTAAACTGCAACTAAAATGGGTGTGAGGAGGGGTCCAAAAATCACGAAGAACACGTTGAACGAAATAGAAACTTGCCTTGCCTATAAATCCAAATGTATGAGCTCACACTTTCATTTTTGTTATCCACATTGGAATAAGATTCTAGAGGTTTCTGAGAGAGGGGAGATCAGAAACACATGTGCACCGGGGTTTTGGTTTCTTGATTCATTGTTTCCTTCCTCGGATAATGAACTCCCCCATCATTGAAAACGGCCTATATATTTCAAGGCCAGTGTAGCGCCTACTGTTTATCTGTGGCAAGCACATAATGCCGGTGTATTTAGAGACTCTCTATTGCTCTTATTAGGAGAACACATGAAGACATTGAAATCAATCAGGAAGGTTCTAGAATTAAAGGGAGGTAACTCTTGCTTTGGTATCCATTGAAGGGAGATAACTCTTGCCATGCAAGCATATACCTTATCATTCTCAAAGGGTGTAAATTAATAAAGTTTAACCTTTAGCTTAATCATTACCTCGAACTTTCTCAAAAAAGGGGGGTAACTCATAGCATAAAAGAAATGTTAGCAGGAATTGGATTTCTGGTGACACTCTTAATGTGTAGCACATGTGTTCAATTGCTCTTCAGGTCAAAAATATTTAAAATGTCCTAACGTTTTCAATTCACAAATTAGCAAGGGGGGTAACTCCTTTCTGCAAAATGTGTGATTTGAAGATTTTGTAACATATTTTCCTCTCTCTTGTGGTTCCCAGGTCAACTTATGTGCAGACCTGCTAGTGGCTTATCCCCCCGAATGCAGAAGAAGAAGAAGAAAATGGGGGGAAGTCTTAAATAGGGTGTTATAAAAGGGGGGGGGGGGGGGGGGGTCCTACTGTACTGTGCTACATGATATTTATAGGGACAGTCATTCAGATCTGTTGTACCACCACATGGCCCATTCCTTAACGTGGTGTGGTGGTTTGCATGTCTCGGTGACCCTAAGAGCTATGCCAGCGGGAGTGTAAACTCCTGGCAGGGCTTCCCAAGCTGGACAGGCCGAAGGGTAGAGGCCAGACTAATATGGACCAACCTTGTGCTCACAGGGCAGGTCCTTGGGCCATGAGCTAAGGGTGAGGTAACCCTGACAGAAACCTCGAGTGCTGAAGACGTATGTGTTGGGCCGCACGGCGCACTCCAACAAACCACAACACTACGCATCAACTGCCATTATGACACTTGGAAACAGATCTGTTGTAGACCTTTTAAGTTCTTCCTAACTTTAATCTCTCTTAGTTGATAAATAGTAAAGAATGCAGGAGTGGATGGCAGGATGTCAAGGAGATGTTCTGTTTCTTCATTGTGAGTTTGATCAGAGGGTTGCCGCTTGGCAGTAATACTGAAGCCCATGTGAATGCTTTAGTCTGGGTTTAGATTTATGATAGGGGTAATAAATGACAGCTTCTTTGTGGACGCTGGAATTATTCAAATTGATGTTAACACAGCCACACTTTCATGTCTTGAGTAACAGGATTTGCACAAACAAATGTATTTTTGAGTCACTTGAGAAAAAGTGACTATGTAATCGGTCAGTGTTAGTCTGTCCGGCCGGCCGTCCGGCCGTCCGGCCGGCCGGCCGGCCGTCCGTAGACACCACCTTAACGTTGGACTTTTCTCGGAAACTATCAAAGCGATCGGGCTCATATTTTGTTTAGTCGTGACCTCCAATGACCTCTACACTTTAACGATGGTTTCGTTGACCTTTGACCTTTTTCAAGGTCACAGGTCAGCGTCAAAGGAAAAATTAGACATTTTATATCTTTGACAAACTTTTCTCGGAAACTATCAAAGCGATCGGGCTCATATTTTGTTTAGTCGTGACCTCCAATGACCTCTACACTTTAACGATGGTTTCGTTGACCTTTGACCTTTTTCAAGGTCACAGGTCAGCGTCAAAGGAAAAATTAGACATTTTATATCTTTGACAAACTTTTCTCGGAAACTATCAAAGCGATCGGGCTCATATTTTGTTTAGTCGTGACCTCCAATGACCTCTACACTTTAACGATGGTTTCGTTGACCTTTGACCTTTTTCAAGGTCACAGGTCAGCGTCAAAGGAAAAATTAGACATTTTATATCTTTGACAAAGTTCATCGGATGTGATTGAAACTTTGTAGGATTATTCTTTACATCAAAGTATTTACATCTGTAGCCTTTTACGAACGTTATCAGAAAAACAAGGGAGATAACTAGCCTTTTCTGTTCGGCAACACACAACTTAACGTTGGGCTTTTCTCGGAAACTATAAAAGTGACCGGGCTCAAATTTTATGTGAACGTGACTCATTGTGTTGTGAATAGCAATTTCTTCCTGTCCATCTGATGCCTCATATAATATTCAGAACTGCGAAAGTGACTCGATCGAGCGTTTGCTCTTCTTGTTATTTTTCTCTTGATCTTTGCAGGCTCCGCGCCCTCTCTGATGGACCCAATTCCACAGCGCCTGTGCTAGCGCCCAGTAGCAAATTCAAAATGGCGGACTATCGCTACGGCCGGGAAGAAATGCTGGCACTCTTCCAGCCACCGTACAAAGCACCCGCATACATACAGCAGTTTTCTCAGATATACGTCGAAGATACACAGACCCCTATCTGCCTCCTGCCCCTGTCTGAAGATGAAGAGGTATTTTACTTAAGCAAAGGCTCAGTTGTAATGTGACGTGTCCGCCATACAATGATGCGTGTGAGTGTATCTGTTTAGGAATGTGATGATTGAGAATTTGGAAATTGAAATGGATTGACACATATTGACATTTGAAATGGAACAAGAAACTGAATGTGAGAAGAGCTGGAACAAGATAACAATGAAACTACTCATTACCAGAAACAAATCAGCAACAGGAACATTCATGGACATATTTTGATCAGTAAGGTTCTAAGAGGACATTGCTTTCTTGTAATTTCTAAGTAAGTGGAACAGTTTAACTTAAAAGTTTAGAATGTTATTTTCGTATAGCTGGTTTGCTTCAGTGGTTGGTGTGGATGAAAGTTTGTTCTGTGCTTGTTGTACAGTGGAACCCCCTTTTAAGACCTCCACAAATCTGAGAAAATCGGGTCTTAAAAAGGAGGAGTCTTAAAATGGGGGTACATTTACACAGGTTATGAACAGAAAATCTTAGAAAACAGGGTCTTAAAAGGGAGGGGGTCTTAAAAGGGGGGCTCCACTGTAGGGGCTTTGAATTTTTTTTTCAGACAGTCACGAGATGTTGCTGTGTGTTTGTGCACACTTGTCTATAAATTATGTTTGTTCAATGACAGTATTGTTTGTGAAAATGTTGACCATTTGCTTGGATGTTTGTGTGACAGAGGTTAATGGCACTTGGCGTGAACAGCATGCGGACAAGCAGGGGAGGGGGCGTGCCACTGAGAGGGGGCAGAGGTGGCGCTGTGGACAGAGGAAGAGGCAGAGGTGGGTCGTTTAGGTGCATTGCACAACAATTCATCTTTGCAGGGCTGAGAGTTTCCATCAGGAAATCCTGGTTTGAAGTACCAGTTTCTGACAGATTTCCGGAAAATCCCCAAATAAGCAAAAGGAAAAATGTGAGAAAAAAAAAAGTTGAGCACATGCGGGATCATCTGCATCCTAAGCCACTTCTTTCTGATTTGGAATACACCCCTTTCACCCCTGTCATTGTCAGTATCACTGAGGTAAGAGATATATATGTGTAGATTAGCTTGAATGACCTGTTAATATCAATCGCCTTGCATCACTACATTCTGCCTATGTAGTAATTCACACCCTCATGTACCTGCAAGGCCACGTATGCCAGCAAAAGAAGTGATTTAGGTGTTTCAGTTAATTTTGTTCACTTGAATTTGTTCACGGAGATTGTTCAACCTCAGCAGTTTCCTGTGTGGTGCTACTTACGTTTATTTTTTAGTCTCCTTGAAGCTTTCATGTTTTTACATTTAGTCAAGTTTTGACTAAATGTTTTAACATAGAGGGGGAATCGAGACGAGGGTCGTGGTGTATGTCTGTGTGTGTGTGTGTGTGTGTAGAGCAATTGAGAGTAAACTACTGGACCGATCTTTATGAAATTTTACATGAGAGTTTCTGGGTATGATAGCCCCGGACATTTTTTTTCATTTTTTCGATAAATGTCTTTGATGACGTCATATCCGGCTTTTTGTAAAAGTTGAGGCGGCACTGTCACACCCTCATTTTTCAATAAAATTGATTGAAATTTTGGCCAAGCAATCTTCGACGAAGGCCGGACTTCGGTATTGCATTTCAGCTTGGTGGTTTAAAAATTAATTAATGACTTTGGTCATTAAAAATCTGAAAATTGTAAAAAAAACCAAAAAAACATTGTATAAAACGATCCAAATTTACGTTCATCTTATTCTTCATCATTTTCTGATTCCAAAAACATATAAATATGTTATATTTGGATTAAAAAACAAGCTCTGAAAATTAAAAAAAAATTAAAATTATGATCAAAATTAAATTTTTGAAATCAATTTAAAAACACTTTCATCTTATTCCTTGTCGGTTCCTGATTCCAAAAACATATAGATATGATATGTTTGGATTAAAAACACGCTCAGAAAGTTAACGAAGAGAGGTACAGTAAAGCGTGCTATGAAGCACAGCGCGACCGCTACCGCACCAAACAGGCTCGTCACTTTCACTGCCTTTTGCACTAGTGGCGGACTACGTTCAATTTCATTCTGTGAGTTCCACAGCTTGACTAAATGTAGTAATTTTGCCTTACGCGACTTGTTTTTATTTCTTAGCCTCCAAGGAGTAAGTGTCTTTGCAGAGACTTGTGTGATAACATGGCTGTAGTGTAATCATGTGTCTGCAGGCCGGGGCCGAGGAGAGCTCTACAGCATAAGAGGGCCCATGGAAAACGGAGACATAGGCGGCGGGTTTGGTAGACCGCGGGGACCCAACAAAGATGGCTGGGAAGAAGTGTGAGTAGGAAAGGACGTAAACGAGAGACTGAGACGAGGGCAGAGAATTAGAAAGAAATAGAGAGTGTGATGAAAATACTTCCAGATTCTTGTTCTGAGAGGTGTGTGATATGAATTATGGAAACATTCTTGTTTGGTTACAAGGTGAGGAATTTATAAGGTTTGAATCTTAATTTATGACTGAGGATGTTAGGAACATTAAAATAAAATATTCTTTGATCAAGTTCTGTGTGCACCAGATCTGGTTTGGGCCAGAACTTAGTTTGCATAAAAAATACACTTTTTTAAATATATTTTTGTATAACTTATAATACAAATAGTGACTCCATGACTGTTCATGGTCTTGTAATTACGTAATTTATGTATGTAGGTATGTATGTGTTGGTGTGTTGGTGTGTCATGTGTGCAAGAAAAAAGGGTATGGTAGTTGTACATATATTACTTTAGATATTTTTATCATGGGTTTTATGAATTTTCTTCTCTTATTCTTTTATAATTATTAATTAATGACCTATTTGTGCTGATGACCAATTTAATTTCCTTTGTTGGATCAATAAAATGTTATGAGTTATGAGTTACACACCAGCATGCTCTGTTTTTAATTTGGAGTCCTGTTTATGACAGTGGGAACAGAAAACTAGATCGTGGCTACTCGCGACCTTTTGAGGAGGTGGAAAGAGAAGGTCACCCCCGCTACAGTCGCTCGATGAGCAGTGAGAACTGGCGTGACAAAGGCCCAGTGGGACCAGCTGGGCCAGCGGAAGAAGAAGATGATGGTGACTGGAGAAAGACGGGGAGCAGGGATCGTTGGGGTGAGTTATGATACTGCAGAGGGTAACATCAGCCTCTTGCAGAAGGTCACATTTGTAGTTGGAGCTGACTGAGGCAGATCTTTGTGAGGTATAGCGTCTCGGAGTTTAATTTAAACCCCCCGCGGGTTTGGGGGAAGAATTTACCCGATGCTCCCCAGCATGTCGTAAGAGGCGACTAACGGATTCTGTTTCTCCTTTTACCCTTGTTAAGTGTTTCTTGTATAGAATATAGTCAATGTTTGTAAAGATTTTAGTCAAGCAGTATGTAAGAAAGGTTAAGTCCTTTGTACTGGAAACTTGCATTCTCCCAGTAAGGTAATATATTGTACTACGTTGCAAGCCCCTGGAGCAATTTTTTGATTGGTGCTTTTGTGAACAAGAAACAATTGACAAGTGGCTCTATCCCATCTCCCCCCCCTTTCCCCGTCGCGATATAACCTTCGCGGTTGAAAACAACGTTAAACACCAAATAAAGAAAGAAAGTTTAATTTAAGCTCATGGCTTGGTAGAAAGTTTGTGGCAATAACCCAATCTACGTCTTTGTGAGGTTTACAGTCCCACTGAGTGTATCTCAAAGGGTCACTCTTCTTTCAGTATGTGACATCAGGTTAATTCAGGACTATGCCATGCTTTTTTTCGAGTTTCTAAACAACGTTGTTTTTTTCTGTCACTAAGATCAATGAATTTTGTGTGCACAGCTACAAGAACCAGCTGGAGGGAACCAGGAAGGGGTGGGGTGGAGATCGACCGTCACAATGGGGCCTTCTCCCGGGGGAGAGGGTTCAAAACTGATGATCGGGGTCGGCGTTTGGGACATGATGGTAAGGGGTCTTTCACTTTAAAGACTGTTCTGACTTCTTGCCTTGAATAGTTTGTGTTTGAGAAAGAGAGAGAGGATGTGTGCATGTTGATGTGTATTTTGGCTGAGGTGTGTGTGAGCGGAAAGGGGTGGAATGGGAGGACTTTGTGATAGTTTTATGCAGGAAGAGAGGGTGTCATGCAGGACGGTATAGTTTGTGCGCACAAGTGACTTTTTTTGTAACTACATAGATGAAACTTCTGTGTGCCTTTTGACAAACACGCACCATAGTTATAATATTTGTGCAACTTGTTCAAGGTGTTCTGTATTTGTCCTCTAAGCTTCTTGGGGGCTTACGAGAAACGGAAATTGTTTGCTCTGTGATATTTTGTTGTCAGTCAGACTGGAAATTACTGAAGTGCTAGGTTTTGAGGCATTTTGTAGCAATGAATGTAAATTGGCAAGTACTGTAGATATAAAGTGACTTACCTATGGGGCGGGGATGTAGCTCAGTCAGTAGCGCGCTGGATTTGTATCCAGTTGGCCGCTGTCAGCGTGAGTTCGTTCCCACGTTCGGCGAGAGATTTATTTCTCAGAGTCAACTTTGTGTGCAGACTCTCCTAGGTGTCCGAACACCCCCGTGTGTACACGCAAGCACAAGACCAAGTGCGCACGAAAAAGATCCTGTAATCCATGTCAGAGTTTGGTGGGTTATAGAAACACAAAAATACCCTGCATGCTTCCTCCGAAAACGGCGTATGGCTGCCTAAATGGCGGGGTAAAAAACGGTCATACACGTAAAATTCCACTCGTGCAAAAAACACGAGTGTACGTGGGAGTTTCAGCCCACGAACGCAGAAGAAGAAGAAGTGACTTACCTTGTAACACTGTGATGAATTTGCAGATGTGCCAGAGTGGGCTGACGACGGTGCTGATGAAATGGGGACCTTTGACTCGAGCGGAGCTTTTGTGTCCAATAAAGTGAGCGCAGTGCTTTTCTCTCAGATTACCTTTACAGTCCAACCTGTCGATCACGGCCACCCAAGGGGCCAACCAAAAGTGGAAAAATGAACTGTATAGAAGAAAACCTTGTTTGGGATCCTTCAGAGTGGTCGTTGCGGACAGGTGGTCGCTTATGAGAGGTTGCTGCAAGGGGAGGTTCCACTGTAGTTGTAAGAAGTGGAGTAGTCTTCTTCTTCTTCTTGTTGCCGCTACACGTGGAGACCAGTCCAATTGAGAGAGTGGAGTAGTAATGTGAGGGACAGGCCCAGGCTTTGCATCTTTCAAATCATGCTCTCATCTCAATTGTTAAATTTAGGTCTGTTTTGCAAGCTAAATTTACATTTTTATTGACATCTTTAAAGTTCTTTTGCATTGGACACTGTTGGGAAATTAACTCTGTCGGGGTCTGTGTAGATTAGAAGGGTTGTGGCTATTAAAAACAATAAGGCAATCGTTGCCACCGATTGGTTGAGGCAGGCGATCAGGAGAAACGGACATCAGTGCTCATTTTCCACTGTTGTGACCATAATCACATGCTGACACTGACCACTGTTATGACCATCATCACTTGCTGACACTGACAACTGTTATGACCATAATCACTTGCTGACACTGACCACTGTTATGACCATAATCACTTGCTGACACTGACCACTGTTATGACCATAATCGCTTGCTGACACTGACCTCTGTTATGACCATAATGACTTGCTGACACTGACCACTGTTATGACCATCATCACTTGCTGACACTGACCACTGTTATGACCATAATCACATGCTGACACTGACCACTGTTATGACCATAATCACTTGCTGACACTGACCACTGTTATGACCATCATCAATTGCTGACACTGACCACTGTTATGACCATCAATTGCTGACACTGACCACTGTTGTGACCATAATCACTTGCTGACACTGACCACTGTTATGACCATAATCACTTGCTGACACTGACCACTGTTATGACCATAATCACTTGCTGACACTGACCACTGTTATGACCATAATCACTTGCTGACACTGACCACTGTTATGACCATCATCACTTGCTGACACTGACCACTGTTATGACCATAATCACTTGCTGACACTGACCACTGTTATGACCATCATCACTTGCTGACACGGATCAGTGATAATGATTACCTCACTGTTGTTAAAGAGGTGCAACTCCTCTGTAGCCCATGAAGAAAATCCGAACATTTTTTGTTGTTTTTTAATGTCTTGGCAATGTTGGTATCTTTCCAGGAGCGGCCCCATTTTTATCACGATCACAGAGCAGAGCGTGATCCATCACGTGAGCTGGCTGATCCGCCTCAGGTATGGAGTCTTATGCGTTTTGATCATTTTCAGTGTTATAGGTTTTTCAAGGGTGTTCTGAGTAATGGTCTTTCCAGGTAAAAATGAAAGAAATTAATTATGCAGAGAAGATGAAAGAAAATAATATACAGAGGACCTCAGAAACTAACACAAAGTACAGTTGCAAAACAATCTATTATAATGAAAACTTGGTAATCACCCCTTCTCATATGAGGTCTTTGGGATGTACAAGTACAGTATAACAAAACTTTTGATATCTCTACAGCACTAAAAAAAAAAAATGTACAGTAGTCTACTTTGCAGAGCTAGCTGCACGAAGCTCTAGCGCTGGATTTTTGTGTAAAAAGACTTGACGCAGTCAACTTCGGACTCAATTAATGACAGCCGTAAGGATTGCGTCTCGGTATTGTCTTGGAGAAAGCAGAGGCCTATCCTCACACAACTCTTTGGAATATTGTGCAGGATAAAGAAGCAGCCCGTCCTGAAAGGAGGGAGCCCCCACCCCAAGCCCAAGCTGAGCCCCGTCAGCAACAAGAAGAATCTCCCCCGCGTCGTAACGACAGCTCCTCGCGACTGTCAACCTCCTCCCAGCTGTCCAACGGAACGGTTCCATCTCCTCGGCAGGGCAGCGGGGGGCCAAGCTCCCCCGCCCCCCCTCAACAGGAAAATGGTGTTTCCGCTCAGGTGGCTTCCCTCGTAGCTGCCGCTGTGTCAGCCGCCCCCATGCTTCCCAGCATGCCTCAGGGCGTGACACTGGCCAACATCATTATGGATGAGGTATGGTTGTGCTTGAGTTGTTTAATTCCATTTCTTACTTTATACCTTGCTTGGTGTTTGAACAATTTGCCGAGGGAAGTGGGCAGCGCTTATTCCCTTGGTTATTTTGCTGGTGAAATAAGAAAATCATTGGTTGTTTTACAAAACGTACAAAAACCTGTTTATTGAAACTTCAGCATTTAATTTTAAACCAATTTTGAATGTGCTGGTGAAATGAAAGTGTCACGGGCATTTTGTGTTCATAAAACAGACAAACCAAATAAATTGTGTGTTTTTAAGTTCTTCGTTGTACGAGCCTCAATGCTCTGGACATGATTTTGACTGTAAAGTTTATATGTTTATTGCAATTATAAACCAACATACCTGCATGATTGTAATGTATACATGTTTTGATAAGTTTTTCCTGCTGAGAAAAACAGAAAACTGAGGTGCATCTGCATCCCTTTGCCTCCTCTCCCCAGCATATGTATAACAAAGATTAGTATGCCTCAGAAAGTGTAATGTACTTTATACAATCTGCTGCAGAAAACTGAACCCAAAAATGCTGCTGCTACTTCCTTGACAGATGAAAATGCACTGAAATGGCTCTACACTGACCCACAAGGAGCAGTTCAAGGTACGTTAATAACGCAGGCATGGAAAATCTGCGAAATCGCGGATTTTCGCGAAAAGGAAATTACGTTTCAGCGAAAATAAAAAAATTGTCCGCGGCAAAAAAAGGTAAATTAAATTATATGTATACTATTGTCTCTCTATCCATTATTTGCTTACACGAGAACTATCAAAATATAGGGTCGGTAGGTCGGTATTTTTTTTTAAATTTTTTTTTCTTCCCAAAAACCATATTTTTACGTTATTATTTTTTTTCCCCCCAAATGCCAAAAAAAAGTCCAGGGTCGCGCGAAAAAAATAGGGTCGGTCGGGTTACCGTAAACAGACTATTTTTTGGGGGGGGCCTAATGGTTGACGCTCCTGTTAAAAAAGAGTCGTATCTCTGTCTTTGCTGTCCATGGATCTTAGTTGTCTTTGGAGTGGTTTGCTCACTTGGAATGAATTAACGCAGGTGTCTTTCCACTGTCATTAAATCTTTATTCAAGCAGATTGGACTGATTTTTGTATCACCTCTTTTAAGTGCACTGCTGTACCGCTGCTTGTGTAAGCTACTGTAATTCCTGGTCCGATTGTGCTGACTGTTATGAGCAAAACACAATGTTACACCTGTACATAATTCTTTCCTTTGGAAGAGTTGGTTATTAGAGTTGCAGCCCTGAAAGTCCAACAAATGGTGTACTCTCCTTTGGCTAGTGATTCTGAAAATGTACCAGCCAGAGAGCAAACTTTACTACTTATACTAGCCAAACCAACAATTCGTTTCAGCAACTTGATTCGCATTTGGCGAGTAGATGAATACTTGTACTTGCCAATTACTCGCCACTTTCAAGCCTGAGTTGTATTCTTTTCTCATCATTTTTTCTCAGTGTACTTTTGTAGTAGACACATGGTGCTTATAACCCCTTGTGCAGCCAATTGAGAATTGTCGTGTAATCACTGGAAATATTGACACATGTAATGATTTGTTTTATTTTTCTGTCAGGTCCCTTTCTGGCAGAAGAGATGGCTCAGTGGTTCAGTGCAGGCTACTTTACCATGAACCTCCTCGTCAAACGCGGCTGTGATGAGCAGTTTCAGCCTCTGGGTAAGCAACTTAGCGTGTTACATTCACTTCGTGTTGTTCTTTTTTCCCCCATATACTTCTCCAGTCATGGTTCAAAGCTGTGATCATTGTATTCAGATCTGCATCTCATAGCTGTGATCATTGTATTCAGATCTGCATCTCATAGCTGTGATCATTGTATTCAGATCTGCATCTCATAGCTGTGATCATTGTATTCATATCTCCATCTCATAGCTGTGATCATTGTATTCAGATCTCCATCTCATAGCTGTGATCATTGTATTCAGATCTCCATCTCATAGCTGTGATCATTGTTTTCAGATCTCCATCTCATAGCTGTGATCATTGTATTCAGATCTCCATCTCATAGCTGTGATCATTGTATTCGTGTGAGTTTAGATAGAGCGGACAGCGTCAGATAAACTCTATTTAAACGAGACAGATTAGCCGCGGGTGGAGGAGGAGGATGTTAGACACTTGAGGTAGGCCTTAAGGGATCAGTGTTGGCAGGTAGGGAAGAGAGGGTAGTAAAGCAGGATATCAACACTTAGGCCCGTAATTAGAAAGAGAGGGGAGAGGAGGACTTGTGAATGTCAAGGAGAAGAGCCCAGCCGCAATGTCCATGTTGCCGGGGGGCTTGCAGGTGTGATGCATCAGCGGGGGTCTATAAGAACGGGAGAGCAACACATTGTGGTCAGTCCTTACCAGCGCGGCGCAGCGGGCATATGCCAACTATTTCTTACTGCAATATGGACTTCGAATTTGGAGCGTGGGCGACAGATCTGCCTTTAACGGTGGTTAAAGTTCTCCAGGATGAGGAATTGAACACCCTCAATGTGCTGAGTAATGTGACTGCCCAGGATTTGGAGGGCCTGGGTCTTAAGCGTGGCCACTACGTAGCGCTGAGAGTAGCAGTGGCGGCCCTGCAAAAGCGAAGCGGAGGAGGGCCACTATCTCAGCGGGTGACTGAGGAAAAAAGCGTGGAACCACTCCAGGGACTGTTAGGCGGCTTGTCACTGCAGCCAACAGGTGAGACCTCCTATCTTTCCATTCTGGATTTTGTGCCGGGGTCGATGGCGGCCGAGGAAGAGGTGACACTCGGGGGAGGTGTCATCCTAAAACTCAACCAGAGACCAAAACTTGACAAAGTCTCCCCCTGCCACTGGATTGTGGCAAACGCACGCATCATGGCGAGGTTGATTGCTGAGAAGCCCGGGTTTGACTCGACCGCCTACCTCCGGTACACAGAGATGATAGGCGAGCTGGGGGCCAGATACTTGTGGCAGTCGGTGCTTCTGTACGACGACGAGTACAGAAGGCGCCAGTCGTCCAGCGGATTCAAGTGGGAAACCCCCAACCCCCACCTGTCCACGGTGATCCTGCGGGACCGGCTCCAGCATGGCGTCCAAGACAACAAGGGCGGCAAGGCTACGACGGCCAGCGGCGGTTCCCGGCGACCAGCGGGACCCAACGGGAAGGAAGTGTGCTTATTGTATACCAACAAAGGCGACTGTCCCTATGGGTCCCGCTGCAGATTCCTCCACGTCTGCGACACCTGCGGCATGGGCCACCCCGGCAAGGACCACAAAGTGACAGCTACCACCTCCCCAGCCTAGGACACAGCGCAGCGAATTGCAGACAAAACGGTAGGCCCCACCTTCAACAGCCCGTTCCCTCAGCTAGATTCCAATAAGTGCGAATTTCTCGGAAATAGTGATTCCATTAATGCTAAATCTCAAATGTGGCACAAGGTGCTAGAAGGCGATCACGACAAAACCTTTTTATTAGATGGCATAAAAAACGGTTTCCGTGTAACAGAAGAGAGTAGGGCAGGCGTACTAGACGTAGAGCAAACAAACCATAGGTCATCGAACGAACACCATAAAGCTGTGGAAAAAGAGCTATTAGATCAGATAGAAAAAGGTTATTACATTGTAGCTAGTAGAAAACCAACTGTGGTAAGCGCTATCGCTGCGATTCCCAAGGATGATGGCAGCATCAGGTTGATCCATGACGCTAGCAAACCCACAGGTAGGGCAATGAACGACTATTCTATACCTGAGTCAGCTAAATTTCAAACCGTATCTGACGCGTGCGCCCTAGCGAAGACAGGGTATTGGTGTGCAAAAGTAGACTTGCAGTCCGCCTATCGGTCAGTATGCATCAGTCCGGACGATTATTGTATGACTGGGCTGAAATGGCATTTCACAGGTGAAAAGAAACCTACTTATCTCTTTGACAGTCGGCTGCCTTTTGGCAGCAATGTAGGGCCGTCACACTTCCATCGCCTGTCGCAAGCTATTCGCAGATGCATGGCACGGAAAGGCATGCCAGGTGTGTTAGCGTATATTGATGATTTTCTTCTGGTAGCAGCTACCAGACAAGAGTGCAATGACATGTTACTGTCTTTAATTAGATTATTGAGGGAACTGGGTTTCAACATTAGCTGGAAGAAGGTGGTGGGGCCTACTCAACGTATCACGTTTCTCGGTGTCGACATCGACACGCGAAACAACACCCTGTCACTTGGAAGTGACAAGTTGCAGCAACTGCGGCAGCGACTCCTCCAGATCCGAGGAAAGAAGCGCGCGACAAAAACTCAGCTACAAAGCATAGCGGGGTCCCTTAATTGGGCCTGTCAGGCTGTCAGAGGAGGAAAATTCTTTCTGCGGCGGATACTGGACACGATTAAACCCCTTCAGCAGCAGCGACACAAAGCGAAACTATCTGGCGAATTTCATAAGGATGTACAATGGTGGCTTTCTTTTATGCATGTATTTAACGGCACAGTATATTATTTTCACAATGCAAAACAGCATGTTCATGTAGATGCATGTAATATTGCAGCGGGTGCCTTTTGGCAAGGTGACTGGCAGTACACCATCTTTGAAAAAGACATGCAGGCAGCAAAGGAGCTACATATTAACTATAAAGAAGTGTGCGCTGTGGTGCAAGCAGTGACACGATGGGCTCCGATGTGGTGCGGACAAGAAGTGATTATTCATACCGATAGTACTGTCGCAAAAGCTATCATTAATAAGGGCAGATCGACTAATAAGTATGTGAACAGTCTGCTCCGTAAAATGGCGTGGGAATGTGCAAAGGTGAACTGCAAAATCGCGGCGATACATGTGGCTGGTAGTGTAAACATCATGGCTGACACAATTTCCCGCCTCCATGAGCCCAGACGGCGCGAAGACTTAGTGCGTCTGTTGACATTCTGGCACCGGGGGAGACCCCCCGACATCAACCTGTGTGACCATATGTCTGACCAAGCCCTGTTGTTCCTTGTTTTTCAGACCAGCAGCCCCCATTAGGGGCGCAACTGACGGCAGAAGTGTTGGATTACAGAGCAAGTGCCTTTTTCTGATAACACTAGGAAGACTTACCGCACCCACCTTACCTCGTATTTACGTTTCTGTGGGGAGATGGACATAATGCCAGTGCCTGTGAACGAGCAGACTGTTGCGCAATACGCAGCGTACCTAGCCCGACGTTTGAAACCGTCCTCCATCAAGCAATACATCAACATTATTCGCATTCTTCATCTTGAAAGCGGCTTGCCGCACCCATTCAGGGACTCGTGGTACGTCCAGACAACACTTAAGGGCATCAAAAAATGCAAGGGGTGTGCCACTGATAAGAAAACCCCAATCACCCCTGAATTACTACACATAATAAAAAGCCAGCTGGACCTTGAGTGTAGGCAAGATATTGTGTTCTGGGCTGCGTGTTTGGTGCTTTTTTTTCGGAGTTCTCCGGAGATCGAACTTGTTTCAGGACAACGGGAACTTCGATCCTAGTAAGCAGCTCACAAGAGACCAGGTGGTTATTCTGGGTACGGGCATGTCAATAACGCTCCAATGGAGCAAAACGATTCAGCGTAAAGAGCGCTCTGTTGAAATTAAGCTCCCGGCAATGTCACTCCATCCCTTGTGTCCAGTGTCTGCCGTGACCGCTGTGTTATCTTTGTTGGGGCCGATGGACCCCAAGGCGCAGGTCTTCCCGATGAAAGGATCAGACTTTAATAAGAAACTGCGCTTGACTACCGCTGTTGCTGGGGGAAACTTCTCCAGCCACAGCTTTCGGCGGGGTGGTGCCGCGTGGGCGTTGAGTTGTGGTGTGCCGGGGGAAATTGTCAAGGTGATGGGGGATTGGAAAAGCAACGCGTACTTAGGCTACTTAGACCAGCTGCCACAAAAGATCATCTTACAGATCACATGTAGCCCAGGCAACTCCTTCATGTATAACATCACAACAATCCTAAACCTCCCACCTCTAACCTAGTATACTGTCTTTAGTTGGGCTGAATAACGAGTAGTACCTCTAATTTGGGACTTATCACTGCACAATGATATCTCTCATTGTCAGATGGTATTCTCTTGAATAAACTGCCCTCGTTATTTGCCCAAATCAATACATGACTTGGCTATGTGTGATGTATGAGCGCACGAGAGTGATTGCGTGTGTGTCAGGTGTATGTGAGTGTGTGCGCGCGCAGGTGTGTGAGTATAACTGTAAGTAATAAGAGGAAGAGAAAGAGTAGTGTCATTTCTTTGGGATTATCGTGTGCTCTTGATTTGCGCCGGGGGGGGGGGGGGGGGGGGGGGGGCGATAAGTGAGTAGTTTAAGTGTGAGTTTAGATAGAGCGGACAGCGACAGATAAACTCTATTTAAACGAGACAGATTAGCCGCGGGTGGAGGAGGAGGATGTTAGACACTTGAGGTAGGCCTTAAGGGATCAGTGTTGGCAGGTAGGGAAGAGAGGGTAGTAAAGCAGGATATCAACACTTAGGCCCGTAATTAGAAAGAGAGGGGAGAGGAGGACTTGTGAATGTCAAGGAGAAGAGCCCAGCCGCAATGTCCATGTTGCCGGGGGGCTTGCAGGTGTGATGCATCAGCGGGGGTCTATAAGAACGGGAGAGCAACACATTGTGGTCAGTCCTTACCAGCGCGGCGCAGCGGGCATATGCCAACTAGAGCGGACAGCGGGGGGGGGGGGGGGGCGATAAGTGAGTAGTTTAAAGATCTTCATCGCATGCAAACAGTCTTTAAAGAATCTGTGTTGTTCATTTCAGGTGAGCTGATGAAACGATGGGGTCACGTTCCATTCCTGCCCGGCACTCCTCCTCCTCCACTTCTGGTAAGAGAGATGATAAGCTCTAGGAAACAAAGGGAAGTGGGCACTCAAAATTAAAACAGCAACAGCAAATGACTTATGTCGGACCCATGTTCTGTCATCTGAGAGAACAAGAAGCATTCAGAGGAACAAACGACTTTCTTGAAAGAGAAATGATACATTTTAATAACGACTTTCTTGAAAGAGAAATGATACATTAAATTACATATTCCTACTCCGAATCACATGTAGCATTGACACAATCGGAGATGCTAGGTTCTGTACAGGCTAACCGTCTAAGGGAAGCAACCCCAACCACAAAAGTGTAAACGTAGCCATGGTAATGCCCATACACCCGGGGAGTTACCTCCCCTCGTGCATGCCATGTCACTACTGCTACTGAACACGTGGTTCCTATCATTCGACCTTACAGCTTTCGAGGGAGCAGGTTGTTGTATTTTTGGGCTCCCCTGTGGCTGCGCTGTTGGTGTTGTTTTGACACCCACCGGCCACGTTACCGTCTATCTTGCCTCCTGCTTCGTAGTTGGTGAGCTCTTTCCATTTTGGTCATTATTTTGACAGGAAATTTGTTGTAGTTGCTGATTTTCGTCCGTGTTTGGACCTGTGATATTTCAGTGACTACTGTTGGCCGCCATTTTTGTTGTCAGCATGAGTTGACAGTTTTTGTGGCTAGGCCGATGTATTTTGGAGGTAAACGTATTTTTACCTTCTTACTTGCTTGCTGCTTTGTTTAGTTGGTAAGCTTGTTCCTTCTTGTCTTTAGTTTGACAGGAATTTATCTATAGTTGCTGAATTTTTTGTCCGTTTGGACTCCTAATTGCGTTTCAGTAACTTATCTTGTGGCCGCCACTTTCGGTTGCTCAGCTTTCCTGACAGCTTATTTCGGTGGCTAGGCCTATGTTATGGTGAGGTTCTCCTTACTTTACCTGCGTTTTTGCCTTCTGCTTTGTTAGTTGGTAAGCCATTTCATATTTCGTCATTACTTTGACAGGAATTTTTGTTATTGCTTAATTTTCGTCCGTTTTGGACTTCTAAATTTTGTCCAGTAACTTATCGCTTGGCCGCCATTTTGTGTATCAGCGTCGCTGACAGTTTCTTGGCTAGGCTTTAGCAGGTATCTACCAGTCCGTAGGACTTGTCGTGGTTTCGAATTTAACATGTTTGTTATGTTTTGTTCGTTACTCTTTCTGCCTCGAACAAACACTTTGTGGGGCAGTCATATACTGTTGTACGTCCTGTTTCTTCTCCTCGCCTTCTCTGCCGTTAGCAGATCAGGTGTTTGAGTTATCTTTGTGAAGAAATGTTCGCGTTCCAAGCCTGCGTCTTCCGTTGGTCCCGCTGTCTGTGGGCGACGTCACCTTGTTGGCTTCTTTGACGCTTCCGGCCGAGACGTTGTCTAGGGCGGATGTTTTGCTTCTTCGTCTTCTACCGCTGTGGTTGGCGATTCAAGTAAGTCGAGCTGGTCCACAGGCCCTCGTGAGGCCGTCGGACAGTCCCTGCTGGGACACAGCTCTTTTCGGCGGGTTCACGACCCGCAAACCCCTGTTCAGTCGCACCCTGGCTTCACTGAAGACCATTGTGTGGCTGAGCAATGGCGGCAGTTGGTTCCGGCTACTTCTCCGACGTACGCACCCGCTGGGGTCGTTTCCGGATTTGTCTAGCCGTTTCCGACTGCTGCGCTTCCGGCACTCGCCGGAAGCATAGGTCCCCCGATGTACGCACCCGCTGTGGTCGTTTCCGGGGTTGACCAGGTCCCCCGATGTGCGCACCCGCTGTGGTCGTTTCCGGGGTTGACCGGACGTTGCCCCCCGGGCATTCGTCCTCTGTTCAGTCGCACCCTGGCTTCACTGAAGACCATTGTGTGGCTGAGCAATGGCGGCAGTTGGTTCCGGCTACTTCTCCGACGTACGCACCCGCTGGGGTCGTTTCCGGAGTTGTCTAGCCGTTTCCGACTGCTGCGCTTCCGGCACTCGCCGGAAGCATAGGTCCCCCGATGTACGCACCCGCTGTGGTCGTTTCCGGGGTTGACCAGGTCCCCCGATGTGCGCACCCGCTGTGGTCGTTTCCGGGGTTGACCGGACGTTGCCCCCCGGGCATTCGTCCTCTGTTCAGTCGCACCCTGGTTTCCTTGAGGACCATTGTGTGGCGGAGCAGTGGCGGTAGCCGTTTCCGGCGCTGCGCTTCCGGCACTCGCTGGAAGCATAGGTCCTCTGACGTACGCACCCGCTGTGGTCGTTTCCGGAGTTGACCGGACGTTGCCCCCCGGGCATTCGTCCTCTGTTCAGTCACACCCTGGCTTCCTTGAAGACCATTGTGTGGCGGAGCAATGGCGGTAGCCGTTTATGGCGCTGCGCTTCCGGCACTCGCTGGAAGCATAGGTCCTCTGACGTACGCACCCGCTGTGGTCGTTTCCGGGGTTGACCGGACGTTGCCTTTAGGGCATTCGGGCTTCTGGCCTCCGTCCTCGCATTCGGCGCTTCCGCTTTTCGCGGTCTCGTCTTGTGCTTTCCGGCTCCGCCCGGATTTACTGCTCCTTTCGCTTCCACTTCCTCCCGGATGTAGGTAGCTGAGGAGCAACGCCAGCCCTTCGGGCAGGTGTTGTCTCAGCCCTGGCCGATGTAGTCAGCGTTTCAACCTTCGGTTGTCGCGTCGACTGCCGTTCCGGTTCCTGCGGCTGCAGACTTGCCGTCTTCTCTCTCTTAGCCTGTTCGAGGCATGAGTTAGGACGACGTCGGGGGGGACGGATTTCCGGTTTTCCGGTTATGCCGTTTCACCGGCCTTCCACCAGTACGTGGACTTCGGTTTTTTCGCCGGTTGTGTCGGACATTCAGTCTGTCGTCAGCGATTCCACATGTGCTGGTTATTGGGAAAAAGGCTTAACGCTGTCCTCTAAGCTGCGGCAGAGGTCACGTCGAAGGTTTTCCCGGACGGGGTTTCGGCCTCCTACACTTCCTGTCTGGAAGCATAGGTCCTCCATCACAAGCGCACGTAGTGGCTTGTCTGGGGTTGATCGAGGACTGGCCTACGGGCGTTCGGGTTCCGGCCCCAGTCCTCTTCTGTCCTGTCTCACTCTTGTTCCGTCGTGGGCATTTGTGTTTCACAAGTGCAGAAGCCGTTGTCGGCGTGGTGTTTCCGGTTTTACTGGAAGCATAAGTCCTCCATTTCAAGTACACGTTGCTGTTTTGACTGGAGTTGACAGAGGACTGGCCTACGGGCGCTTGGGCTTCCGGCCTCAGTCTACTCTATGCAACTTTCGCTTCCGTTTTTTTGCGGTTTTGTCTGCTGCATTTCCGGCTCTGTTCGGATACACTTCTCCTCTTCCTGACACTCCTCCGGAGGTCGGTGGGTGAGGAACAGCGGCTGGCCTACGGGCATTTAGGCTTTCAGCCTCAGCCGGGGCAGTCTTCACTTTACCTGTTGGGTGTTGCGTTTACTGCCTATTCAGTTCAGGTGGCCCTGGACGTTTCCCCTATTCTCGACCGTCAGTAGGGGGATGAGTCAGGTCTTTTTCCGGTTGGATGGTTTTCCGGTTTCCGGTCTTCTCATTCATCAGTTTACCACCAGCAGCTGTGACTTCGGTTTGCGTTCGTAGCTGAGCTATTCTGGTTCTCAGTCTTTAGTCAGCAATCGAACACGTTCTGGATTTCCGTCGAAGCTCAAGCTTCGGCTCAGGATTTCCCTTGGGTGCATCGACATTGGTGGCTTCCTTGTTGGTTGACTTTGTTGTCGATGTCGGACTTCCGTTCCGGGAAGATAGGATGTTTTCCTACTTCCGGTTCCTTAGTCACCTTTTGTAGGTACCACGGTTTGAGGTTTTGGCTAGGCCATCTCCTCCCGAAGGTGGTATCTCTACTGTTTTGGTTCTGCCGCTGTTTCTACTATGGTTCAGTTCCGGAACATGCTCAGCCTTGGCTGGCTTCGGCTACACGGGCTTCACCTTTTGTTCCTTCTTGCTTATTCAGCCTTTGGAACTTGCCTCCTTTCTCTACTCTGTTGGCCAGCCCTTGCTAGGGTGAGCATGGAGCAGATGAGGCTGCCCTTCCTTCACTACGCTCGTACGGCGGGTGTCGGCGGGACTCGTTTCTTTCGCTTTCTCAGTTCCCTGAACAGTCAAAGAGAGTCGCTTAAACTTTGCCTGCAGTAGAGATTCAGTCGAATAGAGATCACCAGGTCTCTGACTGCTTTACAAGGGTTGAAGGAAGGTAAGGCTAGCATACTCAGAAACATGCTTAGCAAAAGCATGCTCATTCCTCTGGTTAAGCTAAGCTGGCAGCCAATAGGCAGCCTTGGCCGGGCAACAGCCATTCCACGTTGCGGCGATGGTGGTTGTTGCCTTCCCGTTTCTTGTGGCTTGTGGGGTTCTCTGGCTTCAGGTTACCCCTGTTTGGCCACAAACGTTTGGACTTTGGTCCTTGTTGTCTTTCATCGAGTCGGACTCTGTCTTTCTCTAGTGATCAGACGCGTTCTGGTGTTTCGTCCGAACTTAAGGTACGCTTGAGTTGGCCTCGGAAGTAACATTCAGGTTTTCCTGAGGGGGTATTGTCTTGGACAATGGATGTTGAGGAGTAGTTCTTTGTGGCTTTCCTCCTCTCTCTCAGGTTTTGGCTACTCTTCTCCTTCGGGCAGAGGTTTAGCTAAGGTTCGGTTCCTGTGACTTCAGTCTTGGGCCTTTCCTCTCTTCTTCCTCATCTTAGTATGAGGCGAGTCAGGATGACGTCTGTTGGGTCGGGTTTCCTTACAGTCACCCGGCTACAAAAAGGCAACTTTGTCTAGGGCGGTTGTCCGTTTTTCTCCGCGTTGGACTCTGTCTTCAGACAGGGACAGACGCGCTCTGGGTTTTCTGGCCAAACTCAGGTAGGCTCTTGATTTGGCTAGGAAGTTAACTGCCTGTTTTTTCCCTGAGAACTCTGGTTTCGGGAGTCTTATGGCTGGCTGGCTTCACGGTTACGTTTACCAGTCTTGGTTTTCTGCTTTCGGTTTTTGATTCACTCTCGATTACCTTCAAGCAGACTGTTTTGGGAACATTCTGGCTTTTAGCCATTTTGTTTATGGTTGCCAGTCACATCGGTTTTTGACCACCGTGGGTCCTCACTTCCGGTAGCTTACGCACAGTCGTAAGTGGCTGCTGTCGGGTGCTACCTCTCTCCCTGCGTTCGCAGGGACTGGTAGGGGATAACTGGCGACCTTCTATTTGTGATTGGTCACTCTTATTTTGAGCTGACTTCTTTCTCACAAGCCTTTTGGGCTTTACTACATCCCAAGGTTTGCAGACTTTGGCATGGTTGTCTTAAGGTCACCGCGGGGGTTCGTCCTTCTCAGTTGAGGGGACAACCTTACGCACGGATCTTCTCAGGACATTAGCATTTCCTTCCAATAAAAGGGGGGGGGGAAGCTTGTCTTTCCCTTGGCTCGCCAGGGTTATTATCCAAGGCTTGGGTCTATTCCTGTGCTGTTTTTTACGGCTAGGAGATTGGAAGAAGTGCTGAGCACAGCTTTCTGGATCTCTGAGGTTGTCTCTTTCGCTTTTCGCCTGAGATACTTCTCGGCTGTCAATCAGGACTTTCCTTGGTTCCCTCACTGCCTGTTGGCAGTGGGCCAGCCCTGGCAAGGGCTTTTGAGTGGGTTAGTTTTTCTTTCCCACTGGGACCGCCCTGATTCTTTGGCAGCGGTCCAGGTTTTTGGCAAGGTTTTTTGAGTGAGTTAGATTTTTCTTTCCCACCGCCTTGTTGTTGTAATCTGCTACATGTGATTCGGAGTAGGAATATGTAATTTAATCGAAAATTTTATTGTAAATTTTCATTTAATAAATATACCTACCCGAATCACATAGTATATTCCCTCCCGCCAACCCCGCTTTTGATTTGGAGAATTTATTCTTTAGGTCGAATGATAGGAACCACGTGTTCAGTAGCAGTAGTGACATGGCATGCACGAGGGGAGGTAACTCCCCGGGTGTATGGGCATTACCATGGCTACGTTTACACTTTTGTGGTTGGGGTTGCTTCCCTTAGACGGTTAGCCTGTACAGAACCTAGCATCTCCGATTGTGTCAATGCTACATGTGATTCGGGTAGGTATATTTATTAAATGAAAATTTACAATAAAATTTTCGATTTTAATAATGTTCTTCTGAAGTAATAGTTTACAGGATTATTCAGTCCTGTGTTTTGGCTTTTTCTCTCCAAAACATGTAATAGTTTACAGGAGTATTCAGTCCTGTGTCTTGGCTTTTTCTCTACAAAACATGTAATAGTTTACAGGAGTATTCAGTCCTGTGTCTTGGCTTTTTCTCTCCAAAACATGTAATAGTTTACAGGAGTATTCAGTCCTGTGTCTTCGCTTTTTCTCTCCAAAAGATCCAGTAGTCTCCAGAAGCTTTCATAATCATATTTATGCGTTATTGTCTTCTCAGCCAATATTTTTCAATGAGTGTTCATTCCTTTGCCTCCCCCCCGCGGGTTAGGGGGAAGAATTTACCCAATGCTCCCCAGCATGTCGTAAGAGGCGACTAACGGATTCTGTTTCTCCTTTTACCCTTGTTAAGTTTTTCTTGTATAGAATATAGTCAATTTTTGTAAAGATTTTAGTCAAGCAGTATGTAAGAAATGTTTAGTCCTTTGTACTGGAAACTTGCATTCTCCGAGTAAGGTCATATATTGTACTAGGTTGCAAGCCCCTGGAGCAAATTTTTGATTAGTGCTTTTGTGAACAAGAAACAATTGACAAGTGGCTCTATCCCATCTCCCCCCTTTCCCCGTCGCGATATAACCTTCGTGGTTGAAAACGACGTTAAACACCAAATAAAGTAAAGTAAATTCCTTTGCCTTAACATTGTATTGCATTCGACAGCATGAAATGAACAGCAATTTATGGATAAGCAGGATGTTCCTTTGAGGGAGTGGAGATGGATTTTGGATCGTTACATCTGTTTGATCTGTTTGTACAATGATCCATTTTAAGACTCCCTCCACACGCCCTCCACTTTTAAGATAGCATGTTCCCAAGCATTCTCTTCATAATATCAGTAAATTGACTTCGATTTTAAACCTAGATTGTTGAGCCATTTTTGACTCACATGCGAAGCAAAAGTGAGTCTATGTACTCACCCGAGTCGTCCGTCCGTCTGTCCGTCCCGGCGTCCGTCCGTCCGTCCGTCCGGAAAACTTTAACGTTGGATATTTCTTGGACACTATTCTGTCTATCAGTACCAAATTTGGCCTGATGGTGTATGGTTACAAGATCTCAAAAAACATGTGCGGCAACTTGACCTCACTTCAAGTTCAAGGTCACAGGGGCCGTAATTGTCTTAAAAACGACCATTTTTCACATTTTCGCATTTTCTCTGAAGTTTTTGAGATTTAATACCTCACCTATATATGATATATAGGGCAAAGTAAGCCCCATCTTTTGATACCAGTTTGGTTTACCTTGCTTCAAGGTCAAGGTCACAGGAGCTCTTCAAAGTTGGATTGTATACATATTTTGAAGTGACCTTGACCCTGAACTATGGAAGATAACTGTTTCAAACTTAAAAATTATGTGGGGCACATGTTATGCTTTCATCATGAGACACATTTGGTCACATATGATCAAGGTCAAGGTCACTTTGACCTTATGAAATGTGACCAAAATAAGGTAGTGAACCCCTAAAAATAACCATATCTCATGGTAGAAAGAGCCAATAAGCACCATTGTACTTCCTATATCTTGAATTAACAGCTTTGTGTTGCATGACCTTCAAGGTCACATGTATTTTGGTAGGAAAAATGTGTAAAGCAGTTCTTAGTGTATGATGTCATTGCTAGGTTTAGCTGAAGGTCAAGGTCATGTAAAGGTCAAGGTCAAGCATGTGAGTCGTATTGGCTTTGCCCTTTTTGTTTAGGGTTGTGCTGTGTTTGTGTTGTGTTCTCATGTGATCAATGGTAGACCTTATTTTGAGTTACTGACTTTTCATCAGAAAACAGCACCGGCAGCAGAACCAGTGCCGGTGTCAACACCGCCAGTGGTAACGTTACAAGCGCCAGCCCCCACCCCCACCCCCTCCTTCACCCTGGCCCAGGGGGGTGGAAGCACAGAAACACTCCTGGCACAGCAACAGTTGTTGCTTCAGCATCAGATCCTACAAGTACAGATGAGCATGAGGTACGTGTGGGCGTTGCAAGATTGGAAGCCAGCTGTGAAGTCTTGGATGTAGCGTCGCTTGTTCAATTTCAAAAGATAGCGAGAGTGAATCTTTTGAGATTGAACAAGCAACGGCTAAGCTTCGTCTTCATTTTCTCATTCTAAGTTTTGTTTGTGTGTTCTTTTTCTTTGAAGAGAATTCGGTTAAAGTTTCGTGAATGCTTAGTATTGTCGTTTGACTCGTTCATTAAAAGTTCCATATATCAACCCCTCTTGTTGGCTCACGAAGTGTAGCCTATGCGATCGTAACTTTGTCTGTCTGTGCGTTTGTGCGTGTGTGTGTGCGTGTGTGTGTGCGTGTGTGTGTGTGTGTGTATGTCTGTGGTAGAAACTTTAACATTTCCGAGTCTATGTGTGAGTGGTTATCCAAGACTATGGATAAAGCTCGCATAAGATTACGTCACGGTCAAAAGTGTTTGACGTCAATTAATGCATCATGACGGCATGCCTCCCTGTAGTCTTTCTCTCTCGCGTGGTGTGTGTGGTCTCGGTCATTGTTATTTTGAGCGGGCCGAGACTATTTGGCAGTCGTGTCCCTGTAAGTAGGCTACATGCAGACAGACAGATCTAGATCTAGTGTCTCTCTTTCTTGCACAGTGTCACCTAAGCTTACTGTGTGTGTGGGTGTGTATGTGTGACGGAGTGATTGAGTTTGTGTTACTGTTTCTTCTTCTTCTTCTTTCTTGATGTGGACTGGGTTCATCCGAACGTCTGTAGTCCATTTAAAAATAGTTCAAACGTCTGTTTGTCTATTTCTTACGTGAGCCTTGAAGGCTTCGCCTCTTGTTTTTACATTCTTCTTGTAAGTAAGAAAAGACCAATGCATGCCATTTTTGCTTGCCTGTCAACCACTACGTTGAATGTTTCAGGCAACTACAGATGCAAACACTAGCCGGGCTACAGGAGCAAGAAACATTCAAAGCACTGGACCCCCCCCAACAGCAGCAACTCAGCCTGCAAATGATGCAGTCCAACCCCCTTGTGCTGCAGCACATGCAGCAGCTGCAGCAGTTACAGGCCCTGCAGCAACACTCCCAGCAGCAGCAAACATCTCAGGGACAGAGTCAGCCAACGTCTGCTGCTGCTGCTGCAACCCTTCAGCAACAGACACAACCACCACAGTATGTCTTGGATATTAGGGAGATTTAAAGGACAGCACGTTTCGTTTTGCAGCTCGTTTCGTTTGGTGAATGAGTCACCCCGCGAAACGGAACGTGAAACGAGACGGCATAGGCCGCAGACAAGATTTAGATGTATTCACGTTTCGTTTCGGAATGAAGGAAGGGCGATAAATCTTCAAGTGAAATTATCACGTCTGTCCTCGATCAGAATGGAAAAAAAAACCCTAGGAGGTGGTCCAGAATCGGGCATACTTTGATTATTTTCAGTCCAAATAAATCACACAGACTTTGTTTATGAGTTGTTCTTCAGTACTGGTGACAGAAAGGGGGAAAAGTGGTCAAAATTCAAATCTCTAGTTTTGTTTTTGAAATATTGCTTTTCATAAAGCAGAAATACTGTAGTATCTGTTGTACATAAGAAAAAATCACTGGTTCACATGGTTCCTACATAATCTAACTTTTAAAGCTGGTTCTTGTGTGTCTGTGTGTATGTTTGTATGATGACGATAGGACCCGAAACGGCTGCACGGACTGAGACAGGAATTTCAGAGAATGTTCTTTGCCACTCGAGTCGTGTCATAAGGTACTTTTGGAATAGCAAATTTGAAAGGATTCTTCAAAAAACGGCGGAAAACATTATATACCCTGTAAGCTATCGAGGATCCTCCCCGTCTGGGCTGTCAAAACATGGTCTTGTTAAAAGACGTTTTCAAATGCGGTTAACGGGGAGATACACTCGAAGCACATTTAGCGAAGTTATGTTGCCAAATCATCAAAGATCAACATTTCACTACACGGATCGATGCACACAGTCGAAATAGATGTGACTTTCACACGACCGAAGACTAGCAGACGACAAGATCTAAATATTTAGATCAGTGTAAGAGCAATCCGTTGAAGAACAGTTACTCCGCTTATTCGTCTTCAGTTAAGCTTATTTCCCCTGCCATAAGTTTCCTTGCAGATCTGCAGTCGCGTAGTGAAATGAACTAGTGTCATCGGAAGATTCTTCTCAGTCAATGATCAAAGCACAGTAAGTTCTATGCTGACAAAAGTCACTTTCGGACAACACGACGATTGACTTAATTTATGAGCCCAAAGGTAACAATATCGACAAGAATGTACGCATTTGACATTAAATGAAACATTCATAGACAGTTTCCAACTCACCAGATCTGCCAAAGAGCCGTCATTCGTGAAAAAACGATGATTTTAATCAGACAGGTATCGGAAACAAGCCTTGGTCACCTGCGTTATTCCTTCCAAGGCGACATGACGGCGCCACATTTGTTTGTTTATGGCTGTTTATCGCGAAACAACACAGTTGAAATTTGTGTGTAAAATACCACAAATTTGTGGTGAATCAGTTCGTCATCTGCGTTTCGATTGTAATTAAGTCAGATTGGAGTTACTTTGAATCGAAGGCGAGGGTAACCTGCGTTATTTGTGGGACATCGTGAACAAATTTGATTGCAATATTTTATACAGAAAGTAAATTTCAATGATTCTGGCTCAGACTTGTAGATCTGTTATGCAGTGTGTTGGTAGTGTATCTGCTTTTCTGCTATGAAGCTCATTTGGAGTGATACGCTGATCGAAGTGGGGTACCCTATGTGGGACATCAGCCGTATGCAGATTACGCCTCAGAACACTCTCGCATTTCACAAAGACAACAATAATTTGCAACATTTCAAGAACTGCATCAGTTTTATTAGATACTATTTCAACAACAACAGCCCAAACACGACTATTATCAACAACACAGAACGGGAGGTAAGTCTTCAAAGACGCACCAAGTGTGCCATCCCGTTTTTGGACGCCATTTTTGCTGGCATTTTCACAGTAAATCTTAATATTTCCATATCTATTGAATGATTTTGGTATTTTCTTTGATTGTGCCGATTCTCCTATCTCTCTGGCATGTACTGGGTGCTTTGTGACCAGTTTCTCCCCTAGACTGTATTGAAAAATGTGTCCGTGTGAGCTGACCCCCACTTGTGACCAGTAGCAAAGAACAACTCTTATACAAAATCACATACGAAGCCAGAATAAAAATTCGATGCGATGACCTACTTCTGCTTCGCCATTTGCTTTCTCACCATGAAGTTGGATAAATGTACCAGGATCAGCACCCTTCAAAATATTTCAGTTCACAACAGTTGTCTACCTCCAATGAACACATTCTCAGCGCTGAAAGACTGTGAAAGGGTTGATGAATCTAGCAATGCATAAAATGGCCAACAAATAAAACTGTTAGTGTGCAAAAATACTCACAAAAGTTGACGAAATATTGTTCGTTTTTTGGGGGTGGAAAACGTGACTGCGTTTTGACGTTCCACGTTCCGTTTCAGTTGACCTTCACCTTTCCAGCGAGAGACCCCCGAAATGATGACGTTTACCACAACTTCAAAACGAAACGTCCCGACGTTTCGTTTATTAAATCTCCCTATTGTTGGAAGTGTTTCGTTTAATGGTGTCCCGGGGAAGAAAGTTAGTTTTATGGTATTTTGGGATGAAAGTTACTACTGGGAATCAGGAATTTCTGTATTATACGACTCCCTGATTTCCTAAGAATCCCGAATGGAAAGTTGTGTACAAAAACTTTAAAAAGCTGAGCTTCATTTGACAATCCTGGAACATTTTCCAGATTTTAAGTTTCATACCTGTCTTTTCCCCCGAAAGCAGCGTATGGCTGCCTGAATGGCGGGGGAAAAACGGTCATACACGTAAAATCCCACTCGTGCAAAAACATGAGTGAACGTGGGAGTTTCAGCTCATGAACGAAGAAGAAGAAGAAGATAACTGTCATTTGTATTTCTTTGAGATGACAAAAAGCTCCTTGCCAAGGGCTGTGGTTCTACTGGCATATGGGTGCGTCTCAGAATCTCGTCCTCTGTTTGTGACATTATCACCAAAAGTAAAATCTTCCCAGAAAACGTTGATAATACTATTTACACACTTCTCAGGGTGTACCTTTTCAGTTTAAACAAGAAAAAATATAACATTGCCTTTAGTTTGCCATATATTGAGCATTATTTGGACCATGTGTGCAAAATCACCCGTGTAACATGGAAACAATAAAAGACAAAAAAACTGCATTTATAAGGCTGAAAACGACTTTTATTCAGTTATTATTGTTGAATCACAAGCCATTATAGAGTTCAATATGAAATGACTACATGCAAACAACAAAATAATGTTTTTTTCAAAGTTCCATGCATTCGTCAAAATTTCAATACAAAAATGAAAATTAATTAATGATATCCTGATCAGAACATGTTGATACATGGCATTCATTCAGTCTTATTGACACTTAACCTTCACAATAGCATATATACAAAGATTTGTTGCTCTAAGACAAAATGTTAGAAAGTTATCCCAAAAGAATGCAAAATGGTCACCGATGTAACATGGAAACATCACTTTTGTAACAAAGAAACGGTTATGCTTTTTCCCACAAACTTTACTAAATGAAGCTGATTTTGCAACCAGATTCTTGTTAGGTAAAATGCCAAACACTAAAACAGGAACAGAAAGAAAAAAAGCTGGACAAAATCAAGCAAACTTTGCCCCAAAAAAGAGAAACATTAATGAAAAGTTCATCACCGACGTAACTCGGAAACGAACAACCAGACATGTATTATAAGGTTTGACATGAAGAATGCAAATGTTCAAAAGTGGTTCATTCAATTGTTAAGACAATAAACCAAAGGCATTGGTTACATATAGAACAGTTGCCACTTGCAGTTAATTAATATATTTTAAAAGAAATAATGCCCCCTGGCATTGAAGGTGAGGTCACGAATCATGGTTGCATCAGATGTAGGGACTAAGGAAATATCATCGATCCCTGGAAAGCAATAGTAGTTCCCCTCCGGTTTCCTTCGAAGGAACGTTACCACCAGTTCATCAGGTCGAATCTCTTGCACCTGAAACATGCAAGTACCTGCGATTTCAACTAAAGATTGATGCAATATGTGTACTAGTTTCACTAACATGAATTTGTTTAATGTCTATCAAGATTTTGATGCATCCACATTCACTGGCTAAAAACAAAATAAAGTAATTATTTTGTTCAGACTTACCATTCCATTGAACATACAACTTTTACAATTAAAGAAAACATTGACACTTACCGTTCCTTTAAATGGATTTCGGAAATTTAATTTTGATCATAATTTTTTATATTTTTAATTTTCAGAGCTTGTTTTTAATCCAAATATAACATATTTATATGTTTTTGGAATCAGGAAATGATGTAAAATAAGATGAACGTAAATGTGGATCGTTTTATATAAAAAAAAAAATTATCAAAAATTTTCAGATTTTTAATGGCCAAAGTCATTAATTAATTTTTAAGCCACCAAGCTGAAATGCAATACCGAAGTCCGGCCTTCGTCGAAGATTGCTTTACACAAATTTCAATCAATTTAATTGAAAAATGAGGGTGTGACAGTGCCGCCTCAACTTTTACAAAAAGCCGGATATGACGTCATCAAAAGTATTTGTCGAAAAAAAGAAAAAAACGTCCGGGGATATCATACCCAGGAACTCTCATGTCAAATTTCATAAAGATCGGTCCAGTAGTTTAGTCTGAATCGCTCTACACACACACACGCACAGACAAACAGACACACACACACACATACACCACGACCCTCATTTCGATTCCCCCTCTATGTTAAAACATTTAGTCAAGTTTTGACTACGTGAAATCGAAAGAAAAACTATTATTAACAAATGTTTAGCCTAATTTTTCACTTCATAGAATATCATAGCAGCAAAAACTCACCTTTTCTTAAGAACCTTGGGTGTTGATCACTGTCGTAACAAAATCACAGACTTCGGAAACATTCTCGAAATCTTTCTTCGCTGCTGGAAGCTGAACTATTTCTCTCTGTAACTGCGCATGCGTAGTCACCCGCACCTCTAAGTCACTACGCGCAAAATAGTTCTAATCTTTCTTCAAAACTCTGAACATTATTTGCAAAACCGTTCACCATCGTAACGGAATTTTGAAGAAGCATGTCATATTACGCAACTTTCAACTTAGTTTGCAGATGCAATTTTGAGACAATAATACTTAAATAACATTTAACTTAGCGAGTTTCTATGCCCTTTCATGTCAAGATCGTGTTGAAGATGAATATGCAAATTCTAAAGTTCAAATTTAGGACTTGTTGCTGTTGCACGCGTGTGGAAACCTATGTTACGACAGTGATGACAAACTTTCAAGCGATTAATTTCGTTTAAAAAAACAATTCTGTGGACAAAATAACATTTCAACTGTCAAGTACACTTAAACCAAACACACATAACAAAAATAGCAGTCCTTGGACATTCTAAACGATTCTTGTAGTGAGGTACAAAACTAGTTGATGGTTCATGTCACAGATCAGACCTCCATTTTTCACGCATTTAATCATTTCTTTCGCAAAACAACCTTCATAATAATCATGCAAAATACTCAGTTTTGTTTGTACTATTTCTTTATTCATTTTACTTCTCAAAAATACCAATATCATGATTTAAAATTCAGTATGTTTCAATTGTGGGCTAATTTGATTATGGCACACACAAAAGGATCAGTTTCTGAGACGCACCCATATACACTGTACCTGATCATCTTTAAAAAAAACCACCTGAAAGTTTGACCTAAGATGACTGCTGAGGTGTAACCAACGTTTCTTTGACGAAATGCCAGTTTTCAGAGATGTAGGAACAGTCCCTTGCATAGTTATCAAGGAAATCACACATTGAGACAACATGCTTCTGAAGATGAACATAGTTGTCTGAAGATGTTTCAGAAGAGACCCCCCGCGGGTTAGGGGGAGTCCCATATTGGTTGGGACGAGAAAGAATTTACCTGATGCTACCCAGCATGTCGTAAGAGGCGACTAACGGTTCTGTTTCTCCTTTTACCCTTGTTAAATGTTTCTTGTATAGAATATAGTCAATGTTTGTAAAGATTTTAGTCAAGCAGTTTGTAAGAAATGTTAAGTCCTTTGTACTGGAAACTTGCATTCTCCCAGTAAGGTCATATATTGTACTACGTTGCAAGCCCCTGGAGCAATTTTTTGATAAGTGCTTTTGTGAACAAGAAACAATTAACAAGTGGCTCTATCCCATCTCCCCCCTTTCCCCGTCGCGATATAACCTTGAATGGTTGAAAACGACGTTAAACACCAAATAAAGAAAGAAAGTTTCAGAAGAGTTGAAATACTGAGGGCATTATCACTGTTAAGAACTATGGGGTTAGGAAAGAAAAAAAGGAAAGATGTCATGTGAAACCACATGGCTGAATCAGAACACCAGATATGGAATGAGAGACTGTGGGTGAGCAGGACTGGAACAAGATATACAAATGTTCCAACCAGACACGTAAACAAAATCAGAGAGAAATGAAAACAGACCGGTTTCAACATGTTTTTCTCACAACCACCTTCTTCTTCTTCCTGGGCTAGAGTTCCCAGGGTCATCCCTTTTCGGGGATGAGAATTTTGCATGTATGGCCGTTTGTTATACCCTGCCACATGGGCAGCCAAACTCTGACTTCGAGTGATTAAGAGAATATTTATGAATACAGATAGATTACAGGGCTTGAAGGCAGAAAACAGTGCAGATAAAAAGCAAGACAAGAGACAGAAGATGAGAAACAAGGAGAAAGGATAGACAGTGGGAACATTGTTGCCCTGTGTTGCCAGCCAGGGGGTAGCCTATTTCAATCCGCGGGCTACCCTCGCGGTACTCGCAACCATCATTTTAACAACGCCATTGTTTTGTGTGGTTACAGGTCTGGAGTGGACGTTTCACTGTCGGCATCCTCTCCCATCTTCAATCGTTCCGTCTCACAGCCACCCCCTACCAATGAAGGTCAAGGTGACATTCCATCCATCTGGGGCACAGCGCCTCCTGCAGGTTATTCCTTGCTCCCTTATTGTCCCCACGGCAGACAATCTAAATTGCACAATTTAAATTCGGTTGTTAGCATGAATCTGAAACAGATATATATTGCTGTCTTTCCAAAATCAAGAAAAAAAAGGTAAGCTTACGGAATGATTAATTATCAATAAAACATGATTAGAATTAATATTTTCTTCTGTCTATGATTAAACATTCCATAAACTTACCTTTCTTGCATTTTAATTTAACCCCTTCACTGCCCACCCCGTATGTAATACGTGGTCATTTTTGGTTTGTCGTACGCCCATTACCGTATCTCATACGTGGGATTTGTGTCACCAACATTTCAGGACATTTCTGAAAACTAAATGGGAGGTAACCACTGTCCAAGTACTTGTAGGGGTTCTAAACACAGTTCTTTCCCATAGACCGTTCGGATAAGTTACTAAAGTTGCTACCACGTTCTACCACGTGTTGAAAACTGTGTTAGCATTCTCGCCATTCACAAAGGCGGCTGAAAGTCGGACCTCAACTCGTAGACCTGTTTTCAAGCGATACAGTGTTCTGGAAGCTCTACAAGAAGTGATTTATGGATTACCACACAGAAGAATACTTTTATGGGCTGTAATGCGAGTACCTGATGTTTGACACCAGTTTTAGCAGTGTTTTGTGTGGTTTTACCGTTACGTGCTGCAATGTGTGTCACTGTGTGTGTGTAAGTCCGGAAACTGTAATTTTTGATGAAAATGGTCATTATATCAATTTTTACTATAACAATCACAAAGTCCAATGATCATGTCATCCTATAATAGCCAAGGGTATAAGCAAAACACATGCCAAAGATCTAAGAGATATCTCAATAAATGATCGAGCAGTGAACAGATTAGTGAACCTACCGAAGAAAGCAAAATTTTGCCCTGGCACACAGCAATACCAAAATGCTGTTATACTGTGGCAGTGAAGAGGTTAATTTTGTTTACTTATTGTCCTTTGGGATATGCTGGGCGCAAAACCTGGGGATTGCATGAAGCGATACCGTACTAACCTGTCTGTAGCCAGTTTCAGTATTGCATGGGTGTTACTCTTCTGGCTTTTGCTGGATTTCCGGTTTTTGAAAAAATCTGAAGCCGGAAATTCCGGTTTTCCGGGTTTTCAAAACAAAAAACAAAAAAAAGCTTCGTTTCGCTAAGTTGAAATAACGAGCAGCGGTTCCGATCCGACTTTTGACACCGGTTCGCGTGCTTTCTCGGTTCGCTCCCTTGGATTTGCCGCCATCTTGCTTATTATGATTTGGTTTCGTCGGTGTCCAGAAACTTTCTTTCAAACTTGAGCATTTTGGACCCCTGCCTTTCAGGTTTTTTGATTTTTCCCAGTAACACCCATGTTGCAGAGAAATTAAAGCATAGGAATGTAAATGAGTTGCTAACATGATCCATGGCCATATACAGCATGGGTTGTTGGACATTTCTGAACAGAAAATACCAGTCTTTTTCTGTCCTTAAAAAAACCCAAAGAAAGCTCCAGAAGGGCTCAAAATCCTTTTTGAAATGTCCTCTTGAGCCTGGTATGAAATAATTGTGAAGTGCAGGGTGGGTTATGAGCCTCTTGTATTTAGATCTATTTTTGGACAGGTCTGCTTTGGGGACACAAGTGTAAGGATACAAGTGGGAGTGGAAGAAACTATTGCTCAATGCCTGTGGGGTCACAGTTTTCCTGCATGCGTGTGTATGTGCATGCGTGCGTGTGGGTAGAATGAACAAGTTTACCTCTCATTTTCAGGGAGTGGGAAGGATAAGAGTTTAGAAAAATTTGACAAAACAAAGGGAGTTGAGGGTGTTGCATGTGGTTGGAGCTGGCTTGACGGGCGCTGTGGCGGGGTGGTAAGACGTCGGCCTCTTAATCGGAAGGTTGAGGGTTCGAATCCTGGCCGCGGCCGCCTGGTGGGTTAACTGTGGAGATTTTTCCGATCTCCCAGGTCAACTTATGTGCAGACCTGCTAGTGGCTTATCCCCCTTCGTGGGTACACGCAAGCACAAGACCAAGTGCGCACGGAAAAGATCCTGTAATCCATGTCAGAGTTCGGTGGGTTATAGAAACACGAAAATACCCAGCATGCTTCCTCCGAAAGCGGCGTATGGCTGCCTAAATGGTAATACACGTAACATTCCACTCGTGCAAAAACAGGAGTGTACGTGGGAGTTTCAGCCCACGAACGCAGAAGAAGTTGGAGCTGGCAGCATAGAATTTGGTGTGATGAAATGTTGAATGCAATGTGTTGATGCTGGTCTTGTTGCAGGGAATTGGTCAAACTGACAGCCGGGCAGTGTGTGTGATGAAATGTTGAATGCAATGTGTTGATGTTGGTCTGGTTGCAGGGAATTGGTCAAACTGACAGCCGGGCAGTGTGTGTGATGAAATGTTGAATGCAATGTGTTGATGTTGGTCTTGTTGCAGGGAATTGGTCAAACTGACAGCCGGGCAGTGTGTGTGATGAAATGTTGAATGCAATGTGTTGATGTTGGTCTGGTTGCAGGGAATTGGTCAAACTGACAGCCGGGCAGTGTGTGATGAAATGTTGAATGCAATGTGTTGGTCTGGTTGCAGGGAATTGGTCAAACTCACAGCCGGGCAGTGTGTGGGAGCTGGAAAACACACAGGTGCCTCAGACCGTCAAATCAGATATGGAGAAACTCAGACAGGTCAGTGTTAGTTTTAAGGATGCGATTTGTATGATGATCTGCGCTACATAAGCTTTATTTCTATGAATCAGAACCCATTTTGATGTATAAATTACAGACATTTTTTAGCGTCGGGGCAAACTCTCCCCCAAGTAAGCGTTTTCATTTCTACCCCGGTCTCATCCCTGTAGTTTGCGTTGTCCCTGAATAATAAAATTTACAGCAGTTGGTGTCCTGGGTATGCAGCTTTGTCTGTGCTATTGTGTGCGTAATTGTGTTTGAAAAGGTAAGGGAAAGTAAATGATGTTTTCAAGGGACACATCTGCTAAACTTGATATCCAGAAATCTGAACAATTTAGGTCTTGAAGAAGAAGGTGTCTTAAAAAGGAGATACATTTTACTGACATGATGAGAAAGTCTGAGAAAAGGTTGACGAGAGTCTTAAATTGGAGGAGAGTCTTGACTGTATTAACACCGCCATTATCTTCCCTTTCCAGGAAAAAGAAGCAGAATTTGCTAGAATGCTGGAAGCAGAGAGAAAGCGGCAGGAAGAGATCCAGAAACAGCAAGATGAGTTACGACGACAAACAGAGGCCCTGCAGAGGGAGAGGGAACGCATGGAGAAAGAGAAAGACGAACTGGAAAGACAGAGGCAGCTCGATTTACAGGTAAGGGGAAAGAGAAAGAGAGGAGAGAGAGTGAGAAAGAGATAGTGGGTGAGTGAGTGCTAACAAATGCGTGAATGAGTGTTAAAAATGTGTGTGCAAGATGTCGGCAAGAATGCTTTAATTATGCAAGGAACGGTAGTAAGCCTGATTTCAAGATTATATTGCTGTTACTCAGAAGCAGTACTGAACTCTGTAGAAGGAGGGGGGGGCGGCGGTTAATAAAGCACTCACGTAGAGTGACTTTGCACATAAATTGTTTACAGAGAGTGGAAGAAACTCGAAGACTCGAAGGGGAGGAGCAGAAGAGAAGACAAATGCAAGAAGCAGAGGAGGAAAGATTGCGACACCAAAAAGTCGCCAGGCAAAGGCAAGCGGAGGAACAGCGAAGGAAGGAAGAGGAACAGAGAATGAGAGACGAAGACCAGAGAAGGGAGGAAGAACTACAAAAGAGGCAGGAAGAGGAAGAAAGAAAGACAGAAGAGATGAGGTATGCGGGTTCAATTGAAACAAGTTTTGGTGTATTTACACCCCCGGTATAGGGGTGTGTATAGGTTTCACTCGATGTGTTTGTGTGTTTGTGGCGGTATTTGTGTGTTTGTGTTCGCAAGTAGATCTCAAGAATGAACGGACCGATCGTCACCAAACTTGGTGAACAGGTTCTATACATTCCTGAGACGGTCCTTACAAAAATTGGGACCAGTCAAACACACGGTTAGGGAGTTATTGGTGGATTAAAATTATACAACGACTTATAGACGGACACCCCCGTTGGTCAAAGGGAAATAACCTTCTCAGTTGGTGGCAGTGAGAATGGTTATTTCCCTTTGACCAACGGGGGTGTTTTTCCTATCAGAGGAATTTCTTGTTTATTCTGCTTTTGTGAATTGAGGAGTTTCTGGAGGACAAATTACTTTTTCATTTGATTTGATGTCTGTATGGGCACCTTTAGGGGGATTCATTGAAAAGCAGAGAAGAGCAATTCTGATATATTGAAAATGCAAATTTCAAGAATGACCTTTTACTTTCTGATGCCTATCTGTCTTACTGTATTTCTTTCCGTATTGCATTGTTTGTTTTGTATCGTTTGGGTTTTATTTTAATGAAATAAGATCAAGCCCAAAAATGCACTTCATAATATTTTTTCATGTAGCACAATAACTGCGAAGACTTCATTTAAACAATATTTCAGCGTTCTCCTTTCATTCATTTCAGGCGGAAGAGAGATGCAGAAGAGAAGGCACTAGAGGAACTGAAACGCATGGAAGAGACACGACGACAACAGGAAGGAGAGAAACAGAGACTGAGAGACGCCGAGAAGCAACAACAGGAAGCAGAGGCTCAAAGAAAACAGGTGAATAGATTAGTACCAGATGACTGATCACACTGGCTATTTGTTAAGTATTGTTACCAACCCACCCCCCACTCTCCCACTCCCACACCCTGTTAAAGGCACACATTTGAGGACTGAGTGGCCGAGTGGTAACGCACTTGCGCTCGGAAGCGAGAGGTTGCAAGTTCGACCCTGGGTCAGGGCGTTAGCAGTTTTCTCCCCCCTTTCCTAACCTAGGTGGTGGGTTCAAGTGCTAGTCTTTCGGATGAGACGAAAAACCGAGGTCCCTTCGTGTACACTACATTGGGGTGTGCACGTTAAAGATCCCATGATTGACAAAAGGGTCTTTCCTGGCAAAATTGTATAGGCATAGATAAAAAATGTCCACCAAAATACCCGTGTGACTTGGAATAATAGGCCGTGAAAAGTAGGATATGCGCCGAAATGGCTGCGATCTGCTGGCCGATGTGAATGCGTGATGTATTGTGTAAAAAATTCCATCTCACACGGCATAAATAGATCCCTGCGCCTTGAGTCCGAGTCTGGAGATACGCGCGCGATATAAGACTTCATATAACAATACAGTTGCGCTCACTCTCTTCCCACACTTTCACATGATGAGACCATCCCTCCGCATGCTCACATACCAAAAACTGTAGCTAATCACCTTGCCACACAAACTAGTCAAAGGAAGTCCTGGTGATTTCGTTTTGTGTTTTTTTGTTTGAAAAAACAACAAAAACTCTCAAACAAAATATCAACTTGTATGTGTGACCAGTTTTCGATTATGTCTCTGGAATTTTGAGATTATGCTGGACATTTTTGGTGAACATGATCCCTTCTAGATGTTCTAATTGCCAGGAAAATGTGATTTTTGACTCACATGCGAAGCAAAAGTGAGTCTATGTACTCACCCGAGTCGTCCGTCCGTCCGTCCGGACGTCCGTCCGGAAAACTTTAACGTTGGATATTTCTTGGACACTATTCAGTCTATCAGTACCAAATTTTGCAAGATGGTGTATGATGACAAGGCCCCAAAAAACATACATAGCATCTTGACCTTGCTTCAAGGTCAAGGTCGCAGGGGCCATAAATGTTGCCTAAAAAACAGCTATTTTTCACATTTTCCCCATTTTCTCTGAAGTTTTTGAGATTCAATACCTCACCTATATATGATACTAGAGGAATACCCGGCTTCGCCGGGGTGAATCGCGAGACAGAGACAGACAGCGTGGCGGTTCATCACAATCACCTCTGCAAGCGAAGTCCTGTCACACGGGATTGAGAATTTTAGAGCTTATTTCTTAGCCCTATATTTTCTGTTGTGGCTTCTCAAATGCCAGAACATACAGACAGACAAAAGCCGCTAGACCCCATCACAAACAGAACTCTACAATCAACAGGTTTTTTCCCACACACACACACAAACACACACACAGAGAAGCCGTATATATATAATATGTATATCTATATCTATAAATATATAGAGATAGGTGAGTGTATTTTTTGCGTGGCTATAAATTGATTCGACCTTTTCACTTTGACAGTACGAACAACTTACGGGTGCAAGGGAAGCGTTCTGGACAGCGCAGTGACATTCTAAAAATAGTACCTCAGAAACGGGAATTTGGGGTGAACGGTGCGACAGAGACAGACAGCGTGGCGGTTCACCACAATCACCTTTGAAAGGCGAAGTCCTGTCAAACGGGATTGAGAATTTTAGAGCTTATTTCTTAGCCCTATATTATCTGCTGTGGCTTCTCACATGCCAGAACATACAGACAGACAAAAGCCGCTAGACCCCATCACAAACAGAACTCTATAATACATAGGTTTTTGCCTACACACACACACAAACACACACACACACAGAGAAGCCGTATATATATACATATCTGTATCTATAAATATATAGAGATAGGTGAGAGTGTATTTTTCGCGTGGCTATAAATTGATTCGACCTTTTCACTTTGACAGTAAGAACAACTTACGGGTGCAAGGGAAGCGTTGTGGACAGCGCAGTGGACAGCGCAGTGACATTCTAAAAATAGTAATAGTAACTTAGAACTGAACGGGAAAGCCACACGAAGGAAGGGAGATAAACGCCAAACACTGGAGAAGATAAGGAAGAGTTACTTATAATGGTGAAATGAACGCAAAAACGAAAATGAGTTCAGCGCTGCGCGCTGAGAGCCCGTGTTGAAATATCTCATCGATGATATTGTGTCCGGGGTGTAGCTGAATACGGTGTCCAAATTTGAAAAAGATCCACCGAGAACTTTGGCGTTGTGATGTGGTGTAGCGGCTATGGTGTGTCGGTATGGGGGCCCGGGTAAGCTGAGGTGGAACCAAAATAGCTGAGGTGGAACCAAAATCGGTTCCGCGCTGCGCGCTGAGAGCACTTGTTGAAATATCTCATCGATGAGGTTGTGTCCGGGGTCTCTCTGAATAAGCCCACCAAATTTGAAGCAGATCCATCGAGAACCTTGGCCGCGCATCGCGCACAGACACACAGACAGACAGACAGACAGACAGACAGACAGACAGACACTAGTCGTATATATATATAGATATAGGGCAAAGTAAGCCCCATCTTTTGATACCAGTTTGGTTTACCTTCCTTCAAGGTCAAGGTCACAGGAGCTCTTCAAAGTTGGATTGTATACATATTTTGAAGTGACCTTGACCCTGAACTATGGAAGATAACTGTTTCAAACTTAAAAATTATGTGGGGCACATGTTATGCTTTCATCATGAGACACATTTGGTCACATATGATTAAGGTCAAGGTCACTTTGACCCTTATGAAATGTGACCAAAATAAGGTAGTGAACCACTAAAAGTGACCATATCTCATGGTAGAAAGAGCCAATAAGCACCATTGTACTTCTAGGTTTAGTTATTTGACCTTGACCCTGAAGGTCAAGGTCATGTAAAGGTCAAGGTCAAGCATGTGAGTCGTATGGGCTTTGCCCTTCCTGTTTTGTCTTTATCCTGACCACATTGCTTCTGACATTCTTTTGGGCAGTACAGCTTAGTCAGATGGACTCGGTGATGTTGTAAAAGAATCCTTAGTATGTATAGGTTACAACACGAGTGGTTTTTTATATGGCTTGTATTTCAGTCAAGACCCAGCGGATGAATATCATCGGGAGACACGAGCCTCCACGAGTGTTGTAATCTGTATATCCCATTCTACCATCAAACACAAAGTGTAGACTACTAGCGGCACTGTTGCGATCTGTGCAGGGTAAAACTGTTGCCAGCGAGACTTAGCCCTTTTGCAACCTTAACTCTTTCAACACGTCCACCCTATGACATGACTATACACTCAGAACGCATGCGCCAAAGCATATAAATAGCCTGCTGACAACCAAAATTGGGACATTTTGAAAAAAATATTGTATTTTGAAAAAAATATTGTAAAAAAACTAGTACATGTGGAGATTTACTTTTTGCACACAATTAAAGAAAGATTTTTCATTGTTTCAGAAATGTACTTTGTATTTGTCAAAAGGCTTGTTGTGTTTGTGTGGTATGCTATTGAAAATGTCAATAAATAGCCTGCTGACAACCAAAATTGGAAAATTTTGAAAAAAATATTGTATTTTGAAAAAAATATTGTAAAAAAACTAGTACATGTGGAGACTTACTTTTTGCACACAATTAAAGAAAGATCTTTCATTGTTTCAGAAATGTACTTTGTATTTGTCAAAAGGCTTGTTGTGTTTGTGTGGTATGCTATTGAAAATGTCAACAATTTAAATAAAAAAAAGTCCAGAGGCACCACATAAATACTACAGACATGTTTGAAAATATGCACAAAATGTTGTTAGTGAATACTCAAAAAAGAATTTACTAACCTGAATGATACAATGAGATGACTGGGTGATGACTATGATGAATATATCCATGTAGAAGAAAAGAAACACTTGCTGTCACAGTATTTACAGTGCCACAGAGCACAGCTCAACGCAAAACGCCACACCACATTCCAGGCACCAGAATCGAGTCCCATTGCGTTGGGTTTTATCCATAGAAGAAAAGAAACACTTGCTGTCACAGTATTTACAGTTTTTGTATAAATGACTTGTTTAGAACTCGGTTTATGCACGGAGAACATCCTTCTTTGTGTGCCACACTTCGAAGCACGGCTCAACACAAAGCGCCACAGCCATGTGGCCACCACCCACCAGAATCGCGTCCGTCCGCTTGCATTGGGTTTTGGCCAAAGTAGCATTGACACCTCGAGCTCTTGATTTGGCTAACTCATTCACCCTCATCACTCACTTATCCATCTATCACAACAACACTGTTTGATGCACACACAGTCACTGCTTTCCTTCTGCACGCCGCTTCGCTTCGCAACAACAACACTGACAACTCGCGACATTTTGGAACGGCCTAAATATGAAACTAAGGCATGGGTTGGTCCCGTCAATGACCTGTAGTATCCAAACTAACCAATGAAATCAACTGTTCTGGGAGTTATTTGTCGCGTATGATAATGCAGCCGACCTCTCAACCTATCACGTGGGTTTTCGTATGGAAAATCCCCAGCGTGGTATTTTCCACTTCCAACGCTACTATTATGGCGATGTGTGGCGAAGTGACTCATGCACCGTACGCACGGATTCTGGCGCCGTGCTGACAACGGCATGATCAGTCAACGCTTGTATTCGGGCGGCGCGTCGCGAAAAAGTTAAACTAAGTGACCGTCGCTGAAAAAATAAAACGAATGAGTGCATCGATAAGTACGCGGTAACACTACTTTCAGACCATTTAAAAGCTTTAAGTAAAGGTTCATAAGTTGCAAGAAAGTAATGAAGTCGAATAGAAATTAATTTAGTTGAAGCGCACAATTCTTTTGTTTTGCGTTTCAGGTCGGCAGAACGGGCGAAACGGGTTTGGGACCCATTTGGCTTACTCGATTCAGAATTGATTCCACGTTGTTTTTCTCGAACGTGTGTAATTAGGCTTATTGACAGAGAAGCAAATCTTAGGGAACAAATATGTAGGTTTAGATTTAACCATTTGCTCCCTATTTGAAATGTATCTACGTGATAAACTGTTTTGCGAGTGTGTTTGCATGGATGAACTTAAACTGGTATGGGTGAGAGGAAAACGCGACCGACACGTCTGTCACCGCCGATTGATTGCATTTTGAAGGAATATGACTGGATTACGGAAAAATATGTGGACTTACTGCAGAGCCAGGCAAAAGAGTAGACTTGCTCGCAAAACACGTGAAACAGGCGATGTTTGATAGCTGAAGGCGCACACCAAAACACACTGCCGACAGATTCTCAAAAGTCGTCTGCTAACGATGCAAGGGGAGGGTACTCGTGTTTTTGTTTTGGTTCGCTAGCATCTGGTTATCTTGTAAGTTGAATGTTCGTTTTTTTCGACCTGCATTGCTTTCATAATGAAAGAAACTTTTGCTTATTGCATCTCATACATCAGATCAGTTCTGAGATTCATTTTTGCGTGCAACTGATATGGTTTTCTGAGCCGTGCAATACGATTTTAGAACTTCATACAAATGTGTCACATTGTTCGGCGCGAGGTCAAAGGTCGGGAGGAAAGTAGTCCTTTGCCCAAATCGGAATCTGCACTATCATATATTTTTTGGAGTCCATGATGTATTTATTGAGCTATAAAAATACAACATATATACCCATACTGAAGTAACAGAGACAAAGAAGGGAGGTCATGGGATATATATATATACACTCTGTTTTGTTAACAGCAACAAGAGTTCCAGAGGCAGCAGCAGGAAGCCTTGAAGAGACTTCAACAACAGCAAGCTATGCAAAACATACAGGTAAGACCAAAACAAAACAAAAGTCTGTTTACGGTATCCCGACCAACCCTTTTTTTTCGCGCGACCCTGGACTTTTTTTTTTGGCATTTGGGGGAGAAAATAAAATCTTTGTTTTTGGGCAAAATAACTTAAAAATATGGGTTTTTTTGAGAGAAAAAAAGAGAAAAAAATCCCGACCTACTGACCCTATTTTTTTTGCCTATGTTACCGTAAACAGACTATTTTTTGTGCGTGGCCTAAACAAGCTTTATGTGCTGTTCTTTCACTTCTTTTTTTTCAATGAAAATAAGTTTGTGTTTCGTCAGTGTCTTTGTGTAGAAGGAGGAAAATGTACAGTCATAGCAACCATTATGTGCTGTTCTTTCACTTCTTTTTTTTCAATGAAAAGAAGTTTGTGTTCCGTCAGTGTCTTTGTGTAGAAGGAGGAAAATGTACAGTCATAGCAACCAAGTTTTTCTTGAAAGTAATGTTGGGTGGAAAAAGTTCGACACATTTCATTCATGGTAAAGTGGTACACAGCACTTTTTATCATACATGCATCATTACCTGGGTTCTATTCAGCAAGGGATGAAAAAAATGCATGAAAGTCTTCACATGTTGTTTCATTTTTGAAACTTGAAAACTTTCCTTTTTTATATTTATTTTAACATCGAGGGGGAATCGAAACGAGGGTCGTGGTGTATGTGCGTGTGTGCGTGTGTGTGTGTGTGTGTGTGTGTAGAGCGATTCAGACTAAACTACTGGACCGATCTTTATGAAATTTGACATGAGAGTTCCTGGGTATGAAATCCCCATACGTTTTTTTCATTTTTTTGATAAATGTCTTTGATGACGTCATATCCGGCTTTTCGTGAAAGTTGAGGCGGCACTGTCACGCCCTCATTTTTCAACCAAATTGGTTGAAATTTTAGTCAAGTAATCTTTGACGAAGCCCGGACTTCGGTATTGCATTTCAGCTTGGTGGCTTAAAAATTAATTAATGACTTTGGTCATTAAAAATCTGAAAATTGTAAAAAAAAATAAAAATTTATAAAACGATCCAAATTTACGTTTATCTTATTCTCCATCATTTGCTGATTCCAAAAACATATACATATGTTATATTCGGATTAAAAACAAGCTCTGAAAATTAAATATATAAAAATTATTATCAAAATTTTTTTTCGAAATCAATTTAAAAACACTTTCATCTTATTCCTTGTCGGTTCCTGATTCCAAAAATATATAGATATGATATGTTTGGATTAAAAACACGCTCAGAAAGTTAAAACAAAGAGAGGTACAGAAAAGCGTGCTATCCTTCTCAGCGCAACGAATACCCCGCTCTTCTTGTCAATTCCACGGGCACTGCCTTTGCCACGGGCGGTGGAGTGACGATGCTACGAGTATACGGTCTTGCTGCGTTGCGTTGCGTTCAGTTTCATTCTGTGAGTTCGACAGCTACTTGACTAAATATTGTATTTTCGCCTTACGCGACTTGTTTTAAACTTTTTTCAAACTCTTTTTCCTTTTTGACCATTTTTCAAACTTTAAAGCTCTTGTTCCTTCTTTATAACCGTTTTTCATTGTGAACTGTGTTGTGCGCAGCTCCCCTCGTCGGCCAACTGGGCAAGACAGCGAGAGACGGGTGGGTCTGGACAGTCCCGACCACTGGCCGAGATCCAACAGGAGGAGGAGATCAAGCAACTCCAACAACAGAAAGAGGTGAGCGCCTCCTGACTGACTGGTGTTTGTCTCGGCTGGATTCTTTTTCCTTCCTTTTGTGTTAACTGTCTGATGTCAACATGATATTCCCCCGAAAGCGGCGTATGGCTGCCTAAATGGCGGGGTAAAACCGGTCATAAACGTAAAAACCCACTCGTGCAATAACACGAGTGTACATGGGAGTTTCTGCTGCCCTGCATGCCAACTGGCAAAATGGGCAGTAAGTAAATAAGTACGTGGGAGTTTCAGCCCATGAACGAAGAAGAAGAAGAAGATGATATGACTGGTTGTATACGTGCTAAATGCTGTTTGGGATGGTGATCTCGGAAGAAGCATTTGTGAATTAAAGTGGAATGCTCCTGCTGAAAAATAGTATGTGTTCGGGTAAAATTGAACAGATTTGCAAACTTCGTGAAAACCTCTGTTGAAAACAAGCTAGCCTAAGTGTAGTACTGAAGTAGAAATCCAGTGGTTCTTGATTGCACAGAACTGTGTGTTTTGCAGACTTTGTCAAAACCGAAAAGTCCAAAATGTTAGCACTGGGGTGAGTCGCTGAAAGCAAGAATTGATTAAATATGTGCACAGCACTATGATGCAGTGCGCTCAGCCAGAAACAGTTCAACCAGCGTTCTTTGTAGACTAGAAATGAGTGTGAAATTACCCAGCCACGTGTGTAGTTTGTTTGGTTACAGAGACAGGAGCTCATGAGGATTCAGCAGGAACATCTGTCACACCAGCAGCAACTACAGCAACAGCAACAGAAATCCTGGGCCAGCAACCTGTACGTGTTTCTTTTTATCCAGCACTGTGTTTTTGTGTGTTTTTTTGGTGTTTTTTTTCAACCTTTAAACATTTTATTCAAAATTCTTCGCATGAAACAATTCAAAACATACAACTTACAAACAACCAAACAAGCACTGTGTGTTGCTACTCTGATTGATGTGTGGGGAAATGGACGATTTTTGGAAATAACTTGGTCGGGTTTGTATGGGCTGTGGAAGAGTTATCTTTTCTTGCAAAACGGCAGACAAACAATGGAGGGGCCAGTCACTAGCGAGGGGTGTGTCGGAAACACGTTTAGACAGATCTTTGACATTTTCAGGGGGGGGGGAGGGTGTGTGTGTGGTTGGGTTGGGATGTGAATGGATAGACTTTAGTTGGCGTGGGTGCGACTGATGGTTCGACGGGGGATTCATTTTACGGAGTCAACTTTGTGCAGACTTTCTTGGTGCACACATAATTTTCAGGCATGGGAATTGTCCGACGAAATTTAGGCAAATTTCCGCCGAAATATTTTTTTGTTCCGCCAAAAAGGCAAAAGTGTCCGCCGAAAAAATAAATGGGAGAGGCAAAATGGTTCTGAAAACTGAATTTAATGGCAAATTTGGAGCTCAGATGACCCCTAATTGCACAATTTGGGTTCTTTAGAGAAAAAAATGTCCGGGGGGGCATGCCCCCGGACCCCCCTAGTAAGGCTAAGCGCTTCGCGCCGTCGACTTTGATATTACTTACAAATTTTCAGCCGTTTTTACTTTTTTCAATTCCCATGCCTGAAAGATATCAAGTTCACAGCAAAGAGTCTCAGGGCTGGGAAAACATGAACGCATGCATGCAGGGAAAAAAGACAAAAACACAGGTAGCACAGTACAGTAAAACCTGAGTCTAGCGGACCCTTGTTGTAACGGCCACCTGCTACATACGGACAGTTTATCATGGAACGAACACGATTTCAACAATAACTAACCTTTAACGGACGGACACCTGCCACTTACGGACGCGGACACGATTTTTCGGACGGTAGGAAGTGTAAACACTGCCACAAACGGACACTACGTACATGAAAACGCAACTTCGAAAACTTGACTGGTATTCAGGTCAGTGCTCGGCAGTCTCTATTTTCAGTGCTCTTTGTAAAATATTGCCCCGGCCCCTCCACCTGTGAAGAAAGGACACCTGTCTAATAGGGACACCATTACCATACCCCAAGGGTGTCCTTTAGAGACAGGTTTTACTGTACTGTAAGGCAGCTAGTTTTCCCCATTGAGAAAGCGATAGGAATTTTCATGAGGTAAACCTCACAGGACTATATGAAATCGGCTTACCTGACCAAAAGGAATGTTGAATGTTGTGTTTCATGAGGTAAACCTTACAGGACTATATGAAATCAGCTAACATTACCAAACGGAATACCGGCACGGTTGGCCTAGTGGTAAGGCGTCCGCCCCGTGATCGGGAGGTCGTGGGTTCGAACCCCGGCCGGGTCATACCTAAGACTTTAAAATTGGCAATCTAGTGGCTGCTCCGCCTGGCGTCTGGCATTATGGGGTTAGTGCTAGGACTGGTTGGTCCGGTGTCAGAATAATGTGACTGGGTGAGACATGAAGCCTGTGCTGCGACTTCTGTCTTGTGTGTGGCACACGTTATATGTCAAAGCAGCACCGCCCTGATATGGCCCTTCGTGGTCGGCTGGGCGTTAAGCAAACAAACAAAACAAAAAACCAAACGGAATGTTAAATGTTGTGTTTCAGAGCTGCACAGCAGTCATCTCGCGGAAAGTCACTGGCAGAAATTCAGGAAGAGCAAGAAAGACAATTGCAACAAGAAAGAAAAAAGCAACAACAGCAGAACCAACAACAGGCAAAGGTTTGCATTGTTCTTTGTGCTACTAATTTATACAAGTCATGGTAGAATTTTGAGTCTATGTGCAGATAACGCTTTGCATTGATGTGGCTACTGCGGTGGTACCATCAATGAGATGGAAAGATGTACAATTTGTTGAAGATGATAGTGATAGAACTTGCACTCTTACAGACTTCCTTCTGAGATGATTAACAATATGATATATACACATACCTCCTTATTTCACTTATCAGAATCTCTTCTTAGTTTTGTGAGCATTTTTGACTCACATGCGAAGCAAAAGTGAGTATGTACTCACCCGAGTCGTCCGTCCGTCCGTCCGGAAAACTTTAACGTTGAATATTTCTTGGACACTATTCAGTCTATCAGTACCAAATTTGGCAAGATGGTGTATGATGACAAGGCCCCAAAAAACATACATAGCATCTTCACCTTGCTTCAAGGTCAAGGTCGCAGGGGCCATAAATGTTGTCTAAAAAACAGCTATTTTTCACATTTTTCACATTTTCTCTGAAGTTTTTGAGATTGAATACCTCACCTATATATGATATATAGGGCAAAGTAAGCCCCATCTTTTGATACCAGTTTGGTTTACCTTGCTTCAAGGTCAAGGTCACAGGAGCTCTTCAAAGTTGGATTGTATACATATTTTGAAGTGACCTTGACCCTGAACTATGGAAGATAACTGTTTCAAACTTAAAAATTATGTGGGGCACATGTTATGCTTTCATCATGAGACACATTTGGTCACATATGATCAAGGTCAAGGTCACTTTGACCCTTATGAAATGTGACCAAAATAAGGTAGTGAACCACTAAAAGTGACCATATCTCATGGTAGAAAGAGCCAATAAGCACCATTGTACTTCCTATGTCTTGAATTAACAGCTTTGTGTTGCATGACCTTGGATGACCTTGACCTTGGGTCAAGGTCACATGTATTTTGGTAGGAAAAATGTGTAAAGCAGAAGGTCAAGCATGTGAGTCGTATGGGCTTTGCCCTTCTTGTTCTCTCTTCACCTGAATGTTTATCTTTCCTTAGCAGTTGTAACATGTACATGTGAGTGTGGGAGGGGAAATAGCTGAGTCTGTAGTGTCGCTGGCTTGAAACCCAGTTGTCGCTTTCGGCGTCGGTTCGATACCCCATGTTCGGCGAGGGGTTTATTTCCCAGAGTCAACTTTGTGCAGACTCTCCTCGGTGTCCGAATACTCCGGTGTGTGCATGATAAAGAACCCAAGCTCACAGCAAAAGTCTCAGGGCTTGGAAACATGAAAATACACATGCCAGAAAAAGAAAAGAAAAGGGTAGCGCGGTACTGCATGGCAGCTCGCTTTCTCCAGAGAGAAAGCAGCCCGAATTTCCACGAGGGCAACCTCATAGAACTATATTAAATCTTACCCTTATCTTTATCCTTATCCTTGTCCTTGTGCATTGCAGGTGATGAGCCTGTCCCAAGCAGCAGTGTGGGGTGCGGGTCCTCCGTCTATTGCCCCCTCTGCCCCCTCCACACCCTGGTCCGCGGGCATCTGGGGTGGTGATGCACCCACGTGGGGCAGTGCTCCTGTGGCCCAGTCGGCTCCCGCCCCCAGTGCTAAGCGATCAGGCAAAGACAAGTAAGTAGAGAGAGGGAGAGAGAGAGAGAGAGAGAGATAGATTTGTTTCATATAGATTTGTTTCATATAGATTTGTTTCATATAGATAGGTAAAGCAGTATAAGCCCAGGCATGGGACTTCCGATGATAGGTGACTTTTTGACTCACATGCGAAGCAAAAGTGAGTCTATGTACTCACCCGAGTCGTCCGTCCGGACGTCCGGACGTCCGTCCGTCCGTCCGTCCGTCCGTCCGGAAAACTTTAACGTTGGATATTTCTTGGACACTATTCAGTCTATCAGTACCAAATTTGGCAAGATGGTGTATGATGACAAGGGCCCAAAAAACATACATAGCATCTTGACCTTGCTTCAAGGTCAAGGTCGCAGGGGCCATAAATGTTGCCTAAAAAACAGCTATTTTTCACATTTTTCCCATTTTCTCTGAAGTTTTTGAGATTCAATACCTCACCTATATATGATATATAGGGCAAAGTAAGCCCCATCTTTTGATACCAGTTTGGTTTACCTTGCTTCAAGGTCAAGGTCACAGGAGCTCTTCAAAGTTGGATTGTATACATATTTTGAAGTGACCTTGACCCTGAACTATGGAAGATAACTGTTTCAAACTTAAAAATTATGTGGGGCACATGTTATGCTTTCATCATGAGACACATTTGGTCACATATGATCAAGGTCAAGGTCACTTTGACCCTTATGAAAAGTGACCAAAATAAGGTAGTGAACCACTAAAAGTGACCATATCTCATGGTAGAAAGAGCCAATAAGCACCATTGTACTTCCTATGTCTTGAATTAACAGCTTTGTGTTGCATGACCTTGGATGACCTTGACCTTGGGTCAAGGTCACATGTATTTTGGTAGGAAAAATGTGTAAAGCATGTGAGTCGTATGGGCTTTGCCCTTCTTGTTTCTGAAGATGGAATACAGCTACCTATATGGTGAGTTGGTGACTTTTCTATGAAGATTTAGTGAAGCTACCTATAAGGTGAGGTGATGACTTTTCTATGAAGATGTAGTAAACTACCTATATGGTGACTTCATTGAAAAAATGTCCACAAAATCAGCCCATTAGAATGACAATCACCTTCTCTTGGTCAAGAGAACAGGACATTCTACCCAAAATACTCATTCAGATTTGTGACTGCAGAGCAAGTACACTGAGTGAGATTGTAAACTTTACAAGCATAGATATATCATGGACAGGGGTTGCACTCGTTGGTAAATTTTGCTTAAATAGTTCCCACACCTAAAATCGTGGTGTGTGTGTATCACGTTATGCATAGACTGTGAGTGTCATGTGAAACTCAAAGCTTTGATTTAGTTCGTTCTATCGTAGCACCATCGGGGCTGAGTTTCCAGCCCTGCGCACCCCGAAAGCCAGCAAAGCCAAACAGCCTGCTGCCAAGTCAGCCCCAGCCCAACCCAAGCCCAAGAAGGAAGAGGTCAGTGTTACAGTGGAACCCCCCTTTTAAGACCCCCCAATTTAAGACTTCCTCCCTTTTAAGACCCTGTTTTCTAAGAAGACCTGTTCATATCCTCTGTAAAATTACCCCCATTTTAAGACTCCCTCCTTTTTAAGACCTGATTTTCTCAGTTTTTGACTCACATGCGAAGCAAAAGTGAGTCTATGTACTCACCCGAGTCGTCCGTCCGTCCGTCCGTCCGGACGTCCGTCCGTCCGGAAAACTTAACGTTGGATATTTCTTGGACACTATTCAGTCTATCAGTACCAAATTTGGCAAGATGGTGTATGATGACAAGGCCCCAAAAAACATACATAGCATATTGACCTTGCTTCAAGGTCAAGGTCGCAGGGGCCATAAATGTTGCCTAAAAAACAGCTATTTTTCACATTTTCCCCATTTTCTCTGAAGTTTTTGAGATTCAATACCTCACCTATATATGATATATAGGGCAAAGTAAGCCCCATCTTTTGATACCAGTTTGGTTTACCTTGCTTCAAGGTCAAGGTCACAGGAGCTCTTCAAAGTTGGATTGTATACATATTTTGAAGTGACCTTGACCCTGAACTATGGAAGATAACTGTTTCAAACTTAAAAATTATGTGGGGCACATGTTATGCTTTCATCATGAGACACATTTGGTCACATATGATCAAGGTCAAGGTCACTTTGACCCTTATGAAATGTGACCAAAATAAGGTAGTGAACCACTAAAAGTGACCATATCTCATGGTAGAAAGAGCCAATAAGCACCATTGTACTTCCTATGTCTTGAATTAACAGCTTTGTGTTGCATGACCTTGGATGACCTTGACCTTGGGTCAAGGTCACATGTATTTTGGTAGGAAAAATGTGTAAAGCATGTGAGTCGTATGGGCTTTGCCCTTCTTGTTTTGAGGTCTTAAAAGGGGGGTTCCAATGTAGTATACTTGGTGGCTTCTTTTGGACATACAGTGGAACCTGCAATGTATGGCCAGTCCCAGTAGAGGACAGCTGTCAGTAAAAGGACACCTGTTGTCCTTTTGTCTATTATCTTCACCAAATATACCTGTCATGACAGGCCACCTGCAATGTCAGGACATGAGTATGACCTTGCATCAGGGTACTTTTGTAGGTGATTAGTAGGATTGGGGGTGCTGGAGAGTGGGTGATACCAGTGGTCAGGCTTCATTGAACATTTGTGTTGGTCAAGAAGCTGAACACAGGTGACTTGACTTTAGACTTGCAGGTTGAATTAGTGTTAGACTTGCCGGTTGAATTAGTGTTAGACTTGCAGGTTGAATTAGTGTTAGACTTGTAGGTTGAATTAGTGTTAACTTGTAGGTTGAATTACAGGGCCTCACATCCATGAGAGGTAGCATAGGACACATGTCCTGGCCAATGTAAAAGTGATAGGACATTTGTCCTGAACAAAAACAAATCAATAGGACATTTTTTTCCCGTAACAAAACGTAAATATAATTAAACTTGACTAGTTTCTTGGCACGAGGGTAAAAGAACAAAAATACTTTTTTGGGCAAAAAGTGAGCAGCTTTGACTGCCACAGCTGCCCCCTTTTCTTGTTTTGTCAGCTGTCGGGTTTCAACTATCTCCTTGTCTCTCTGGAGAGATGGCACTTGCACACTAACAGCATGGTCTTTGGTTTCTTGATGATCGGTAAGGGCCGATTTGCAAAAGTTCGAACAGCTAACAGTAAAAGTGTTGGACTTCCCTGTGTGCTGACATGAGGTGCAAAACATAAGTTCCTCTCTTGGTCATGCGACACACACGGGAATGATGTCGCCCAGCTTGAGACGAAGTTACGCGTGGGGGTGAGGGAGGGCGTAGTGTTTTTCTTCGGCTCCAATGTTTGACTATCGCGATCGACATTCTCACCTGGGCGATCGGGCTCTAACTGCTCTGGGGCTGGAGGAAGCTCAGTTTCCGTGCTACTGACAGATGATGAGGGAAGGGACTTGAAGTGTAGTTTCTTCTGTCCCTTTTCTGGGATCAGATTTCGTTTTGGCGGCATGTTTGTTATTTTCGGGGAAAGCGCGAAGGGAGGCAACTCTCAACTGGCTTCGAGCATTCCGAGTTGCGAGCCTTGGAAACTCTTTGGTACTAGAGGCACAAAGTGTCTAATTTCTACTGTAAATTGAGAAGTACTGACGATGTCCGGATCAAATTATATAATAATCGGACATTGACCACTTTGTGACAAAAACAATAGGACATTTGTCCTCCTGCATGAAAAATGTATAGGACATTTAAAAAAAATATCCTCATATGTCCGATGTCCGACGTGGATGTGAGGCCCTGGAATTAGTGTTAGACTTGTAGGTTGAATTAGTGTTAGACTTGCCGGTTTAATTAGTGTTAGACTTGCTGGTTGAATTAGTGTTAGACTTGCCAGTTGAATTAGTGTTAGACTTGCCGGTTGAATTAGTGTTAGACTTGCAGGTTGAAATAGTGTTAGACTTGTAGGTTGAATTAGTGTTAGACTTGTAGGTTGAATTAGTGTTAGACGTTCCGGTTGAATTAGTATTAGACTTGCCGGTTGAATTAGTGTTAGACGTGCAGGTTGAATTAGTGTTAGACTTGCTGGTTGAATTAGTGTTAGACTTGCTGGTTGAATTAGTGTTAGACTTGCCGGTTGAATTAGTGTTAGACGTTCCGGTTGAATTAGTGTTAGACTTGCCGGTTGAATGAGTGAAGTACAGATCAAAACAGAATTTGCACGGATGCTGCAATCGTGAATGGTGAGGTTAGTGTTGACTGTTGTCGTTGTTGTTCAGGAGGCAGTGCAGAGATTGTTCAAGGGCCAGGTGCAGAGTAAAGATGAGTTCACCTTGTGGTGTGAAACGTTTCTCTCAACCATGGAAACTCAGATTGATGGTGAGTTTTCACTGTGTGTGTGTACGCGTGGATGCGTGCAGGAGGGTGTGTGCGTGTGTCGCCTATGTGTTGATCACATACAGATGTCTTTCCAGCGGTGTATCTCTCTGACTGCTGTAGTTTTCCTTGTTATTAGCTAGCAAATCTTTATTTTCACATTCTCAGTGGATAAGTAAACCAAGAAGTATTATTTACTTTCTTACAAAAAAAGAAGCTAATTGGACATAAAAGCATTTTGTGTATCGGTGCTCTCCTGAGATTGTGAATGTTTTGTGTGTATCAATTGAGACATTTGTACATGCGTACATGTATGCGTACCGGCACGGTGGCCTAGTGGTAAGGCATCCGCCCCGTGATCGGGAGGTCGTGGGTTCGAATCCCGGACGGGTCATACCTAAGACTTTAAAATTGGCAATCTAGTGGCTGCTCTGCCTGGCGTCTGGCATTATGGGGTTAGTGCTAGGACTGGTTGGTCCGGTGTCAGAATAATGTGACTGGGTGAGACATGAAGCCTGTGCTGCGACTTCTGTCTTGTGTGTGGCGCACGTTATATGTCAAAGCAGCACCGCCCTGATATGGCCCTTCGTGGTCGGCTGGGGGTTAAGCAAACAAACATGCATGCGTGCGTTCGAGCGTGCTGAATTTTTACCCCCAAAATGAAGCTTATTGGGTGGGCGTAAAAGCATTTTGTGTATTATTGCGCTCCTGAGATTGTGAATGTTTTGTGTGTTTCAGTTGAGACATTTGTTTCATTCTTGCAAGCAGTGGAATCACCCTATGAGGTAAGCGGTAAACATAACAAACTAAAAAAGCCTACATTTTTCACTATTAATATTCCCTACACTTTAACAGATATTTTGTTTTTTTGTATCTTGAGTGCTAGTCAGTGTCAAGGACTACATATCAAGGCAAGCATTTCATTTCTGGTATTTAGTGGGATAGTGTTAATGGTGGATAAACAGTTTGAATAGTCGGCTAAAGGCAGAGACGTATTACTCAGCAGATGTGGCAGAGTGGCAGAACTTTTTTCATGATGGGGGGAAAGGTGGCACCAAGGACTGTTGTAACCTTCAGAAAATTGCAGAAACTTTCATGACCATTTCAGCTGGTTTGCGGACGGAAAAAATCATGTTAATGGTCGCAACTTTGTATGGATCTATCAGAGAGAGTTAGTGTATTTGCAGGTGTTTGTGTGTGTGTGTGTGTGTGTGTGTGAGAGATATAGTTTTATATTCAAAGGATCAACAGAGACACATCAGGTGCAGTGGGTTTTTTTTCTTCAGAATTGATACTCAGATACTTTGCAGTTTTATAAAGAGGATGTTTTTTTGTTTTTTTTCCTTGCAGGTCCATGACTATGTGAAGAACTATCTCGGGGAAGGGAAAAATGCTCGGGAATTCGGCAAACAATTCCTGGAGAAACGCAGCCACTACAAGAACAAGGCTCGAAATGAAAAGCGACAAGAAGAGGTGAGAATCTTGTGTAATCTTTGTTAGTCAGCTCCAGTGTCAGCTCCCTTCTGTCGGACACGATTTTTGGACAGAAGAAAAATATGTGTACAGTTTAAAAGAACCCCACAACATTTTGGCGAGATTATTCAACAGTGCCCGACCACGTCGACAGACCTCTTTTCTTTGCAAAGTAGAACATTCAACTTGAGAAATGGAACAAGGGACTGCAGGTGAGAGGACCAAGAACAAGATAAAAACAAAAGGCGAAGCCTTCAAGGCTCACGTGAGAAATCGACAAACAGTAACACAAACTCAATCACTCCGTCACACATACACACACACAGTAAGCATAGGTGACACGGTGCAAGAGTGCGAGACACTAGATCTAGATCTGTCTGTCTGAAGCCTACTTACGGGGACACGACTGCCAGATGGCCAGATCGACACTGCGCTTTCGACAGCGCTTCCTCGCGCAGACACTGGAAACACGCTGTGCAGATTAACCTGTAGGAAATCTCCTTTGGTATCTTCTTTATCTATTTTTCTGGAGCTACGAAAACCGAACAATGTGAAATCGTCTTCTCCGAATCGGCGAACTGCAGCTCGGTGATAACTGTATCTATACCACAATCCTTCACACGATCTGACCTGAACCTTGACCCCTGACCTGGTCTACAAACCACACACGACACAAACCAGTCAGCTGTTTTTACCCCCTCCAAACCCCCCACCACCCGTTTTCTTTGGATACACACTTTAACTACATACGTGCCGACGAAATGTTGATCATTGCTTCAATACTTTGAAGCTGTTGCTTGAATAATAACTAGGTAAAATTAGTAATTCGGTGTTCACTCAAATGTTAAAGTTTCTACCACAGACATACATACATACGCACGCACGCACAGACAGACAAAAGTTAGCATCGCATAAGCTACACTTACGTGAGCCAAAAATGTACAAACGAGAAAACAGCAACATGGACAAATAAACACATGTTCACTTGTTCATGTTACTGTTTTCTCGTGAGTACATTTTTGAGTCACTTGAGAAAAAGTGACTCTATGTAATCGGTCAGTGTTAGTCTGTCCGGCCGGCCATCCGGCCGGACGGCCGGCCGTCCGTAGACACCACCTTAACGTTGGACTTTTCTCGGAAACTATCAAAGCGATCGGGCTCATATTTTGTTTAGTTGTGACCTCCAATGACCTCTACACTTTAACGATGGTTTCGTTGACCTTTGACCTTTTTCAAGGTCACAGGTCAGCGTCAAAGGAAAAATTAGACATTTTATATCTTTGACAAAGTATCTCGGAAACTATCAAAGCGATCGGGCTCATATTTTGTTTAGTCGTGACCTCCAATGACCTCTACACTTTAACGATGGTTTCGTTGACCTTTGACCTTTTTCAAGGTCACAGGTCAGCGTCAAAGGAAAAATTAGACATTTTATATCTTTGACAAAGTTCATCGGATGTGATTGAAACTTTGTAGGATTATTCTTTACATCAAAGTATTTACATCTGTAGCCTTTTACGAACGTTATCAGAAAAACAAGGGAGATAACTAGCCTTTTCTGTTCGGCAACACACAACTTAACGTTGGGCTTTTCTCGGAAACTATAAAAGTGACCGGGCTCAAATTTTATGTGAACGTGACTCGTTGTGTTGTGAATAGCAATTTCTTCCTGTCCATCTGATGCCTCATATAATATTCAGAACTGCGAAAGTGACTCGATCGAGCGTTTGCTCTTCTTGTTATTGTTGCAGTGGAACCCCCTTTAAAGACATCCAAAAATCTGAGAAAATCAGGTCTTAAGAAGGAGGGAGTCTTAAAAGGGGGGTTCCACTGTATCTACAACACTATTATATGACCCTATACCATCCTTAAGAGGCTAAAAATGTATGCCTGTAGAACATTAATATCCCTTGTCTTGGTCATCAACTTCAACTTAATTTTTCCACTTTGACAGGAGAGCATCTGGGGCCCTGCTCCAGCCCTGAATCCCCGCGAAGGCCGTGGGGCCGTGCAGCCCAGCGCTTCCGATGGCTTCACTGAAGTGGGGAGCAAGGCCAAGGGAGGCAAGAAGAAGAAGAAGATGCAGAAACTGGACTGCAGCACCATGCTGGGCTTTACCGTGGAGAAAGACCCCAACCGCAAGAATGCTGGTGAAATTGAGGGCCTGGAGTGAATCGGGGCTGTGTGTGACTGTAGGTGTGTTGCTGCTGAGGTGTGTCAATGAAAGTGTCAATGTCTGGATACAAGTGTGTGTGTGTGTATGTGTGTGTGTGTGAGAGAAAAAGTGAGTGAGAGAGAAAGAGAACATTTGATTGATGCCTGAAGCATTTCGTGTAAAAGGACACCTTGGTTAAGCATATCGAAAATGGACATGTGAGAGAAAGTCAGAAACTTTGAAAGGAAGTCTGAAGTATGGAACGAGTATCCAAGAAAAGTTTGTGCAAATGTCCGAGAAGAGAATTTGGTGTGAAAAATGTGGATGTCGCTAAAAGAAATATGCATGTTGGAAATGTGACATTGTTGCCAAGATATCTTTGATAACATGACAGAAATGTAAAAGGGAACTCTGAAATGAGGAAATGGTGTCAGAAGAATGTGATTGAACTTGGACGAGTCGACTGGATGTCAGAAACAAAGAATGTGTGGCCAGAGACTTTTAATGTTGGTCAGAAGATGCAGAGTATTACCATATAGGTGTGGCAGCCAGACTCAATTGTGACTTGTGTGATCGTGGTTGTGAGACGAGATTAGACGATGTTTGGAGATCACTGTCAGGGCTTTTATTGGCTGTGAAAGAGTTGCGCCCCTTATTAACAGCGGGGCAAACTTACGCTTCTTATCAGTGTAAGCAAGGCATCATGGCGTGGGCGTAAATACTGAGCTCCACTGCGCAAGTTATGCAGTGTAGACTAATTCTTTCTTTCACAAATTAATATGCTCATTGGAGCTGACTTTTCATTGCCACCATAACCGCGTTCTGCCATTGATCAGAAGCTGCACGTACAGTGGAACCCCCTTTTAAGACCTCCACAAATCCGAGAAAGTCAGGTCTTAAAAAGGAGGGAGTCTGAAAATGGGGGTAAAGTTACAGAGGTTATGAACAGAAAGTCTGAGAAAACAGGGTCTTAAAAAGGAGGGAGTCTTAAATTGGGGGTATATTTACTGAGGTTGTGAACAGAAAGTCTGAGAAAACAGGGTCTTAAAAAGGAGGGAGTCTTAAAATGGGGGTAAAATTACAGAGGTTATGAACAGAAAGTCTGAGAAAACAGGGTCTTAAAAAGGAGGGAGTCTTAAAATGGGGCTAAAATTACAGAGGTTATGAACAGAAAGTCTGAGAAAACAGGGTCCTAAAAAGGAGAGTCTTGAATGGGGGTAAAATTACAGAGGTTATGAACAGAAAGTCTGAGAAAACAGGGTCTTAAAAAGGAGGGAGTCTGAAAATGGGGGTAAAATTACAGAGGTTATGAACAGAAAGTCTGAGAAAACAGGGTCTTAAAAAGGAGGGAGTCTGAAAATGGGGGTAAAATTACAGAGGTTATGAACAGAAAGTCTGAGAAAACAGGGTCTTAAAAAGGAGGGAGTCTTAAAATGGGGGTAAAATTACAGAGGTTATGAACAGAAAGTCTGAGAAAACAGGGTCTTAAAAAGGTGGGAGTCTTAAAATGGGGGTAAAATTACAGAGGTTATGAACAGAAAGTCTGAGAAAACAGGGTCTTATAAAGGAGGGAGTCTGAAAATGGGGGTAAAATGACAGAGGTTATGAACAGAAAGTCTGAGAAAACAGGGTCTTAAAAAGGTGGGAGTCTTAAAATGGGGGTTAAATTACAGAGGTTATGAACAGAAAGTCTGAGAAAACAGGGTCTTATAAAGGAGGGAGTCTGAAAATGGGGGTAAAATGACAGAGGTTATGAACAGAAAGTCTGAGAAAACAGGGTCTTAAAAAGGAGGGAGTCTGAAAATGGGGGTAAAATTACAGAGGTTATGAACAGAAAGTCGAGAAAACAGGGTCTTAAAAAGGAGGGAGTCTGAAAATGGGGGTAAAATTACAGAGGTTATGAACAGAAAGTCTGAGAAAACAGGGTCTTAAAAAGGTGGGAGTCTTAAAATGGGGGTAAAATTACAGAGGTTATGAACAGAAAGTCTGAGAAAACAGGGCCTTAAAAAGGTGGGAGTCTTAAAATGGGGGTAAAATTACAGAGGTACTGAACAGATAGTCTTAGAAAACAAGGTCTTAAAAAGGAGGGAGTATTAAAATAGGGGTAAAATTACAGAGGTTATGAACAGAAAGTCTGAGAAAACAGGGTCTTAAAAAGGTGGGAGTCTTAAAATGGGGGTAAAATTACAGAGGTAATGAACAGAAAGTCTGACAAAACAGGGTCTTAAAAAGGTGGGAGTCTTAAAATGGGGGTAAAATTACAGAGGTTATGAACAGAAAGTCTGAGAAAACAGGGTCTTAAAAAGGTGGGAGTCCTAAAATGGGGGTAAAATTACAGAGGTTATGAACAGAAAGTCTGAGAAAACAGGGTCTTAAAAAGGAGGGAGTCTGAAAATGTGGGGTCCTTGAAAGGTGGGTTCCACTGTATTTACCTCCCTGTTTCAAAGGGATGCAACTCTTCAACACAATCAAAACCCTGGCAGACTTATTTGCCAACATGGTCTAGTGTCTCTGCCAATGTAAGAAACTGTGTGGAGTTGTTAAATGGGCATTAAGATAAAAGCTGGATGTTATTTGTGTGTGAGCGTGTGCATGTGTGTGCGTGCAAATGTGCGCAGCTGCTTCACAGAAAGGGGGAGGAAATGACTGTAATGTCGTGAATGCAAGTGTGCACGTGTTGGTAATATTTATATATATATGTGAAATAGTTGTAGAAAGATATGTGCAGATGAATATTCAGTGTAAGAATATTAGGTTGAAGAGCACGAGTAGTGATTGACACAGCGCGGAGCGTTTTGAAAGTTACATATGATCATGAACTGCTTCTGTAGGAAATGCTGTATGGGAGTGCAACTGCGACACACAGTAAAAGTAGGAAAAGAAACAGTAACAGACGATGTGGGATAAGATAACATACTGACAGACAGAAGAAGTACAGTCAAAGAATAAGAATAAGAATACTTTATTATCTCATAGAGAAATTCAAACCTGCCCTGGCGACCACCTCTTGGTCATAACCACCTGCCGTTTAGGACCACCCCACAGCATCCCAGACAAGGATTTTTTGTCTGCATAATTCACCTTTTTTTTAAGTGACCACCATTAATTAACCCCTTCACTGCCCACCCCGTATGTAATACGTGGTCATTTTCGGTTTGTCCTACGCCCATAACCGTATCTCATACGTGGGATTTGTGTCAACAACATTTCAGGACATTTCTGAAAACTAAATGGGAGGTAACCACTGTCCAAGTACTTGTAGGGGTTCTAAACACATTTCTTTCCCATAGACCGTTCGGATAATGCTGTTATGCTGTGGCAGTGAAGGGGTTAATGACCACTCCTTGTTGGTCCATGGGGTGATAGTTTAAGACAGGTTCGACTGTATGAGAAATATTCAGAAAATGAGGACTTATTTGTAGCAAACCTTTATTAGAGCAATTGTGTCAGTGCTTTGACACAAAAGAAAAAGACCAAATTAAAAAAATGAAAGTCACAAAAATTGTGTGATAACATTTTTCTTTACAAAAGTAGAAGTATATAAATAAAAAAAATCCGAAAATGATTTATTTGTACTAACTCTTTGTAACATCCATGTATCAATTGCTAAGAAAAGCATTTTCAGACAAGCTGCTTGAAATGAGAAAACAAAAGGCTATGGATTTGTGTGTGGTTCAAAAATTGATTTCTTATCTGTAAAGTTACCATCTAGGACTTGCTATGTCAAGTAAGTACAATGTATTACATGTATGAAGTAATTGCAGTAAATGGACAGTGATGGCTGCGTCGTGTGATACCTAGTCATTGAAGTGAAAGTGAATAAATGTTATTTGTTTTGCTTTAAAGGCTGCTGTGTTTGGAAGAAACTTTTCTCATACTCATTTATCCAAAAGAAAAGAATTCATATTCGGAATCATCTTCTTGAATAGAAAGTAGAGGCATTCTTGGAATAAATGAATACATTTTGTAGCCATGTGGACAGTTTCGAATGTCGCAAGTTTTCTCACGGAAAGAACTGCGTCATTGCTTTTTTTTTCCTTTAGGCCATTATGAACCCCCGGGGGAGCATAGGCCATCGACGACAATTCTCCATCCGACACGGTCCTGGGCTGCCCTTTCGATCTGGCTCCAGGTCTTCCCCTGCCTGTTGATCTCTGCTTCAGTGTCTCGTCTCCAGCTGTTGCGCGGCCGGCCTCTCTTCCTTTTCCCTTGTGGATTCCACTTCAGGGCTTGCCTCGTGATACTGGATGCTGGCTTTCTCAGGGTGTGCCCTATCCAGCCCCATTTCCTCCGGAGAATTTGCTGCGCCGCTGGTTTCTGGTCAGCTCTCTGCCAAAGGTCTTCATTTCGGATTCTGTCCGTCCATCTGATGTTTAGGATGCGCCTCAAGCAGGTGTTGACAAAGATTTGGATCTTTCCCAGCATGGTCTCTGTTGTCCTCCATGTCTCACACCCATAGAGAAGAACAGACTTGACATTTGAATTGAAGATCCGAAGCTTCGTCCTTTGGCTAATCTCCTTGGAACTCCAGATCTTCTTTAGCATGACAAAGGCTCCCCGTGCTTTCCCAATCCTTGCTTTGACGTCCCTGTCCGAGCCTCCTTGTCCGTCAATGATGCTCCCCAGGTAAACAAAGGACTCCACTTCCTTGATGGGCTCCCCATTGATCATCACCGGATTGTCGGCTGTGGTGTTGGTCTTAATCAATTCGGTTTTCCTCTTGTTGATCTTGAGTCCTACACCGGCTGATATTGTCTCCAGGTGAGTAGTCTTGTCTTGCATTTGGGCATGGTTGTGGGAAAGGAGGGCAAGATCATCCGCAAAGTCGAGGTCTTCCAGTTGATCGAAGAGTGTCCATTGTATCCCATTTCTCCTGCCTGCTGTTGTGGTCTTCATGATCCAGTCGATAGCCAGAAGAAATAGGAATGGTGACAGTATACATCCTTGTCGTACCCCCGTTTTCACCTCAAAACTGTCGGATAGCTGGCCAGCATGTGCGACTCTACACTTCTCTGTGTACAAGAGTTGAAATTCATTTTGAAGTCTGAGAGAATCTCAAGGTGGCTGTTTTCAGTATCAACAGTTATTGAGAGAGATGAAATAATTCAAAAATGAGCGATAGTGATTCTTGTAAATTTTATTTAAGAATGGCAGCTTCTTGATTTCCGATTTCAACGTGCCATTTGATCACATAAAATAAATCTTATTTTCATTGTTGGAAATTTGGCAAGCTTCTTTGCTCTCCTCAAAATGATTACCTCATTTGTGTTTAAGCATAACTATTGGACAACAAATCACTGAATTTCATAATAGAGTAGCATTTGGATTGGTTGGAGTGAAAGCTGTTTTTGCTGCTGCCAATATTGCTAAAAACTTGCTGATTCTTCCTGTGTTCTCTAACATTTAATTAATTTAATTTGAATTAATTAATTCTAACGTAATTAATGTTGCGAGGAACATGTCAATGTTTGCCACATGTGTGGGTTTTAAAAGTGTTCATCTAGGTTAAGAATGATGATGTGTTTACCCCCCGCGGGTTAGGGGGAAGAATTTACCCGATGCTCCCCAGTAAGAGGCGACTAACGGATTCTGTTTCTCCTTTTACCCTTGTTAAGTGTTTCTTGTATAGAATATAGTCAATGTTTGTAAAGATTTTAGTCAAGCAGTATGTAAGAAATGTTAAGTCCTTTGTACTGGAAACTTGCATTCTCCCAGTAAGGTAATTCATTGTACTACGTTGCAAGCCCCTGGAGCAATTTTTTGATATGTGCTTTTGTGAACAAGAAACAATTAACAAGTGGCTCTATCCCATCTCCTCCCCTTTCCCCGTCGCGATATAACCTTCGTGGTTGAAAACGACGTTAAACACCAAATAAAGAAAGAAATAATGTGTTTCCTTTTTAGACCTACAAAATCTGAGAAAATCAGTTCTTAAGAAGGAAGTCATAAAATGGGGGTAAAGTACAGAGCTTTATGAACAGAAAATCTTAAAAACAGGGTCTTAAAAGGAAGAGAGTCTTAAATTGGTGGGTCTTAAAAAAAAAGGGGGAGGGGGGGGGGGGGGGGTGATGTGGGTTTGTCTGTCTTCCTCTGAAAGTGATTCTAAACTCTACGCGCATTGTTGTAGTTAGCCTCTTTCTCTTTTATTACTTTTTTTAATTGTTTTTAATTGTTTTTATTGTTTTTGTTTTTTGACAGATTTCTCGTAGATAACTATTTTTTATCTGGTATGCGGTTATTTATGTCTGATTGTTCATTGATGCAGGTGTGTTGTATAAAGCAACTTGACAATGTGTGCAGAACATTACATGCCTCTTTTTAGTCAAGCAGTATGTAAGAAATGTTAAGTCCTTTGTGCTGGAAACTTGCATTCTCCCAGTAAGGTCATATATTGTACTACGTTGCAAGCCCCTGGAGCAATTTTTTGATTAGTGCTTTTGTGAACAAGAAACACTTAACAAGTGGCTCTATCCCATCTCCCCCCTTTCTCCTATCCCATCTCCCCCCTTTCCCTCGTCGCGATATAACCTCCGTGGTTGAAAACGACGTTAAACACCAAATAAAGAAAAGAAAAGAAAGAACATGCCTCTTTCACTTCTGTTTACTCACATTTCGCGTTTTTTCAGACGAACAAACCACAAAGAAGTTCAGGGGATGTTTATGTTTGAACTGAATCATGATTCAACTTATTTCCTTTTGTTGTAGCGGTTTTCTCACCACACCGTCAATAGTGACACAAGTTTTCATGAAATGTAGGAAAAAGATTTGTTAGGATTCAGCTTGTTTTTTGTTTTTTGTTTTGTTTTTTTGAGTGATGCATTGTGAAAGGTTTGTGGATTGGGAAAGTTGAAGAACAGACGTATAGACAAGAGTTTGTACTTCGGTCATTTGAACAGGGTACAGGGTTTGGCATTTTGAGCTCTAGTCAATAAAATAGCAGCTCTGTGAAATGCCTTGCATGTGTGTAGCTTTAGTCTTAAGTATTTTTGAGTCACTTGAGAAAAAGTGACTCTATGTAATCGGTCAGTGTTAGTCTGTCCTGCCGGCTGTCCGGCCGGCCGTCCGTAGACACCACCTTAACGTTGGACTTTTCTCGGAAACTATCAAAGCGATCCGGCTCATATTTTGTTTAGTCGTGACCTCCAATGACCTCTACACTTTAACGATGGTTTCGTTGACCTTTGACCTTTTTCAAGGTCACAGGTCAGCGTCAAAGGAAAAATTAGACATTTTATATCTTTGACAAAGTTCATCGGATGTGATTGAAACTTTGTAGGATTATTCTTTACATCAAAGTATTTACATCTGTAGCCTTTTACGAACGTTATCAGAAAAACAAGGGAGATAACTAGCCTTTTCTGTTCGGCAACACACAACTTAACGTTGGGCTTTTCTCGGAAACTATAAAAGTGACCGGGCTCAAATTTTATGTGAACGTGACTCCCAGTGACCTCTACACTTTGACGTCTGCTTTGGTGACCTTTGACCTTTTTCAAGGTCACAGGTATGTCTTGAAGGAAAAAAATTGAAATATCATATCTCTGAAACTATTCATCGGATTTGATTCAAACTTTATAGGATTATTCTTTACATCAAATTATTTACATCTGTATTGTGTTGTGAATAGCAATTTCTTCCTGTCCATCTGATGCCTCATATAATATTCAGAACTGCGAAAGTGACTCGATCGAGCGTTTGCTCTTCTTGTTTGATTAGTGCTTTTGTGAACAAGAAACAATTAACAAGTGGCTCTATCCCATCTCCCCCCCTTTCCCCGTCGCGATATAACCTTCGTGGTTGAAAACGACGTTAAACACCAAATAAAGAAATTAATGATGGAGTACCTTTTTGGGATGGATGGTGGGTGGATACATATTTACCAGAAAAAAATTATGGAAGATGTGAAGAAGTTTGTCAGAAATCTGTTCTTGGAAATTGAATATTGTTTTATTGTAGATCTAGAAATGTTCTTGTGTTTGAAGCTGGGATAGTGGAGAGGGATGCAACTTCAAAAAGCAGAATGTGTGTGAGCCTGCATGGGAAAACCCGGCTAAAGATGCAGCGAGCTATTTTTGGCTACAATGGAAATAAGTCGGAAGGGATAACATTATCAATCTTCAGATTTACTGCTAAATCGCTTTATTGATCATCCACCTTCATCATCCCGTATTTCAAAACAGCGCTGTAAAAAAACCTATTACAGTTAGATCAATTCTGTTTTTTGTACAATATTTGTCAAAGTCTGAAGGTTCATATCGTTTCAAAAAGTCAAAAGTCAAAATTTTAGCCTGGTTTTCCCATGTAGGCTCACATATTTAAAAAAAAACCCAATCGATAGTCAATTCACTTGTCCTTCTCAGGAATTGTTTTGTTTGAAAAGGTATCTGAAGTTAATATTGGTACAATTCTATAACTGCAGATACCTTATCATGCTTCATGTGTGTATCCTGGACAGTTTGAGAACTGATTTTTGTATAACCTTTTTCTCTCTCCTGATTTGTTGTGTGCCCCCCATTGTAATGTACAACTTCAGCTCCCTTGGTAACTATCTCAATAACTGATCAACTGTGTGAGTACGTTTGGTGAAATTTATTTGTGTCTCGGCACATCTTTAAAACTCAACATTCAGACACTAAATGGCAAGCTAATATAGCTGATTTTATTGAATGAGTACGTGTATGTAAGGGAGTCTGAAAAGTTTAAAAGATTCATTACTTCTTGTGAAAGGAATTATGTACATCATATCGTATCTGTTCAGGATTTTGCATGGTATAAGATAATCCTTCCTTTTGGATGTATACCAAACAAGAGGCGAAGCCTTCAAGGCTCCCGTAAGAAATCGACAAACAGTAACACAAACTCATTCACTCCGTCACACATATACACACAGAGTAAGCATAGGTGACACGGTGCAAGAGTGGGAGACACTAGATCTAGATCTGTCCGTCTGTAGCCTACTTACGGGACACGACTGCCAGATCGACACTGCGCTTTCGACAGCGCTTCCTCGCGCACACACTGGAAACACGCTGTGCAGATCAAGTTGTAGGAAATCTCCTTTGGTATCTTCTTTATCTATTTTTCTGGGGCTACGAAACCGAACAATGTGAAATCGTCTTCCCCAAATCGGCGAACTGCAGCTGGGTGAGAACTGTATCTATACCACAATCCTTCACGCAATCTGACTTAACCTTGACCCCCTGACCTGGTCTACATACCACACACGACACAAACCAGTCACCTGTTTTTACCCCCCCAAAACCCCCCGCCACCCGTTTTCTTTGGATACACACTTTAACTACATACGTGCCGACGAAATGTTGATCATTGCTTCAATACTTTGAAGCTGTTGCTTGGATAATAACCAGGTAAAATGAGTATTTCGGTGTTCAGTCAAATGTTAAAGTTTCTATCACACACATACACACGCACAGACAGACAAAAGTTACGATCGCATAGGCTACACTTACGTGAGCCAATCAACGCTTTGACTGCTTCATGTACAGAGCTTGAGTTTTTCTGTTGAATTAATTCCCAAACTTGTCATTTTGCAAAATTAATTCAGCAATGAATTCCAACTGTGCATTTGAAATACCCCGACTGTTTGGCATGTTACCGATTGGAAGGATGTTTTTATCCCATACAATGCCCTCTACAAATCTGTGGTACATTGTAACATACACAATTATTTACACCGGAAGGGAGGCATCTTTTAACTGAGAAAATAGGAGTGCTTTTGTGAACAAGAAATAATTGACAAGTGGCTCTATCCCCTCTCCCCCCTTTCCCCGTCGCGATATAACCTTCGTGGTTGAAAACGACGTTAAACACCAAAGAAAGAAAGAAAGAAAGAAAATAGGACAAAATGCTTTTGTCTCACTGACATGGTAGGATTTAATACCACATGGTTGCTTAGTCCGAGTTACTGCCTCTTTGCGTGAAAGTGTGTTGCATTGAATAGTTTTGACTTGAGTGAATTATGATGAAAAGTTTATTTCTCTCCGCACAATTTCCGACTTTCCGACTCGACATGGTAGAGCTGATTTGTTACTTCGTGCCTCGTAACTTGCCTGCTGCGTGTCGGAAAGTAGGCCGGTGTTCTGTGATAATCTGTATATAAAGAAATAACAAGGGTTCTATGCTGTTAAAAAAAATGTCTCACTCATTCTCCCTGCTCTTTTTTTCATCTCCACTTCCTGTTACGAGCTTTCGGTGTTGGCATGGTGGTGTGACAATACGGATGATGATTGTATCATAAAAGGTTCATATGTACACAAAGTATTTTCCCCTGTTCGTTTTATCTTTTTATTTTAATTTTAGATTTAGATATGTATAAAAACCCGTCTTCCCCCTGTTTGTTTTATCATTTGGTTTGTTTAGATTTCGATTTGGTGGTGATAACAGCATTGCATTTGACATTTTTTGTTTCCTCCTTCTTGTTCATAATTCCTGAAAAAATGCTGAGGTACCATCATTTCATTCGATTTTCATTTAGTTTTACTAAAGCCTGCTGGGACACAAGTAATGGGTTAGTGCATTTGTAAACAGGAATCGCTTGACAAGTGGCCCCCTTCATCCCCCCCTTCCTCGTCCTGATATGGCTCTGCGTAGTCGGCTGGACGTTAAGCAACAAATAAACAAACAAACAAACAAACAAATTCGATTTTCATTGTCTGGTTTTACTTTTAGGTAAGCAAAACTACTTTGTAATCTCTGATCACTCCCACCTGCATTTTAAAATGGAATGCATGTATTTCCTTTCTTTTATTATCTGGTTGTGGCTGTGTGTGTGTGTGTGTGTGTGTGTGTGTGTGTGTGTGTGTGTGTGTGTGTGTGTGTGTGTGTGTGTCTGTGTGTGTTGTGCGTAAACACTAGGAATTTATCATGTATCTTCCGATTGTACAAGTAGGATAAGACCTATCACATGAAATTCTTTCTCTCTGCATTCTTGAACGTTTGAAGTGATTGTGATGAAGAGAGTTTAACACACATCAAATATATCCTGAGGTTTCTTTTTATGTTCTCCCGTGACATTTCGCTCATGTTATTCTCTTGTGCTCGTGTTTTCATGATCTGTTGCATTCATGTATTTCCTCTCCTAGTGTTGTTTTGTCTGTGTTCCTTTTCCCGGTAGTCTAGGATGTTCTTTTTCTGTCTTTCTTTTCTTTTTTTTTATGTTGAACATCCTTTGTTCTAATACACATTGTTAAACTCATTTTGTCAAAAAATGCCAACATTATTAGGTTTTCTTGTACTCTGTCACAGATGAAAATCAGCAAGATAGGACTGAAGACATAAGCTTTTTTGTGTGTAAATTTGCAAAATGTCAAAGCTCCAGTTGAATGAATTTTGTTGTTGCCAGTTAGCACGCACACCCCTTCCCGTGAAAACAATTTAATTCATCATCTCAGATCTGCCATCTGGTCATGGAATTAGACCATCCCCCCACTTGGTCACATACTAAAATTGAACAGCATGGGGGCTTTCTATGCTGCGTGGGAATTTTTTGATGAATTAATTTTGCACACGCAACCGGTGGCTTTGTAGGCAACTAATTCATCAAAACGTTCCACTGTCCACAGAGAGCACCCAGGATGGGGTTTTTTTGGCATGTGACCAAGTTGAGGGATGGGCTTATTCCATGTGACCAAGTGGAGGGATGGGCTTATTCCATGTGACCAAGTGGAGGGATGGGCTTATTCCATGTAAAACAAAAACATGGCCAGATCTGACATAATGAGTTTTCATGTGATGGAGTGTGCCTTTAAAATTAGGTGTAACAACACCGCTTTGCCCTATCTTAGTCAATTCAGTAATGGCGGAGATATGAGAATCCTATGCTTGGTAGGTGATTCCCCCTCCCCCCCCCCCCCCCACCCTTTCATGTGTCAGTCTTGTGTTCCTGGGATACATTTATGCTGAGCTTTCGTTCAGTGAAGTTCAGATATTTTTTGTTGTATACATGATGATCTTCATGTCCTCTGCTGAATTACATTTTTTCTTATCACCAAGCTTTAACTTCTGCGTGGATTAAACCTACCATCAGGGAAATTGCTGATATCAGGGGCGGGGATATAGCTCAGTTGGTAGCGCGCTGGATTTGTATTCAGTTGGCTGCTGTCAGCGTGAGTTCGATCCCAGGTTCGGCGGAAATTTATTTCACAGAGTCAACTTTGTGTGCAGACTCTCTTCGGTGTCCGAACCTCCCCCCGTGTACACTACATTGGGTGTGCACGTTAAAGATCCCACGATTGACAAAATCCTGGCAAAATTGCTTAGGCACAGTTAATAATTGTCTACCTATACCCGTGTGACTTGGAATAATAGGCCGTGAAAGGTAAATGTGCGCCGAAATGGCTGCAATCTACTGGCCGTATAAAATTTTATCTCACACGGCATCACTGCAGAGCGCCTAGAACTGTACCCACGGAATATGCGCGATATAAGACTCATTGATTGATATCAGCACTGAAATCCTGACAGATTTCCTGACTTTTTAGAACCTTGAAGAATGGAAAACAGTAAGATGAAGCTGACAACTTAGATTAACAATGAATGAATAAGGATACTTTTATATGGCGCAGATCCTAAGATAGTTCTCAGCGCCCCATTATTTAGGACATTCGAATCCCAAGGTGATTTATTCCCGATTTGTAAGATTCTCAGGATTCATCCTTGCTTCTGTGTGTATGCATCCATTCTGCAGAGTGTTCTGATGATGGGGAAAGAGGTGTTAATCATTTTGAACTCAAAATGTTTTCATTAAAAACTGCCGAAAGTGTTTTCTGCTTTGTATGGATTAAGCTGTGTTTCCATATAGCGACGCGACGACGGCACGATAGTTGCCACGAGGTGGCGGCAGCGTCAAAACCGATCGCAACAGTAGTAACAAAGAACGTGTGTTTCCATATGTGCAACGACCCCCCGCGGGTTAGGGGGACCCCCCGCGGGTTAGGGGGAAGAATTTACCCGATGCTCTCCAGCATGTCGTAAGAGGCGACTAACGGATTCTGTTTCTCCTTTTACCCTTGTTAAGTGTTTCTTGTATAGAATATAGTCAATGTTTGTAAAGGTTTTAGTCAAGCAGTATGTAAGAAATGTTAAGTCCTTTGTACTGGAAACTTGCATTTCTCCCAGTAAGGTAATATATTGTACTACGTTGCAAGCCCCTGGAGCAATTTTTTGATTAGTGCTTTAGTGAACAAGAAACAATTGACAAGTGGCTCTATCCCATCTCCCCCCTTTCCCCGTCGCGATATAACCTTCGTGGTTGAAAACGACGTTAAACACCAAATAAATAAATAAAGATTAGTGCTTTTGTGAACAAGAAACAATTAACAAGTGGCTCTCTTGAACGGTTGAAAACGACGTTAAACACCAAATAAAGAAAGAACAAGTGGCAATCTCCCCCCCCTTTCCTCGTCGCGATATAACCTTCGTGGTTGAAAACGACGTTAAACACCAAATAAAGAAAGAAAGATGTACCGCGCGACGGTTTGGCCTCAAGATTTTGTTCGCTCCAGGGAGCGAAAAAATTGCTGCGTCCAAAGAGGGCGTGGTCTAAGTCTTTACAAACATTCGAGGACCCCCCACAAACAGGTTTATAGTCTATTTTGACTGGTTTTTCGTCAGATACATGTATTCCCTGAGCTGCGCATTGTCCAGCAAGAATTTTTTCAAAGGTTGTCAAAGGCACCGTATTCGTTTTGCTTTTTGGGCATTTTGTTGAAACAAAAGAGGGGTTTTCTTACATTTCTCGTCTTTTCAATTTTCTAACCAACATAAGTAGCTTTAAATAAAGTTTCTCTTAATTACGGTATGGTAGTGTATGTTTTTGACTGATTTATAAGAAGAAGTCGAGCCAGAAAGAACAAAAATTCGCCTGCCACGGCGCTTTTAATGGAAATACTCACAGCGAAATTCATCGCCATCTTGCCACCGCCGCGTCGCTAAATGGAAACATAGCTTAATGATGACAGAATATGGCACACCTGTGGGAACTTTCTGGATATTCTATGGTTTGCTCTTTGTTGCATGTATGCATGGAAACTTCAGCCATACTTACGTGTGGGGGAGTGGAGAGAGAGAGTGTGTGTGTGTGTGTGTGTGTGTGTGTGTGTGTGTGTGTGGGTGTGAATATTGACAGTGTGTTTTAGTGTAAGGTGCAGGCATGTCTTGAAATAAAGTATGCCAGTGTTTTTGGTTGAACCGAGCAATAAAGTGCCAAGTTATTTTTGAATAACAAATTTTATTGTGAGTGCTTGCAACAAGCGGTTTTGAACAGGTGTGAGGTAGATGAAGACAGTGTGTGTGTGTGTGTGCGCACACAAGCGAGTTTTATCTGTGTGTGTGTGTGTGTGTGCTTGTGTCTTTGCGCATCGATGCTGGACAGAATGCCTGCATATATCCCCAGTCTCTGAATTACTTCTCACAACGACTAAGTCTTCCAAAGAAACAGCTTTATTCATTTCAAAACACACATACCCATGCATCAAAATCAGTAGAACTCACCAGAAAGAAATGATCATCAAATTATTCCAGTGGATATTGTTGAAATACTCAATTATGCCTGTTTACAACAACGTTCACAACAGTTTGTAAACATACATGTGTACAAATATGTTCACGTAAATCCTTCAATACAAGTATTCAGGTTGACCAGAAAGAAACAGGCTGGGGGAAAATTGCCCCCCCCCCCCCCAAAAAAAAAAAAAGAAAGAAAGAAGAGAAAAACAAGTAAAAGAAGAGAGGGCAGCGTAACTTTCAAGCGAAGGAGAAATTCTCACAAGCTACTCCTAGTATTTTGCAAACGATCAAATCACGCAAAATCTCCCAATAATTATACAGGAAAATATCCGGAATACAGGCAAACGAGATATGACGTATGCAGCTCAGATTACGCACATCTAATGGGCAGAATATACCTGCGCAGTTTCAGCGGCACAGACGACGCACGGCCTATTATTTATGCCGCGATAGGGATTATGACGAGTACTTGGCCTGTTTTCCTTTCATGCAACGTGTAGCGGGCTGGGATAAGCTGCAATGCGTCGTCGGTCCTGCTGAAGTTACATAGGTGAGCGGAGCCCCTAAGATTTCTGTTTACTTGTGGATGGAAATCTAAAAAAGGCAGTTTTCTCCCTTGAACCAGAAATTCACTAGTTTCATGTACATCGCAGAACAGTCAAATGGTCACATGACAACGACAACGATGGGGAAGACGACAAACACAACAACAACAACAATAACGACTCGAGAGAGAGAGAGAGAACTCAGAACTCAGAAAGTTTAATCGCTAAAACCTCAGGCTGATAGGGAAAGGGCTCCTAATATGGACCGGCTCCTATTATGGACCACATCCTGTTTTGACCAACTAACGGCGCTAGAGCGCTCAAAAAAGTTTTAGTCAATTGCGATGGGGAGGGTTGGGGCGAGGGAAACGATTTCGAATTCAATAGACGTTTTACAATTTACATGTACAGATCACAGGGGTGGTACACGCGGTTTCCATTCCTTTACCCGAGAGAGACAGAGACAGAGAGACAGAGATCACTTGCCGTAATCCCATCTGAGATTGGAACGGAAGATCAGTTTGCACGTAAAGCTAGGAGCGGGCGGAGGGTCAGTTACGGTACAGGTGCGGAGGAGGGGGGGGGGGGGGGGGTGACGACACGCATTGACCACCCCCCTTCACTGTATTTCATAAATAGCCTCCTATGAGAAAAGTCGTCATACAGCAACACACGACTATTGTATAAACACAATGGAACACCATTTACAGAATCGGAATGCCATACAATAATAACACCATTCATGTGACTAGAATCGCGACCCGCCCTCCCCCCAGCAAATAAAAGACAAACAAACACGAAAAAAAGAAACACTGACCCTGATCGGTCAGCAGGATCATTCATTATGCAACTGTATATACACCTACACACACACACGCACACACACACATACACACACATACACGCACAGACACACACACACACACACACACACACGCACACACAAACATGCACATATAGTCAATCGCGACTGTGCATCAAAACAATTATTGTCATTACCGTCGCACACACACACACACACACACACACACACACACACACACACACACACACACACACACACACATAGAATAAATACCTCCCGCGGCATGCTTTCACATGGTTCAAACTTTTGATCTTGTGCAGAGGGTTGGGCCCTTTCGAAATCAACTGACAGCAGCACAATAGCAAAGCTAATACGTACACGTTGGCACACACACAAAACACATCACTCAACAAAACACACAGATGAACAAACACATGAAACGAAAACACAAACAAACAAACTCACAAACAAACAGATACACATCAGATCGTGAAACAATACGCAGCGGTATTTACATGCAGAATCGTAAAAAATTACTGGCGAACATCTCTCGACCACGACCACCTGCTTATGAAGACCACACAAAGGATTCCCGCTGAGGCGTTTTCCCCTATATAATTCCCCTGTCCATAGCAACCACCTGTCTGTAACGAGCACGTCTGCTCGGCCCCTTGGGTGGAAGTTGTACATAGCTTTGACTGTGGCTACATACCCAGTTTATGATTCTTTTTGGCTCACGAAGTGTAGCCTATGCGATCGTAACTTTGTCTGTCTGTGCGTTTGTGCGTGCGTGTGTGCGTGTGTGCGTGTGTGTGTGTGTATGTCTGTGGTAGAAACTTTAACATTTCCGAGTCTATGTGTGAGTGGTTATCCAAGACTATGGATAAAGCTCGCATAAGATTACGTCACGGTCAAAAGTGTTTGACGTCAATTAATGCATCATGACGGCATGCCTCCCTGTAGTCTTTCTCTCTCGCGTGGTGTGTGTGGTCTCGGTCATTGTTATTTTGAGCGTGCCGAGACTATTTGGCAGTCGTGTCCCTGTACAGTAGGCTACATTCAGACACAGACAGATCTAGATCTAGTGTCTCTCTTTCTTGCACAGTGTCACCTAAGCTTACTGTGTGTGTGGGTGTGTATGTGTGACGGAATGATTGAGTTTGTGTAACTGTTTGTCTATTTCTTACGTGAGCCTTGAAGGCTTCGCCTCTTGTTCTTTTTGTTTTTAATATAAATTATCGTACGTTATTCTGCCGAAACGACATTTATAAGCAGATGTACCGATTAGTGTACACTCACGGACACCATGTCCGTTAATTAAATCGAAAAACAAATCAGTGGAAATCTCTGACATCTCAGCTCAGGGATTTAACGAAAAAAGCAAGGGCTTCTGGCAGCCCAATGTGCATGTCAACGACCACGCAAGAAAAAGAGAACAGAAAAAAGCACACACACACACACACACGCACACGCACACAGAGACTTTGTCTCTCTTTCACACACACATACAAAGTTTGTCTCTCTCTTTCACACACACACACACACACACACACACACACACACACACACACACACACACACACACACACACACACACACACACACTTTGTAATCACGCAAGGGAGACAGAAGAAAGAGAAAACTGAGAAGTAAATCCGAAGAGAAGACTAAAGTCACTGAGATCAAAGTTCATGTGTGTGTGACAGCCAACGATGATAAAATTGTCTGTAGGCGTCAACATCAGCAATCGATTAACCGTAGAGCAGGGACCTATATTTAGTGTAATATAGGTCTATGCGTAGAGACACAACAGCGACTACAGCATGCGAAGACAACAAGATTTAACTTTGAAACAAGCTACGGTAAACGGGAGAACAAGCATTAAAACTGGAGAAATGACGTTATAAAATATACAATCTCAACTAAAATTCCCCTCAGCTATAGGTAACAAACACACAAGCAAACAGACGGACACAATTCCCCTTGGATATAACAAAAACAAGAAATTCCTCCGAGGTAGGAAAAACACCCCCGTCCTTACCATTCTCACTGCCACCAACTGAGAAGGTTATTTCCCTTTGACCATTAATATGTCCCTCTATAAGTCCTTGTAGAATCTTAATCCACCAATAACTCCCTAACCGTGCGTTTGACTGGTCCCAATTTTTGTAAGGACCGTCTCAGGAATGTACAGAACCTGTTCACCAAGTTTGGTGACGATCGGTCCGTTCATTCTTGAGATCTATATGCGAACACAAACACACACACAAACAAACACATCGACCGAATCCTATACACACCCCTATACTGGGGGGTGTAACAACAAGAAATAAAACAACTGCTCAGAAGCTTTCCAAACAAGTACACAAACTATCCTGATGCGATATATAACATTAGCACAAATATCCTCAGCTTTAGATAACAAACAAAGAAACAAATAAACACACAAAGCAAAAACAATAACAATAATAATAATTATAATAAAAATAACAATAACAACACTTGTTGTTCCATCAAAATGTTACACTAAAACGAAACAAAAATACCCGAAGTTATTTAAAAACACAAACAGCCAACAAACACACACAAGGGAGAGCACCATTGTGAATCAGATGCAGCGAGGTCAGTATTTTGACCTTGACAAATGCTCCACTCTTCCTCAATCAGCACATCACACCAGAGATACATGAACTAAGAATACATCTCAGCCCATGCTCACTTTCTAAACCCTATTTGTATCATACAGGGAAGAAGATGTACACAAACCATGCAAACCCCTTTTGTCATAGGCCTATTGCAGACCACAGATACCAAGGGAAGTGTACTTTTCTCATCGTAAAAGTCATACAGTTCCAGAAAACAAAAACACATCGTGACAAACGTTCATAGGTTATAGAATATGATGATGATAATGTTTTTAACGCCCTTACGATTAAACCATTAGGGACATGTAGCCAATCTGTGAAACAGTTCTAGTGTTACTTTAAATAAACTTTTTTCAAAACATTATTGTATTTGCTTTTGATGAATAAAAAAAAAAAATAATAAAAAAAAGAATATAACAATCAAAAAACAACCAACACCTGAAACTAAACTTAGTTATGTTCCAAACGGCAAACGGCCAAACTTCATGTATACAACAGGTTGCAGCTTAACGAAATCAAGTTAATTTTTTATCATGAACATTTTTAATTGTGATGCGTTTTGAAATACGTCAGCACATTCACAACAGGCTCATGAGCAATGCTTGCAGACTTTTTTGTTCAGAAATAAATTAACAACTTATCAATAATGATCTACGTGTTTTCTTGTCCAGAGTAAACATCACAGTTTATGCATTCGTCAACAAACTCATTCTGAAAAATAAATCAGGAATCAAAAACATTGCTACAGAAATTCCAGAAGGAAATCTCAAGCAACAATTATACGTTATTTGTATTTTTGACCAAAATACGAAATTTAAAACAACTCGAGACAGTGATTGTACTGTGAGACCGCGCTGTCACGTTTTGTTGTTGCAGTTCTGTTACTTTGCTATGGTACTCAGGACAGCAGAAACATGTTAAAAGTCCCGAATCAACCCGCGAAGACTTTTGGGCTTGTATCCGTCTTCTGTCAATGCGTTCGGTCCATTACTTTCTAATACGAATTCCATACATGCTGTATCGGAGATTGTGTGAGCAAAGTAGGCACACTGATGCACCCCCAAAAAGAAACAAGTCGCGTAAGGCGAAAATACAACATTTAGTCAAGTAGGTGTCGAACTCACAGAATGAAACTGAACGCAATGCCATTTTTCAGCAAGACCGTATACTCGTAGCATCGTCAGTCCACCGCTCATGGCAAAGGCAGTGAAATTGACAATTGTTTTAACTTTCTGAGCGTGTTTTTAATCCAAACATATCATATCTATATGTTTTTGGAATCAGGAACCGACAAGGAATAAGATGAAAGTGTTTTTAAATTGATTTCGATAATTTAATTTTGATAATAATTTTTATATATTTAATTTTCAGAGCTTGTTTTTAATCCAAATATAACATATTTATATGTTTTTGGAATCAGAAAATGATGGAGAATAAGATGAACGTAAATTTGGATCGTTTTATAAATTTTTATTTTTTTTTTTACAATTTTCCGATTTTTAATGACCAAAGTCATTAATTAATTTTTAAGCCACCACGCTGAAATGCAATACCGAAGTCCGGGCTTTGTCGAAGATTACTTGACCAAAATTTCAACCAATTTGGTTGAAAAATGAGGGCGTGACAGTGCCGCCTCAACTTTCACGAAAAGCCGGATATGACGTCATCAAAGACATTTATCAAAAAAGTGAAAAAAACGTTCGGGGATTTCATACCCAGGAACTCTCATGTCAAATGTCATAAAGATCGGTCCAGTAGTTTAGTCTGAATCGCTCTACACACACACACAGACAGACAGACACACACACACACGCACATACACCACGACCCTCGTCTCGATTCCCCCCTCTACGTTAAAACATTTAGTCAAAACTTGACTAAATGTAAAAAGAACAACAAGAAGAAGACTAAGAAGAAAACAACCGACAACTCTCAAGTTCAAGTTTCTGTGTCCATGCTCAAGGTCAAACCGACCCTTTAACGTTTCCTTTGGTGTATCTTGCACTTCCCGGACTGTGATAGCTTAGCAGAGGTGCCAACCCCAAACTGTGTGTATTATTAGACAAATCCGTCACTATTTTTGGTCAACTCTAAGTATTTTTTGGTCGTCTTTCAGTTTTTTTTAATTTTTACAAACTCACAGTATTTTTGGTCAACACTTTGCCTTTTTGGTCAACTCCCCCAATATTTTGGGTCAACTCTCAGTATTTTTGGTCAACACTTTGCATTTTGGTCAACTCACAATAGTTTAGGTCAACTCACAGTATTTTTGATCAACTCTCAATATTTTGGTTCAACTCTCAGTGTTTTTGTTCAATTCTTATGTTTTTAGGTCAACATTCACGGGAACGATCGCAGAAAAGAGGCTCATTCATTTCGTTCCTTACTTGATATGCTGCTTTTCATTTCATCCAGTCCGTCGCGATATAACCTTCGTGGTTGAAAAGGACGTTAAACACCAAATAAAGAAAGAAATATTTCATCCAGTGTTGCGGACTGAGTTGGTCCGGTGTCAGAATAATGTGACTGGGTGAGACATCAAGCCTCTGCTGCGACTTCTGTCTTGTGTGTGGCGCACGTTATATATGTCAAAGCAACACCGCCCTGATATGGCCCTTCGTGGTCGGCTGGGCGTTAAGCAAACAAACAAAATCCAGTGTTGCACTCCTGCTTTTATGTAATCATGGTCCATAATGCTTTTCTGACTCCTCGTCCAGAAGAACAGAAGTATGCTCATTATGCTAGCTATTTGATAGATTCACATGAAGCTTTCTTAACCCAGCAACAGCTCACGCGCTTTCGTTAACGGGGGCTGTAATTGTGGAAATGTTGATAAGCGCAGTTTTGTTTGGTTATAGGAATTCCGAGTCATTTTTTTTCAATTATAAAGTAATAATGCCAAAATTCGGACGGTTGGCACCCCTCGCTTTGCAATCAACTTAAGGAAGACACAGCACTGAACTTTCGTTTCATTGTTTCGTTCGCCAAAGTCTGCTCTCTGAAATGAAAGCGACAGCATTTTCAATGCCAGGATCTTGTGCTGGAGATGATTATCTTAAAAAACACGGTAGACGACTCACTTTAAGAAAACACACAGGAACAAGATAGGGGTTCACCACAATAAGACAAATTGATAAGTCCTTCATTTCTACCAAACGTGTTCTAATGCACATAATGACGGGGACAAGAACCTCACATCAACAACCGGTGATAATTCATACACATGAATTTAGGCACAAAAAAAATATAGGTGTGGTTACGGTAACATAGCCAAAAAAAATAGGGTAGGAAGGTAGGCAATCACTTTTTTTTTATTTGTTACTTTTTTTTCTAATGTGTACAAATTAAACCTACTTGACAGGGAAATAAGTGTGCGACTCGGGCGATTTCGCTTTCATTGCGTTTTCTGCACTCGTTTTCTTTTTTTTTTCTTTTCTTTTTTGACAAATGTAATAAAAAAGTTATAGGGTCGGCCCCTAAAAATAGGGTAGGTCGGGTTACCGTAACCACACCTATTTTTTTTTTAGGCCTTATACGGTCATTTTTCTGAAACATAATCAAGCACACAAACTTTCATTTCTTATTAATTCAAACGCCAACATAAAACGTGACGCAATAAATAAGAAATGTCATATAATGAACTCCTACATGGAAAATGACGCAATACAGCAAGGATGTCATAAGCTTAATCATTCTTCCAACACACAAAAATGCAACAAAAACTTCATATTTCTTCACAATTCGAACTCCAGAACGGAAAGTGACGCAATATAGCAAAGACGTCATAACTCCACGTCATCATCGTCAAAGTCACGCTCCATACTGTCAAGCGTCTGCGTGCTGATGCTGTTACCGTTGCTGCAGTAGGTCTGCGTGGCGCTCGTGCTGAACGCGCTGCTGAAAGACCCGGATGCCCGCAAGCGTTGCGTCATTTCCATATCTGCAAACAAGAGGGTGATATTGAATGTTTATCACACATTTTCTGAAAAATATCGTCCGAATAATACACATAACTACACAATGGTTTAGCTCTTCAGGGCGCATGCTCACAAAGGTACAGCATGGTTTTCCCGCTTTTTCTAAAGCTGTACAGTACACCACCTTTTTACCTTATATGGAAATTATAAGAAACATAAATTTTAGTCAAAGAGTGGACTATAGTGTGATAGCAAAGTATATTTTTAACATGCTGACTGTTTGCAAATGACATGTCGATAAAAAGGGTACCAACATGAGCCGGTGTCACGAACTGAAAACTCTGCTGAACAATCCCTCTCAATGCAGCTTATGCTGTCATTGCGCATGCACCAATCTTGGACTTAAAAAAAATGCGACCCTTAGACAGAACGAACCATGGGTTAGGGTTATGATTAGGGTTAGGGTAAGGTTAGGTTGTTCATGACCTGATTAATCTCCCCATGTTAGCGCATGCGCATTGACCGCATTGAGAGTGATTGTTCAGGCAGAGTTTTCAGTTCGTGACACCGGCATGTACGCTAACATTTCCATCAACAAGAGGACAACGCGGACGACTACCCCATGCTAATGATATCAGTGAATTGTGAATTGTATACAACAGGAGAGCATTCATAAGAAGCTGTGTACAAGCCCATGATAGTACACACAAGGTCAACAACTCAAGGAACATTTTTTTCTCAGTAAAATAAACCAACCATTCGGTCATAGAATAGCCACACGGCCATTAATGTTGTCCTTTTATGACACTACTAGCAGCATATTTCGTGTTGTTGAACTTAACATGTGAGGTAAAGTAGCATGAACCAAGGATATTTTATTTTAATTATTTATTTTTTATTTTTTATTTGATAATAATATTCAATGCTTTAGAATATCATTTCCAAAAGCAGAATTAAAAAATATGGAACGGTGAATTTACTATGAATTTTTAAAGTGACAGACTATCAGTACCCCATTTTGACGTTTATGCAAAACGCGTCCCCGTCCCAATACAGACAAGATTTGATCACAATGCAGTTGAAAATTACACAACAATATTGGGTTACATATACTTCTTAAAAAAAAACCCACCCTGAACAAAGATTGTTGTAAGGAGTAAAAAAAAAAAGATGTTTCTTTGTATGCGTTTCACAATTTTGCTGCGTTTTTCCCTTGAAATGATGACAGACTCCTTTTACAACACTAATTTTATGTTTGAAAAGCTAGATTATGATTTGTAATAATAATGAATGATTGCATTAAGCATAATCAGCTTACTGAAGCATTAGAAATGTATTAGTTAGTTAGTTAATTGGTGTTTAACGTCGTTGTACCAGACACTTTCTGCTTCCATTTCTTATTTCCAGGTTTTTTCAACATATCTAATTAGTAATTTACATGCAGCATCCAACATCAGATTACATAAATTTTTTGTCAAGTCATCAACATCAGTTTGCAAAACACAATTCATATTTGTTGCCAATTCATTCAAGCGCCTATCAACTGCCATAATTTGTTCATCATCAATACATTGCACAAAATTCTGTTCTTCGCCAACTTTCCATCTTGATTTTACAACATCAGCAGAAAAACAATCATCCTTAACTTTACTTTTGTATCTTCAGCAACAAGGCCTACAGAAAGACTAAAGTGCACAGGGCAATGTACATCAGACATACATTCATCAAAATCACCAACGCTAAAAAACAATCATCCTTAACTTTACTTTTTTATCTTCAGCATTTAGACCATCAACAAGGCCTACACAAAGACTAAAGTGCACAGGGCAATGTACATCAGACATACATTCATCAAAATCACCAATGCTAAAAAACAATCATCCTTAACTTTACTTTTTTTATCTTCAGCATTTAGACCATCAACACGGCCTACAGAAAGACTAAAGTGCACAGGGCAATGTACATCAGACATACATTCATCAAAATCACCAACGCTAAAAAACAATCATCCTTAACTTTACTTTTTTTATCTTCAGCATTTAGACCATCAACAAGGCCTACAGAAAGACTAAAGTGCACAGGGCAATGTACATCAGACATACATTCATCAAAATCACCAACGCTAAAAAACAATCATCCTTAACTTTACTTTTTTTATCTTCAGCATTTAGACCATCAACACGGCCTACAGAAAGACTAAAGTGCACAGGGCAATGTACATCAGACATACATTCATCAAAATCACCAACGCTAAAAAACAATCATCCTTAACTTTACTTTTTTTATCTTCAGCATTTAGACCGTCAACAAGGCCTACAGAAAGACTAAAGTGCACAGGGCAATGTACATCAGACATACATTCATCAAAATCACCAACGCTAAAAAACAATCATCCTTAACTTTACTTTTTTTATCTTCAGCATTTAGACCATCAACACGGCCTACAGAAAGACTAAAGTGCACAGGGCAATGTACATCAGACATACATTCATCAAAATCACCAACGCTAAAAAACAATCATCCTTAACTTTACTTTTTTTATCTTCAGCATTTAGACCATCAACACGGCCTACAGAAAGACTAAAGTGCACAGGGCAATGTACATCAGACATACATTCATCAAAATCACCAACGCTAAAAAACAATCATCCTTAACTTTACTTTTTTATCTTCAGCATATAGACCATCAACAAGGCCTACAGAAAGACTAAAGTGCACAGGGCAATGTACATCAGACATACATTCATCAAAATCACCAAAGCTAAAAAACAATCATCCTTAACTTTACTTTTTTTATCTTCAGCATTTAGACCATCAACAAGGCCTACAGAAAGACTAAAGTGCACAGGGCAATGTACATCAGACATACATTCATCAAAATCACCAACGCTAAAAAACAATCATCCTTAACTTTACTTTTTTTATCTTCAGCATTTAGACCATCAACAAGGCCTACAGAAAGACTAAAGTGCACAGGGCAATGTACATCAGACATACATTCATCAAAATCACCAACGCTAAAAAACAATCATCCTTAACTTTACTTTTTTTATCTTCAGCATTTAGACCATCAACAAGGCCTACAGAAAGACTAAAGTGCACAGGGCAATGTACATCAGACATACATTCATCAAAATCACCAACGCTAAAAAACAATCATCCTTAACTTTACTTTTTTTATCTTCAGCATTTAGACCATCAACACGGCCTACAGAAAGACTAAAGTGCACAGGGCAATGTACATCAGACATACATTCATCAAAATCACCAAAGCTAAAAAACAATCATCCTTAACTTTACTTTTTTTATCTTCAGCATTTAGACCATCAACAAGGCCTACAGAAAGACTAAAGTGCACAGGGCAATGTACATCAGACATACATTCATCAAAATCACCAACGCTAAAAAACAATATACGTTATTTGCGTGTTTGACCAAAATATGACATTTTACACAGATCGAGACAGTCATTGTTCTCCGAGACCGCGCTAGCGGTCGAGGTGAACAATGACTGTCGAGATCTGTGTAAAATGTCATATTTTGGTCAAACACGCAAATAACATTTATGTATCGATCGAATTCCTTTCAGGTACTATGACTTTGTTGTTGTTTTGACGATTGAACGAGCACACAAACACATGCATGCAATCCACATGCAATCAAACACATAAGCTTCATATTTGGGCGTTTCAGGTTGACCGAAACTTCAAAGGAACTACAAAACACACGTCATGTACTCACTTTGTTGTTGTTTTGACATTGAACAGCACACACACATGCAATCAAACACATGACGTTTTTTGTTTTTTAGTTCCTTTGAAGTTTCGGTCAACCTGAAAAGCCAAATTATAAAGTTTTGTCGGCCTCTGACGTCACATGACTCAAAGAAGGGAAATCCAATCTCCAATCGATACATTCATCCTTAACTTTACTTTTTTTTTTATCTTCAGCATTTATACCATCAACAAGGCCTACAGAAAGACTAAAGTGCACAGGGCAAAGTACATTTCAGACATACATTCATCAAAATCACCAACGCTAAAAAACAATCATCCTTAACTTTACTTTTTTTATCTTCAGCATTTAGACCATCAACAAGGCCTACAGAAAGACTAAAGTGCACAGGGCAATGTACATCAGACATACATTCATCAAAATCACCAACGCTAAAAAACAATCATCCTTAACTTTACTTTTTTTATCTTCAGCATTTAGACCATCAACACGGCCTACAGAAAGACTAAAGTGCACAGGGCAATGTACATCAGACATACATTCATCAAAATCACCAATGCTAAAACTAAACTATCAATAAGTGAAAATACACTTGGGGAGGCAATTACATAGTCAACTAGGCTAGCATTCTTACATGTTAACTTGCCTACTCCTTCATCAGCACCCATCCTACTATTCACAATCAACAGACCTTGGCTTTTACAAAAATCAATCACGGAATGACCAAGGTTATTTATTACTTTATCCATTGAACTTCTAATTTGTCTTATTCCATACATTCTAATGATATCCATAGACCAAACAATATCAATCATTTCGTCCATCTCCTGGCAATCCTCCACAAAATCTTTTACTTCCCCGGTCCTGGCATTCAAATCCCCAACAATTAATATGTTATATTAATATATGCCCAAAAACAAAATAGTTTCCTCTATTTCCTGAAAGGCGTTTAGTCTAGCATATGGCGAGCCTTCCAGTGTAATTTTTCATCAATCCTCTTTCTAAATGAAATGTGCTCAACAATCTGAATGCCATATTTTCTCACATAGACTGCGACTCCGCCTGATTTACGCTTACATTCATTTCTGCTTTTTCTAAAACAGACAAAACCGTCAACCTCACACTAATCGACATCATCCAGTTTGGTTTCAGTTAAACAAATAACATCATTGCAAGAAAATACATCCTCAAAGTCAAGGTATCTCATTTTGGATAATAAACCACAGAAATTTTAAGAAATAACTATAAGGCCTGTAAACTTTCCGGGGTCGTATACTGTCACCTGGTTGTCACGACATATGTCGCGCTACTGGCTCAGTCTGTTTGGTCGGTTCCGATTACCTCTAATGGATGCGAAAACCTATATGACTGTTTTTTGTTATTTTTCTCTCTGTTAACCCTTAGGCTGGTTGTCGCGACATATGGCGCGCTACTTTACGTATACTGTCACCTGGTTGTCACGACATATGTCGCGCTACTGGCTCAGTCTGTTTGGTCGGTTCCGATTACCTCCCATGGATGCGAAAACCTATATGACTGTTTTTTGTTATTTTTCTTTGCTGGACGGAATTCCGCTTGTTAGCCAGTTGGGTTGATGAACAAAGAAGTTCTCAGTTTTCGCTTCGCTGAGGATCATTCTTTGTTTCCAGCACTGTAACCGTAACTGTGTATAGGTGAAGTGTACGGCAACATGACATGCTTTATGAAGTTTTGTGATGTGTTATGTTTCATGTGTTTTATCATGTTTTTGCATTTCAAGCCATATGTCGTTGACGGTTAATTGGCTGATGTAAGATTGTAGTGCCCGCCATTTTGATCGGCGTCCCCCGTGAAATGACAGAGCGGCCCCCTTCACTATTTTCCCTCTGTTCGGTTTGTCCCTTTTTCCCGCCATTTCAGTTTGGGGAAAAGACCTGCGCCGACCAGATTTCACCTGCTCTCTGTGCTATCTTCCAGAGATCCCTGGATAGTGGTTCTCTCCCTTCCGACTGGCTCCAGGCCAACATCTGTTTATTCAAAAAGGGTGATCGCCACCTCCCCGCGAACTATCGTCCCATCTCCCTCACTTCCATCCCTTGCAAAATTTTAGAACATATTATATACCGCCACATCTTCACACATCTCGACTCGCATAACATCCTCACGTATCTAAACCATGGTTTCCGTTCCGGATTCTCATGTGAAACCCAACTTCTCACCACAACCCACGACCTCTTGACCACCTTCGACCAAAGAAAACAAGTAGATGTCGCTGTGCTTGATTTTTCTAAAGCGTTCGACACTGTTCCCCACCCCCACCTTCTCCACAAACTCTTCTGTTATGGCATAAACGGCCCCCTACTCAACTGGCTCACGTCCTTCCTCACTAAGCGCTCCATGAAAGTTGTACTCGAGAGTACTTCATCCGAATCAACTACATTAGACTCTGGCGTCCCGCAGGGGACGGTGCTCGGCCCACTACTCTTCCTTGTCCATTATTAACGACCTGCCAGCCTCCGTATCGTCCCACGTCCGCTTGTTCGCCGATGACTGCCTGCTCTATAGGGAAATAAACTCCTTCACGGATCACCAATCCCTGCAACAAGACCTCAGAGTGACTCAGACACCTCGAAGAGTGGGCGGTTACCTGGGGCATGCGCCACAACGCCTCTAAATGCTATATCCTCAGTATAAACAAATCCTTTGACTTCTATTACCAACTGGACAACAGCATCCTCCAAAACGTTAGATCCACACCCTACCTTGGCATTCTCCTCTCAGACGACATGAAATGGAGCCCCCACATTTCTTCTATCACTAAAAAAGCTAACTGCACCCTCGGCTTTCTCCGCCGCAACCTCCAACGCTGCCCGCCTCGTTGCTGTCAGCAGGCCTACCTCTCCCTTGTGCGTCCCTTCCTGGAGTATGGGGCGGTTGTCTGGGACCCCTACCTGAAGAAAGACATCGACTGCATCGAACGCGTACAACGCAAAGCTTCGAGGTTTATCACAGGCGACTTCAGGTCGTCGACCCCCGGCAGCGTCACCAGACTCCTAGAGAAAACTGGACTCCAACCTCTGCAACAGCGATGTCAACAACTCCGTCTGACGTTCTTCTATAGGGTGGTTGAGGGGCTGGTACCGGCACTACCATCACACCAGTTCTTAACTGAGCAGAAGCAAGGCCGTAAAATCAGGCCAGTGAGACACTCTGACCATCACACATCCAACATCGTCTCACAGTATTCAAGAAACAACTCTAGACCCTATTCAGTGCCCCAAGGCCGCACTGATCAGTTTAGGAACTCCTTTTTTTGTGAAGACGGCACAAGACTGAAATTTACTTGAGGACAATATTGTGACCTCCAAAAGCATTGGCATCTTTAAAGCCAAGCTAGCAGCCGACCACCATTAGGCTGCCGCACTCTCCCCCGCTGCATTTATGCCAGTCTTCTGGCACCCAGCAGCGGAACCATCAAGATCAAGATCAAGACACCTAAGCATAACTTGTACACATGCACATGGCTTACCTTCCCTGCTCATTTTCCCAGTTAAGAATGTATTCAATCAACAGCCATTGCCGGATAACATCTGAAGCTATATAGTTAACTACTTGTTCATACCTAAAGCAACCTGGGTGTTGGTTGTTATTCAGACTAAATGTGTTAGCCTGATCCTCTCTCTCCCTGTCTTTTGTCTGGCTTTGTGTGAGCCAGTCATGTTATGTATTATTTCCTGTGTCACTCTACTGGTTCTACTCTGTTTGCCACATGCATTTTCATACATTGATATTTTGATATTCTTCATTTGTATTACCCCTTTACCTGTACATAGTCTTGTCAATTTTGATTATCATTCCTTTGATGAATTCAGGCATGAGAATGATAGAGATCTTCTGAGTTAAGATCTCAGACAATAGGAAGATATTGTCTACAGGCTGCACATTTTTAACTATTAATTCCCATGTTGCACTTTAAAGGCGTTTGCCTACAGAAGAGCTTTGCGACTGATAAAAACCTAACATTTTGTGCAGTCGCATAGATGCAAAACAGACTTTTAATCTAAAGCGATATGATTTGGTCGCGCTTCCCTGTAAAGTAATAGACTGTTGTCTAACGCTTCATTTTGAAGCATGGGAGCCTGCGCCTACCCCATGCCCGAGTTATCTTTCTTATTCTTGCCGTTATTATTCAACTCAATGAAGATGTGTCTTCATGGCGATGAACATGCCTAATAATAACAATTATTGTGCAGTTGCGGTTCATGCAGTTGGTTAATTTATGCAAAGCATTTTCCTATGCAAGGCTTAGGCCTAAGGGAAGATGTTGGTTACTTCCCTTGACATTAGCTGTTGTGGAGTTGTTTAACTCACTGTGGATTCTCTTTCAGAGAATGCTGTGTCTGCAGGATTTTGGCTGTATTGTTACTTGTCCATAATTGTCATGATTATTTTGACAAAGGTTACATTCATTGGTTTGTGCTTTGTATTATGTCATGTGTGACTTAGAAGGCATGTTGTTTATAATTGTATTTTCTTTTCTTTTAGTGCCTTCTTCTTTACACTGCTTTCTGGCTACTAGAATAATTACCTTATTACACTATTTCTGGTTTGCACCAGACAATTCTAGGCTTGCATTCATAGTTTCTATTTCTGGTTTACACCAGAAATTCTTGTCTTACCTACATATATTGTTTCTGGTTTAATTGCTACCAGAATTCATAGTTTCTATTTCTGGTTGCTACTAGAATAATTACCTTATAACACTGTTTCTAGCTGATTCTGGTACCGGTAAATACCAGGATTAATAATTTCTAGTTCTGGTCTATATCAGATTTCTGTTCATTGTTTCTAATTTATAACTTCTAGCATTGGTTCTGGTTGCTACCAGATTTATCTAAACTGTTGGAATATTTCTGATTTAGATAAGCTACTTGAGTGGTTATTTTTAGTTACATTTCCTTCAATAAAAGATAAGTTAAAGCAACCTCTGTCTTTGGTGTCTTAATTGTATGCTCCTCTGCCTGTGCTATATATCCTTGTCCTTCCACCCAACATTCCCACATATTTGTAGAACTTCTCACACGCCCAAACGCTCGCCAAGCATTCCTTCTCAATTTGACTGTAGCGCTGTTCTGCTGGGGTCATTGTTCTGGACGCAAATGTAATTTGTTCAAGGTCACCGCTGTCATTGTGCTGTAAGAGCACAGCACCGAGGCCAAAACTGCTTGCGTCAGCACATACTACAGTCTGTCGATCCACACTGTAGAACAGGAGCGAGGGTAGATTAACGATGATCAGCTTCACCTTCTCGAAGGCTTCGCTCTGTGCGCTGTCCCATCTCCACTGAACGTCCTTCCGAAGTAGGTCTGTCATCGGCTTCATTGTCATCGACAGGTCTTTGGTGAATCGGCCAAGGTAGTTGATCATGCCGATTACGCGTTTCAGTTCAGTCACGTTCTTTGGTGGCTCTAACTTTGTTATAGCGTCCACTTTTCCTGGGTCGGGTCATATGCCATCACTGCTGATTCTGTGTCCAAATAACGCTACCTCTGACTTACTGAAGTGACACTTGTCATGATTCAGCTTCAAGCCTGACGCCTCGATTCGCTTCAGCGCCTGCGACAGTCTCTCGTCGTGCTCTTTCTGTGTTTCCCCGTGAATGAGAATGTCGTCCATGATGACCTCACACCCTCTGAGTCCATTCATCGTCTCCGACATCTTGCGCTGGAACTCCTCTGGTCCCACGTTGATGCCCATAGGTAACCGGAGAAAACAGTACTGACCGAAGCTGGTGATGAATGTCGTGAGGTGAGCACTGTCTTTGTCAAGCGGCACCTGCCAGAATCCACTTGAAACATCAAAAGTGGTGAACACTTTGGAGTTCTTCAGTTGTGGCGCAATATCCTCCAGATTTGGCAGCATAAGATGTGGCCGCTTGATGTTTTTGTTTAGTTTCTTGTAGTCCACACATATTCTTATTTTGCCTCCTTACTTCCGGACTGGGACGATCGGCGCACAGTAGTCGGTCGCTTCTGTCACCTTCTTGATGACCGCATCCCTCTCCATCTTGTCAAGCTGCTCCTTGACTTGTTTCTGGATAGGGAAAGGTACTCGACGCGCTGTTGACACACTGTATGGCTTTGAACCCTCCTTCAAAATCAGCTTTACCGGCTGAGTCTTCAAAAGTCCTGTGGATCCGAAGACCCTCGAGTTGTAGTTCAAGCCGTGGCGTTCGATGACCAGGGAGAGGGGTTGGGTGTACAGGGTGAAAAGGACAGGGCCGAGGACAGACCCTTGTGGGACGCCGAAGCGAACAGGGACAGGCTGAGAAGAGAACGAATCAGTGGTGACAGTCTGAGAGCGGTGGTAGTTCCGGAACCAAGAGAGGGCGGTGTCGTGAATGCCGAACGTGGAACTGACGAGTAGCTGGTGGTCGATCGTGTCGAAGGCTGCGGAAAGGTCCAGCAGCACAAGGGCAGAGACGAGACCGCTATCTGTTGCGTTCAGGAGGTCCGTGGTGATTCGCAGGAGCGCCGTCTCGGTGCTGTGGTGAGGGCGGTACGCTGACTGGTACACAGGCATCAGCGAGTTCCGAGACAGGTGGGCGCTCAACTGCTCCAGGATGATACGCTCCAAAAGCTTGGAGAGGAAGGGCAGGTTGGACACAGGACGGTAGTTCTTAAACTCGTTGACGTCAAGGCCGGGCTTCTTGATGAGTGGGCGGACAACGGCAGACTTGAAGCAGTCGGGAACGACGCCTGTGGCCAGGGAGATGTTGATGATATCTGTGATAGACGGCAGGAGCTTGTTCATGCAGACACTTGGTGAAGAGGAAGCCTGGCAGGGGGTCTAGCTCGCAGGTCTTGATGGCCGTCTTGGTGATGAGTCGCTTGACGTGGTTTTGAGTGACAGGCTGAAAGCACGTGAGGGGGAGCCGGAGAAGGAGGGGGAGGGGGAGGGTGGGGACGGGACGAAGGGCTGCTGATCGAGTGTTCTCCGAAGCTTGTCAATCTTGTCCTTGAAGAACTCCGAGAATAACTCCGGGATATCTTGTGGTGGGTGAGCAGTGGGTAAGGGGGCAGCGGTGGAGGAGCCCAGGTGAGAGGACATGATGGAGAACAGCTCCCTGGATGAAGAGGCGTTGGCGATGCGGTCGTGGAAGTGCTCGACCTTGGCAGCAGTGATGGCTTGCGTGACTCGAAGCAGCGCATCCCTGAGAATCTGCCGGTGAACCTCCAGGCCAGAGCTGCAATCTTAAAAATCCAGTCGAGGCTTCTTCCATGGTGGCAAAGGAAAATCTGGTGGAGGGTCTTTGACAGCAGATGGTGGAGAGTCAACAGCATCTGAACAGAGAAAACACAACGGTATTATTTTACAGCAAATTAGTAACTAGATGCAGCCAAACAGAGGGAGGTTGGGTGGGGGAGAAGGGGGGGTGGGGGGCATTGGTATACTATAGGAAGAGGTGGCTGTTATTGCAATAGTTTATGCTGTATGCATTATGTCATGACGTGTCATTTTTTGGCTGAGAAAAGAAAAAAATACTATTCCACAAACATTTTGGAAAAAGACCAAATATTATTAAATTCCCGATCCTCTTTCAGGGTCTTCAACAGGCAATAATAATAATAATAAAGGGCATTTATAGAGCGCCTTATTAGAAGTTCAAAGCGCGTATGCCGTGTGAGATAGAATTTTTTACACAATATATCACGCATTAACATTGGCCAGTAAATCTGAAGCCATTACGGCGAGTATTTACTTTTCATGGCCCATTATTCCAAGTCACATTTTGGTGGACATTTTTATCTATGTCTATACATTTTTCCAAGGAAAGACCCTTTTGTCAATCGTGGGATCTTTAACGTGCACAACCAAATGTAGTGTACTGTAATACACAATATAATACAACTTTCTTTTCTTTCTTTATTTATTTGGTGTTTAACGTTGTTTTCAACCATTCAAGGTTGATGGGATAGGGGAAAGGGGGGAGATGGGATAGAGCCACTTGTTAATTGTTTCTTGTTCACAAAAGCACTAATCAAAAAATTGCTCCAGGGGCTTGCAACGTAGTACAATATATGACCTTACTGGGAGAATGCAAGTTTCCAGTACAAAGGACTTAACATTTCTTACATACTGCTTGACTAAAATCTTTACAAACATTGACTATATTCTATACAAGAAACACTTAACAAGGGTAAAAGGAGAAACAGAATCCGTTAGTTGCCTCTTACGACATGCTGGGTAGCATCGGGTAAATTCTTTCTCGTCCCAACCAATATGGGACTCCCGCGGGGGGTATATAATACAAATAACCAGAAGAAAATAGCAAAATAAAGATGCAAAATCACTGCTTGATTTTGGCATGCTCTTTTAAAGTGCATGGGAATTGTGGAATATAAAAAATTCCAATTTTTTTTTCTTAGGATTGTTTTCCGCTAAACATTTAAGTTTCTTAGGATAATTGTTTTTCACTAAATATGTTACTTTTCATTCATGAACGTCATTGACCAAATCCTTTTTGCTAAAGGATAAAAGAAAAACAAACTTTGAAATCAGCGAATCCGCTGACCATTCCCATGCAAGACAAATTTTATTCTGAGTTTCATTGCTAATGCAGATCAAAGACAGTTGCACCGCTAGATAATGCCAAACTTCTTGGACCAGCCACATTTTGACTATACATGCATATAAAGTCATGTAGTATATGTAGCATAACAAGACCACATTTTCTATGTCTTGAAATGACATTATTCAGCGGTGACCACTGTAGAAATAACTGAAGATGCATTTTAAAGCATAAAGCATGCAATAAAGCATGCAATTATGTTTCAAAATATCAACTCTTGATAGCAGGAATTAATTCAATCATTTTGAGAATCAATTCAATGATACCTTCCAATACATGCAGATCACCAGCCTCAAAGTCCTCTTGTAGTTTATACGCATAAACAGCAGGATCATGCTGATACACAACATTGTGCCACTTGGGATATCCTGGGACGGAGGAAATAACCCTGCCACGAAAGGGTGTTCGCTTTCCATCTTTGATTTGGAAATGGCGGACCCACTTTCCTACAAACGGCGAGACAGATGGCTGCGCGTCTTGCAAGCACTGGCAGATCAAAGTTTTCACATTGGCTGAAAGGTCCTTCACGTTTAGCTGCTTGCCTTGGACACTGAACGCGAACAAGTGTTTATCTGCCTGCTGTTGCAATATTGTTTTGCGAAATGTCACCTGTGTTTTTAGAGCTTTGATCTTTTCCTTCTTGGTGGAAATGGAGGAAAGCATTGTGTCTACTTGTTGAGGGTGTTGACACAGCCCGTAGAACAACATGTTGTCCACAATTGTCAGTCTTTCTGCAGTTCGATTCTGCTCTTTTTTTTCTTTTGCAAGTACTTTTTGGTGTAGAGACTGCTTTCTTTTTTCTTCAATCTCCTTCAGGCGCTGTTGGTATTTTTCTCTGATTGATCTACCTTCTGGTCTGGATATATCCATGTATGCGTTCAGCTTTTCAGGGGGCAACGAGTCCAACCACTCCCTGGTTTTGTTGAGAGCGAACATCACGAAGGTTTCATTACAGAGTGTAGATGCCACAGGCCGGAACTTAATGAGCGCATCTAGCATCCCAAATACGCGTTCGGGAGTCTTGTTGTGTCGAGGTACTGATGCCGTTTCTGAAGCCAAACGTTCATCCACAACTGAGTGGCGTCCCCCAGGTAAGTGGTCCCCTGCAGCCTTGATGAGGAGGTCCAGCCAAGCTCGGAAGATCACTTGGAGCACCGTACAAACAATGTTGTCAAAGGGATCCTCTGACATATGACGCTTGTGAACGGCATCTCTGTTGACTAACAAGGGGAATGGTGCAAGTTCACCCCGCGTCACATCAGTGGCATCATCCCGGGCTTCGCGAAGAAAATCATGGAGTTGAGCATAAACAACATTTGCCTCTTGAAGCGTTGTTCCCTTTTCTTCCAGAGCTCTCCAAAAAGGACCTGTAACCACCTTGGAGCAGATGCCAAGTGCTTTGATGATGGCCAGGTTCAGTTCAATTTGAAGATCTTCAAAAACTGCTCGCTGGAGGTTGTTTGATGGCGAGTGTGCACTGCTGAAAAATTCCTTGATTTCTTCATGAAGGTAGAAAACAACTTCTGCGTTAAAAAACACAATATTAAATCTGTTTCCTCGAAATGGAACAAGCAGGGTTGTCAGTTTCTTTCTGTTCATGCTCTCCTCTCCATCCTTGTCCTCTCTCATCAGCAAAAAAGTTTTAAACTGAGAAAAACAACCGCTTTTTTCATCTGCTCCTCTGGCCAAGCATTTCGAAGTCTGACGCACAACACGCACACCACCACTTTCATCTCTCTTTGAACTGTCACCATCAGCTGGATCAGCAGCTTTCCTTGATGCCTCAAAGGTTTTGATGACTTTGTTGCTGATTTCTGCAAAGTTGACAAGCAGGTGTAGGCCACAATAGAAGTTGTTCATTTGCGCCAGATTTTCTTTCTCTTTGTCTGAAAGCTGTTCCCAGTTGTCACGCATTTCCGGTAGAACCTCCTCCCTGTAATCGTGCAACAGCCGGTGGAACTTTTTTTCAGAAGCCGCTCTGTCAGACATTGTATTTTTCAGGTTTGTCAGTATTGTGTGACCTGCATTTGTAGACGTTGATTCTTCTATGTCATCTAATATGTTTCTAAATGTACTCAAGCAGCTGTCCGCGCTCTTGTCAATCATGTCTCTTAAACCAACAACAATCTCCTTTTCGCCGCCTCTGACAACAAAGACTTCAAATGTGTCCCCTCTCTTTCTTGTTTCATCAGACAAAAGTGTTGTGTCAGACTCCTCTGTCAGCACATCAGCAATCTGCTGCCTGGTCAGACTCCCGCGGCGATCTGCCATCCGATTGATAGAGGTAACGGAGGGTAGCTTTGACAGAGTCTTTCCACACAGCTGAGAAACAGTAGACATGACGTCAGAAACGTTGTGGACTCCCACACCTTTTTCCAGTAGCTCCATCACACACAACACTGTATCAGTGTTATATGTGTATCCATCTTCTTTTGTTGTCTCAATAACAGTGTTGGCTTCATCTTGAAGCAAGCTTTGTAAGTAGACTATACTTTCTTTCAGGTTATTTATTGTATCTTCCTTTTTCTTTTCTTCCTCACAAACATCAGGTATTTTCTCACTTTTTAACACCATCTTTTCACAAACCTTCAAAAGGTTTTCATGTTTTGACTTGAAAGCAACTTCCTTCTCTTCCAATGCATTATTTTTCTTCTTGAGTTCTTTGACTTTTTTCAACAAGCTTTGCTTTTCTTTTGATTCTTTTGACAACAGGTCATTGATTTGTTGAATTGTTTGTGACGTATTTTCCTTATACTTTTGCATCCTAGTTAGGAGCCGACAGTGTTTTCGTTTCAACAATTTCTTTTCTTGCTTCTTATTTTTGATAGTTTCTTTTAGAGCCGTGTTTTGGGAAATTAAACTACAGTTTGTGTCCCGTTCTTCTTCAAGACTACTGTTCAAAACCGATTCTTTGGTTTGTTCTACAGTTTGCCAAAAAGTAGTTGAAACTGTTGTTGAACTAATTCCTGCTGTTGATGATGGCTCCAGGACATTAAATAAGGCCCGAAGTGTAACTTTTCTTGCTTCCCCCATTAAAGGTCTCACTTTTCTTTGTAGAGAACTAACACGCATAGACAGCACATTTCTGTTCAGTCCAAGAGCAGTTGCAAAATCAGTTATAGAAGCTATGGATTTATCTGAAATTTTTGATAATTTTCCACAAATGTCCAACACCTCAGCATTGCTAAACGGTGATGAGAAACCTATGTTTAATGATGTTGACAGCCTGTGTTTTGCGGCATCCATTTTGATGATTATGAAGAAAAATTTACACAGTGTCTCTCAGGCGAAAAAATAAGTGTAATTTGTACATTTCACTTGGATGATTGTTCACAAAATATCTTCAAAATTAAGGCGGTCCGAAAATTGAAGAAGAAGAAGACAAGGATATGCTGGGAGATACATTACTGGTTCATCATTTGAGTCCCAACATGTTTCACAGTGTTAACAGTTTGAGTACTTACCTCCCAGCTCACGAGGATTCTGTACAATGATTTATTGGAAACAAATATTAAAACACTATTTGTATACATGGAATGAAATGGTGATTACAATCAAAAAGTAATTATGAACTTCTATTTATATTTTTGAGGTCTTTTGATGGGCACTTAGTTTTTTTTTATCTATTTTTGTTATTATTATTACTATTCAATGTCAACCGCTTAATTAAGTTGAGTACATACCGTGCTGGAGGAAGCAAGATGATCACTTTGAGTTTGAGTCAATGTACCGGTGCTAGCCTGAAAGCAGAAGATCACAAGCATAAACATAAAGCGATAAGCGATGACATTTAATAGAGGCATTAACACTGCAAGCCAAACAAAAGTTACTAATGAAAAATAACTATGCTTGCTCTTTCAATCAAAATTATAACGTCAAAAGTAATAACAACAACAACAAAAACATATATCTTGATGATGTACATGTTGTATTCCAGTTTTCACTGTCTATGTAGGTTATATACCGTTGACATCGATTTGTACATATATCAATGACTTGGAGTTGGTGAGGAAGCAGTGACATTCAGAATGCCTTTATTAGTCTATATACAAATTGTTTAAGTATATATAAGAATGTTAGTTGTAACCTACATCATGTCTCAAAAACTCTGGGGTCTGCAGTGACTCGCTCCAGACTCGCTCGGAATCAACATCAAGGTTCTGAAAAAAAATTGTAATAATTATACACAATTTCCTTTCCTATTCCTACACTTACACAGTTACATCAATAACAATACATATATGAAGCCAACGCAGGAAGCCAAGGCAGGCGGGTTAGGGGGAGTCCCATATTGGTTGGGACGAGAAAGAATTTACCCGATGCTCCCCAGCATGTCGTAAGAGGCGACTAACAGATTCTGTTTCTCCTTTTACCCTTGTTAAGTGTTTCTTGTATATAATATAGTCAATGTTTGTAAAGATTTTAGTCCAGCAGTAGGTAAGAAATGTTAAGTCCTTTGTACTGGAAACTTGCTTTATCCCAGTAAGGTCATATATTTTACTACGTCGCAAGCCCCTGGAGCAATTGTTTGATTAGTGCTTTTGTGAACAAGAAACAATTGACAAGTGGCTCTATCCCATATCCCCCCTTTCCCCTATCCCATCTCCCCCCTTTCCCCGTCGCGATATAACCTTGAATGGTTGAAAACGACGTTAAACACCAAATAAAGAAAGAAAGTCAGGAATAATTACGTTGAACAACTAAACCATGTCATATGAAGAAAGAATAAAAGAAGATAATTACAATTTACATGAAGCATGAAAATAAAAATTAAAATGGTTGGAAAACCATTAAATAATTTGTTACCGAAACCATCAACATTTTGTAACACAGGATTTTCAAGAAAAAACACTCAAACAAAAATACTGTGCCACACCCAGCCCGATAAAATTGAAAACATGTAGAAAAGAAAACAAACAAATGGATCATCTTACAACTACAGGAGTGATTGATGTGTCACTGTCACAGTCACAAGCATCAGTTGGGGCCCACTGATGATTAAATGGTTCACCACAGCGGCACAGTAACTCTCTGAAAAGATTGAATATATATATATGTCTTGTTGAAAGTTGTTTATGATTGGAAACAAGAGGTGCAACTGATAAAAAAAAAATCACCACCTGTGGAAATTCAAAAATTATACTGCCACAATTGCTTGTGACGGCCAATTAAATTGTTTATTACTGTCATTGTAACCTTGCACTTTATGAAGTATATTGTGCTTAGAACTAGTTTATTTGTTATTTGTAAACTGTGACAGAAATCTACATTCACGTAGTGTGGCATGTGCTTCAACCTGCAAACTCCGTGAAAAATAAATAAAACATTAAAATCATAATCTAAGTTAAAAGGTTACATGTATATTATATACTCACTCATAATTTATAACTGATTCTGCTTCACTTTCAGGCTCCTCGTCAGTACTGGAAAACAGGCTCTGAACATAATTATAACCACATGATTTAGACTGTTTGCCCTGAAATGAAGCTGTGTCATTGCTATGCATGATCATTAGTTTTACAACCTGTTGGAATCAGCTAGAATTCCCTGGGTAACTAAATTAAAATAAAGTAGCTTGAAATGTTATCTTGACTTGGGATTACACTCAGCCATCTTCTTCTTTCATCATAGCTGTCCTCCTTCATCAAGTTAAAGATTCTGACATAAATAAAAGTTCACCATTATGGCCCTGTTTAACAACTTGAACTTAAATTCACTCGTATTTCATACGTAGCTTTTAAATGTTCATTATAACTTAGTTTGTGGCGGGGATGTAGCTCAGTCGGTAGCGCGCTGGATTTGTATCCAGTTGGCCGCTGTCAGCGTGAGTTCGTCCCCACGTTCAGCGAGAGATTTATTTCTCAGAGTCAACTTTGTGTGCAGACTTTCCTCGGTTTCCGAACACCCCCGTGTGTACACGCAAGCACAAGATCCTGTAATCCATGTCAGAGTTCGGTGGGTTATAGAAACACGAAAATACCCAGCATGCTTCCTCCGAAAGCGGCGTATGGCTGCCTAAATAGTAAATGGCAGGGTAAAAACGGTCATACACATAAAAGCGTGGGAGTTTCAGCCCATGAACGAACAAACAAACTTAGTTTTAAAGAAACAATGTCATACTTCAGCAAGTGAATCCACAAGCGAGGGTGGAATTCTGTCCGACCAGGAGGACTGGGAGGAGTCAGTATCGGACATGTCAAACACCTTAACGGAACACGGACAGAATATGATCTGCAATATTAACAAAAATACATGTGACTGCAATGTACCTCAGTTATTGAAGTGTTTTCAAACAATCTAACCATCCGACATTCGAGTGATTTCATTGTGATGGTTGAAATTATAAATCAGAACTGGGGTCGAGGGACAAGTGTCGAAGTGAAGTCACGACACTCGACAGTCAACACAAGTTTCGGTTTGTTTCAATTTTGCGGATGAATCCTTCAACTTCAAGGCTTCATAAATGCTTGCAAACATTCCCTTAAAACATTCAGTTTTTTTAAATTCATTGACTTCAAATGTATATATCATATATAGGCAAAGACATTACTTACTTGTTGAGAAGACGAAAAGTAAAACTGCTTCGTTGCCAACAACGCCGTGAACTGACGTCAGAAATCAAAATGGCGGTAAACACCGGCAGAGTTGCCCGCCCTTGGATCGCAAATTTCGATAGGGGGAAGTCTTTCCCAGCTGTTTTTCAATATGTTCTGCTAAATGTTATGGCTGGATTTATATCTTATCTTAGAGAAAATATGTCGAAGTATTTAAAAAAAACAGTCATTAAGGGCTGCGCGCTCTGTAAATAGCCTTAAAACTATTATTCACTTTGTATTTACGTTTTTCACCATCAAATTACTTTCGTTTTGGCTCGGAAATATGGTGCTACCCCGGCGGAAACTCTTAACTATACATAATCATGTTCCTACATCACATCCGAGCCATCAGAAAAGAGAAAATCCAGCCGGAACGACGGTACTCAAAGCAGGCAATTTGAGTACAACATGGGAGATAATATGGAACTATTCAGGAAAAGAGAACTCGTGAGGTTGGTTCACGCTAGGTAAAGACGCTCATGTAAAACTAAAAACAAGAGGCGAAGCCTTCAAGGCTCACGTAAGAAATAGACAAACAGTAACACAAACTCAATCACTCCGTCACACATACACACCCACACATACAGTAAGCTTAGGTGACACTGTGCAAGAAAGAGAGACACTAGATCTAGATCTGTCTGTCTGCATGTAGACTACTTACAGGGACACGACTGCCAAATAGTCTCGGCCCGCTCAAAATAACAATGACCGAGACCACACACACCACGCGAGAGAGAAAGACTACAGGGAGGCATGCCGTCATGATGCATTAATTGACGTCAAACACTTTTGACCGTGACGTAATCTTATGCGAGCTTTATCCATAGTCTTGGATAACCACTCACACATAGACTCGGAAATGTTAAAGTTTCTACCACAGACATACACACACACACGCACACACACGCACAAACGCACAGACAGACAAAGTTACGATCGCATAGGCTACACTTCGTGAGCCAACAACAACATGGTGTTCTGTGAGGCAGGTCTGTTTTTGCGCTTGTGTGTGTGTGTGTGTGTGTGTGTGTGTGTGTGTGTGTGTGTGTGCCGGTGTGTGTGTGAGTGTGAGTGTATGGGGGTATGTGTGTGAGTGCGTATGTGTCCGTGTGTTTGAGTATGCGTGCGCGCATGCGTATGCGCACGAACCTGCGTATGCGCGTTTTTGTTAATGAAGAGATATGCTGGCAAAAGAAAGAACGTCAGAAGGACGTGTTTATGTGTGTGTGAGTGGGGGGCGGGTTGGTTTAGAGGAGGATCGCAAAAACAGCAGGGTGACCATTTTTTCGATGGGAGGGGGATTGGGCAGGCCAATGAAGGAAGAGACCAGGAGGTCTAATACGCCGTAATCGGCCCGCGTTTAGAATTGGGAGGGGAAGGCCAATTTCACGGTCGGCTGGACAAAATGGCATCCTGGGAGAGATGCCCTTTTCAAACCCTGGGCAGGGGGGGGGGAGTAACCTCCGTCAACTCCCCAATCACCCCCCCCCCCTGCCCCGTCTCCCCTTCTCTCCACCATCCCCATCCACCCACTCCCCTCAAGTCCTCTGCCCTGTCTCTCGTTGCCATCAAGGCAAGGCAAGGCAAAGGATTTATTCAAGAAACCCCATGGGGGTACATGAAAAAACACAACAAAAATACAAGAAAAAGAAAGCACTGCACACTTGCACATGTACAAAAGCTCACTACGATGAAAACAAAAAGAAAAAGGATTTCACAACGAGTCGAAAATAGAAATCCACGGACCATGACTATACGCGGGTGTACATAACATTGCGGAAACAAAACAACAATTTACTGAATATATCACAGGGGGTCGACATTGTATCGCTTTACGCCAGTGTGCTAGTGTGGTCCTCTTCTTGTGTCTGATTTTTGATTCCAGACTAAGTCCCTAACCCTTCTCCTCTTATGTTTGAATAATTATGTGTGAGAGGTCACACTTTGTAGTGTGTGTGTGTGTGTGTGTGTGTATGTGTGTGTGTGTGTGTGTGTGTGTGTGTGCGTGTGTGTGTATGTGTGTGTGGTATATGTGTGTGTGTGGTATGAAGTAATTTAGTGAGTACACACACACACACACACAATCACACATACATACACGCACACACCACACACACGCACACACCACACACACACGCACACACACATACACACACGCACTCACACACACACTGGCACACACACACAGACACACACACACACACACACACTGGCACACACACACAGACACACACACACACACACACACTGGCACACACACACAGACACACACACACACTGGCACACACACACACACACACACAAACAAACACACATGAACCGGCGCTTGCGAATTCAATTGTAGAATGACAGTACTTAGCTCTTGATACTAGTGAAGTTTCTGAACCAGGCTGTTCCTTTGTCTATATCCCTCTCGTGTCCTCTTTCTATTTTCCTATTATCCCTTCACGCCCCCATCGACTTTTTTACTCGCCCTTCATCCCCCTCCGCTACCCACTGTCTTCAACCTTTTCTCTTGACCCGACTTGTCTCCCTCTCGTCCTAAAAGTAAAAGCCTCATCTTGGTACCAGAACGTGAATCTCGCCCAAAGTGTGATTAAACGGGACTGCTGGCCAGTTGTCGCCCATAGCGGCCATCTGCGGGCGCTGGCAATTACCTCCCCTCCACCGTCATGCCCATATTTGGCAGTCAAGCGGAAGTTACGCACGCACTGCATCTCGGGTATCGATCAAAACGAGTCTGCCGTCGGTCCGGAGGAAACAAGATAAGACGCTGGATTGCCTGTTTCGTAATTTGAATGTATTTGCCTTTTTAGACCGCTAGAAACGTTTTTGCGGTTACCCTGTCAGTTTTGCCGAGGAGTTGCACAGATCAGATTGGAGAGTTCCGAGGTGTACTAGCTTAGCTTATCACACGGAATTGGAGAAGGCGTTGGAAGCGTCTGCTGACAGAGGCCTCATTGAATGGGATTTTCTTGTATCAGTCTCAGACGCGGAGTTATATATATATCTGTCCCAATGGTGTCCGGACGTATTAATTACTATAACCGGCCGGGATGGTAGACCACTAAAGCCATTTTTGGAGAAACTTCCGTTTATGGGGTCTGCCTCTGTCTTGTGGTAGCAGACGCCATTCCGGAAGCAAGCGTAGCGGGTAATATTCTATCAAAGTTCATCAAAACTTGCGAAGAGAGATTGGTACCGAGGTATTAGTGCGGTCTAGCTGCTGGTCGTAAACAGTACTTGTTATATCTCCAGACAAAACAGCACATCTGTGGCCGGGGGCCGAGAGGGGAGGAGGGGGTACGTCAATTCAACCGAATTTCATTATTTTTCCGAGGGAAGGATATGCGAGACGGAGAATAGACAGAGATTTTTTTAAATCTTTTCCACTTGGATTTTAAAACGAAAGAAGAAAAGAAACGAGGGGGGGGGGGGGGTGGGGTGGGGTGGGGGGGATTGGAGAAATCATTGAGGGATGGGACACGGATGTAAGGTGGAGAGAGATCTTTGATTTTCTCGAACCTAAGACGAGTTGTATTTTCTATTAGGCTGTAGAAGGTGAGGATGGCGAGAGTGAGAGAGACAATGTGTGTGTGTGTGTGTGTGTGTGTGTGTGTGTGTGTGTGTGTGTGTGTGTGTGTGTATGTGCTCTTTTGAGAGAGAGAGGTGGAGAGATAGACAGACAGACAGATTGAGATAAGCAGAAAGAACACCGGCGTAAAACATGACAAACGACCAAAGCCACTATGAAGTCCGCTCATCCATTCCCACGGATGGTCTCCATCGTCTTTTACAACAGTTTTATCATCCTCCCGATGCTTTCTCCCTTGTATATAGTCGCGAAGACGACGCCAGGACCGGACAGCACACAATATCCTGGGATCCCACAGTCCACGGCGTTCAAGTGTGGGACATAAAAAGTCACAATGGTGGACCGACCTGTCTTATAGGAGACTGGACTGGTTTACTGCTTCTTGGGTTACTGCCCTCTACTTCGCCCCCCCCCCCCCCCCCCCCCCCGTTCCCAAGTATCTTACATCCCAACCTCCTTTCTCTAGTCATCCCCTTGCGACTAGTCTCTCTCGCCCTCTCTCTCTATCTCTGTAGATGTATTTGTATAAAGCATACAAGCTAAGAGTAAATGTCGTAAATGGATATTATTGTTCGCTTATTGTTTTTCCTGTTGCACAATGTTGAGTGCAATAATATTTTATGCAACTCTTTTCTTCACACCCGTTCATAAGGGGTAATGGCCTACTAGTGAAATAAACAATTTGCGTCTATGCCTCTTCCATTTGCGTTTCTCTCTCTCTCTGTCTCTCTCTCTCTCTGTCTCTCTTACGCTGTATGTGTCTCTGCTTGTGTGTCTCTGTCTCTCAATCTGTCTCTCTGTTCCTGTGTCTCTGCCTGTCTGCCCCCATCTCCCCTTCTAATTGCTCTTAATCCTCACCCCCTTAGCCCCACACCCCCCTTTCCCACCCTCTCCGGACTGTTCCTTCTCTTTTAGTTCAATCTTCCTATAAACTGGTCCAAACGCACGTCCGTCCAAATGTAGAACCAACCGCAAAAGATCGATTCCTGAATAAGCGGTTTAAAGTGTACATGAAATAAACGCTCGCGAATGTAGGACAATTCAATGTGCAGTTTTTCCTGGCACGTACCCTCTCTTTTCCTTTCCACTCAACACCTGCCAGTGTCTCTTTGCCACCCCCCGCGGGTTAGGGGGAAGAATTTACCCGATGCTCCCCAGCATGTCGTAAGAGGCGACTAACGGATTCTGTTTCTCCTTTTACCCTTGTTAAGTGTTTCTTGTATAGAATATAGTCAATTTTTTGTAAAGATTTTAGTCAAGCAGTATGTAAGAAATGTTAAGTCCTTTGTACTGGAAACTTGCATTCTCCCAGTAAGGTCATATATTGTACTGTATACGTTGCAAGCCCCTGGAGCAAATTTTTGATCAGTGCTTTTGTAAACAAGAAACAATTGACAAATGGCTCTATCCCATCTCCGCCCTTTCCCCGTCGCGATATAACCTTCGTGGTTGAAAACGACGTTAAACACCAAATAAAGAAAAGTCTCTTTGCCGCTGAAAACGACAGGCCTTGTCGTACTATTAGAACTACACTATTACAGGACTTTGCAGCTTAAAAGTAAATACCCTTATTAGTTTTCTGCCTCCATCACTGCTGGAGACACTTGCCTGTGCAAAGTAGCATCCATACCTCATAATTAAGTTCTACCTCCAGGTGATTAGAGTCTCAAATGGATGGAATACTTGCAAATACTATACACATATATTCTGAGTAAGCAAGGCAACAGAAAAGTAAACAGTTAACAGAAAATAAAGATTTACTTTATCAGATGTTAACTGCAACAGAAAAAAACCTTCTTGCTTCTTCCCCCTTTCCCAAGCGAGCCCCCCCCTCCCCCCCCCCCCCCCCGAACCTGCCATGCACTCACGTCCCGAAAACAACAACAATTAAAGGCAACCCAGGGAGATCGCTTAGTGTCGGCAGTCGACAAAATGCCCACATTCACTTCAAATTGCCGAAAACGTTGTGTCATTTCGGCAGAATTACCGAACACTTTCAGTGATGTGTAAAAGGTGACACCGAGGACTGCCGAACACTTCCGAAAACTGCCGAGTCCAGCCACTGTCACTAGTGAAGTTCGATTACGTGTACTGCATTGGAAAATATTGCAAAACATTTATCCAACTAATATTTTATTGTGTAAAATGAAAGTGAAGGCTGATAAAAACTGTACATATTGTGAGGATGAACTTGATGTATTGGAGCATTTTTTCTTTGAATGCCCAACCGTGCTCAGGTTTTGGAAATATATTGAAATGTACATATTAGTAAACATTGGCGAAATAATTAGGTTGAATGTTACAGATGTGCTTTTTGGTATTAAAAGTAACAGCAAAAATATGAAGAAGATTAATCATATTATTTTAATCGCAAAGATGTGCGTAAGCATTTAAAAAAAAACGATTCACGATTAACACTGGAAATTATTTTTGGAAATCATGTTGTTTTGAGATTTCGTTAGTCTAACGTTTTATTAATTAGAAACAAGTTGTTTATTGTCTCTGATTTAAGGTAAAGCATGTAAATGAGAAATTATGTGTACAAACAGAAAACACACAGTTACCATGTTTGTTATCACGTGTTTATTGATTGATTAAAATTTTGGAGAAAATAAAAACAAAAAAACAAAACACTGCCGAGTCTGTTATGGCTATTTCGGCAAATTGACATAACAAAATAATTCCCACCACCATCCCTGCAACCGCATCGGAGAGCCACTTACTGATCAAACAACTCAAAACACACCGTGAAAAAAACACATACCATGAACTCAAACACACCATGAACTCAAAAACATACCATGAACTCAAACATACCATGAACCAAAAAACCCATACCATGAACTCAAAAACATACCATGAACTCAAACATACCATGAACCAAAAAACCCATACCATGAACCAAAAAACCCATACCATGAACTCAAAAACATACCATGAACTCAAAAACATACCATGAACCAAAAAAACCATACCATGAACTCAAAAACATACTATGAACTCAAACATACCATGAACCAAAAAACCCATACCATGAACTCAAAAACATACCATGAACTCAAACATACCATGAACCAAAAAACCCATACCATGAACTCAAAAACATACCATGAACTCAAAAACATACCATGAACTCAAAAACATACCATGAACCAAAAAACCCATACTATGAACTCAAACATACCATGAACCAAAAAACCCATACCATGAACTCAAAAACATACCATGAACTCAAAAACATACCATGAACTCAAAAACATACCATCCGAAATCGTACCCGAGTCTATCCTGGCGCAGGAAGAGTTGTTGGACTTGGAGAGGTAGGTGGTGCCAGTGGTGCTGTAGTTGCTGCCCCCTCCTCCTCCTCCTCCCGGGCTGGTCCCCCCTCCCCCGCTGGTCGTCTTGAGCATGGACTGCCGGACGTTGCGCTCCGGCCGGAAGAGGATGAGGTGAGTCTTGGGCAGGAACATGCAGATCAGGGCTACAGTAGCGGACAGCGAGATGGAGAAACACATGGTGGCGATCCGTATCTGGATACTGTAGACACATTGCAAACAAGAGGGTTATACACTATGAAGAGAACGGAGAGAAAGAGAGAGAGAGAGGAGGGGGGGGATTCATACGGTGGCATACTGAGGACACATAGCAAACAAAAAGGTTTTACACTATGGAGAGGGAAGAAAGAAAGAAAGGAGGGGGGGGGGGGGGTATTCACATGGTGGCAATTCGTATCTGGATACTGTAGACACATAGCAAAGGAGAGGGGTTTACACTACGAAGAGGGAAGAGAAAAATAGCAGGGGGAAAAACACGAAACACGAACGGAGTGTCCGAGCAGAAATACGCAGAGCAATGCTGCAATTGATGGAGGCAGATTCACATGGTGGCGATCCGTATCTGAATACTGTAGACACATAGCAAAGGAGAGGGGTTTACACTACGAAGAGGGAAGAGAAAAATAGCAGGGGGAAAAACACGAAACACGAACGGAGTGTCCGAGCAGAAATACGCAGAGCAATGCTGCAATTGATGGAGGCAGATTCACATGGTGGCGATCCGTATCTGAATACTGTAGACACATAGCAAAGGAGAGGGGTTTACACTACGAAGAGGGAAGAGAAAAATAGCAGGGGGAAAAACACGAAACACGAACGGAGTGTCCGAGCAGAAATACGCAGAGCAATGCTGCAATTGATGGAGGCAGATTCACATGGTGGCGATCCGTATCTGAATACTGTGGACAGATAGCAAACAAGAGGGTTTTACACTACGAAGATAGGAGCGAGAAAGATCTTGGGAAAAGCACACTAAAGTTGTGGATACTGTTGAGTAGTAATCAAAAGAGAGATTTTAATTCTGTGAGCATTGAAAAGGGCATCCCGGTCGTGTCATTGGAGAGGAGACATGTGTAAGATCGATGATAGTTTGATGTTCTGCATGATGAAGTTTGATTCTAGAGGACGGAGATGTGTTTCAAGCAGAAAGACACGGTCTGAGTTACAATTGATTGAAACACGCATGATGGCGATCTGTATCTGGACACTGTGGACCTACCACAAAGGAGACTTTATCATTGTGAACAGCGAATAGAGACAGAAAGAGAGAGGAGGGAAAATGAAATACACAAAGCAGAGATGTGTCTCAGGCAAAAAATGTCTGCAATGGATGGTGAAATACGTGGTGGCGGTTCTGTTGGTGACCTTTCTGGGGAAGGTGCACACAGCTAGCCTTTCTGACCGCACTTGTTTGAGAGGTTTTTTCTTTATTAGGACCAAGGTGCACGAGAAAGTTACCAACCGGGTGGGAGCCAGCCGAGGTTTTGAATTAGTTTAAAATTGAGATTTGTTGCGATTTCAACGAATCAGACCCCGCGGTTTGCTCTCTCCCGCTTGGGTGGCACCCACTTTTGGTTCATGCCCCTCAGCCGTGGAAACTCATGGGGAAGAGACAAGAACAATATCTGACCTGTGCGCGGTGCTGAGATAGATGACGACGAAGGCCGCCCAGATGATGCAGGTGGTGTACATGGTGAAGCCGATGTGCTTGCTCTCGTTAAACGCCTCGGGGATCTTCCGCGTCAGGATGGCGTACACCGTACACACGATCACCAGCAGAATGGGGTACGCCAGTCCGATCATGTAGGAGAACCCCACCGCCTCGTGACACACGAGCTGATGGTCCGCACGGTTCGAGTAGAAGGGAACCGCGTTGGGGGGCGAGATGAGGAGCCAGACCAGGCTGACGATCACCTCGCCGCCCACGATGGACCCACAGATGATGAGCTGGGATTCCGGACTGATGAACTTGGGTCGCTTGGCGGTCCGCTTGCCTGCCCTGAAGATCCGGGCGATGCGGTTGGTCTTGGTGAGGATGGCAGAGTAGCAGATGGAGAAGCAGAGCCCCAGACCCACTTTCTGAACCCCGCACGTGACCACCGTAGGCTTGGAGACGAGGAGGAAGGTCATGGTGTAGCACAGCAGGATCCCGAACAGCAGCACGAAGCAGAGCTCCAGACCCGAGGCCTTGACCACCGGCGTGTCCTTGTAGCGCAGGAAGAGGACGACGACGAAGCTGGTTGCTAGGATACCGAGAGAGGCCAAGGTCATGGCCGCCAGAGCGATGGCGTCGGTGTAGTGCAGGTAGACCTGGGGGATGGCGATACAGGTGGACATATTGTAGCTGGGCACCGTGCCGTACGGGCACTCTTCACACCTGTGCATGAAAAAACACGGCGGGTTATAATCTGTAAAATGGTTTCTATAGTAACAGTACTGTACCTGAAAGAATGACCAGATTTAGAAGCGCTAATTCCCCCGAAAGCGGCGTATGGCTGCCTATATGGCGGGTTAAAACGTTCATACACGTAAAAACCCACTCGTGCATAAAACTCGAGTGTACGTGGGAGTTACAGCCCATGAACGCAGAAGAAAGAAGAAGAAGAAGAAGAAGAAGAAGAAGAAGAAGAAGAAGAAGAAGAAGAAGAAGAAGAAGAAGAAGCGCCAATGTACAATATTAACACTTCAATCATTTTCCACCCAATATACCCAACGCGTCTGCAAGGTCTTCTTATTCATTTCCACGCGACGGGAAACGTGGAACTTATTCCCAGACCCAGAGGTCTGGGTTATGCGGAGGCATTTGCCTGTGTGAACGGTGACATTCCGGAACTAATTTTCGGCAAACTTAGTTGTTTGCAGCAATGTATTTCAATTTGTTTTTCATTATTTCTTGAAACTGTTAGTGCATGATGCAAAATTACACTATAATAGGTTATATAATACCAAAAAAAACTATCTCAGATCTCACACGCTAAAAATATGACAAAAAACACGGTAGAGCGACATCCGCAAACCATCTAGCTTCCGGTGTTGTTAGGCCGCTACGGTAAGCGCTTAGTGTGCAGACTGGAGCAGACGATACAACAAACACAGAGTAAAGCAGACGACACAGTGTTACAGCATGATCAAGGCAGCTACGATTGTATTCCCATACCACTCAGTGATCGCCCACTGAATGACACATGTATTTACTTTTGCTAGAATAGTAATTTCGTAAATCATTCGTTTATGTTATTAGCAACAATCAGTATTTACATTTATTGCAATAATAATTAGCCAGGGGCTACACACGTCTGAAGTCAAAAATCGTGTTGTGTGTTCAATTGGTCAGTTTTGAGATTTTGACATATTTATACCAAATAATCCTTTCTCATTCAGGTTCAACCGATGTTTTTCACATAAAACACTTATTTTATGCAAAATAAAGGTGTTTCAAAACCAACTGTGTCAAGAATTTATTTTCATTGTGCGTTGAAATGCCAAAAATGCATTTGTTTGACTGTTAGTTACGCCAAATTCTCCCAACCCCGTTCCGACATGACACATACCGTTGGATTCAGCATTCTCTCCCCTTTCCCGCTGTCATTATGGGGGCGAGGACGCCCCCATTCTATACGGATAGTTTCGAGGTTGACCATGGGCAGCGCCATTTTGTTGTGAAATACGTCATCAGTTTGTGTACACAGGAAGTTGTGACATCCGTCACCCTATGGGAGGGGTGACGTCAAAATTGTTCATCTGTAGAAAGTTGTGAAATCCGTCACCCTATGGGAGGGGTGACGTCAAAATTGGTCATCACAGAGTTTGTGTAACACAGGAAGTTGTGAAATACGTCACCCTATGGGAGGGGTGACGTCAAAATTGTTCAACAAAAACATGATATGTCGCATTGTGCAGGGTCAACTGCAACAAACTCAAACCGAGCCATTCATACCTAACTGTATTTGAGTGACTTATATACCCGACATTTTTATTTCTTATTTTTAGCACAGGTGTAGGAAAAATCATGAACCAAAATGTTATTTATTTTCTAATTTAACATTTTTTTTACAAATATGACCATGGTCTTTTAAACATACAGTGACATTAAACATTGTTATGTTAAAAAAAAGAAAAAAGAAAAAAAGCTTTTGTGCACAAATCAGAAAATACATTGTACATTTTACCTACAGGCCAAACCGTGAGTGTCTGTGGCAAAGCCCGACCCAGGAAATTGCACTGATTTTATATTTAGATCAGAGAGAAATTGTCAAGAACAGACGCTTGCATTTGGATGTGTCCAATGATAGTAGGTTTGGTTGTGATCAATCAGAATAATGTAGGAATAAAAATGTATGACAGTTTAGTATGATGACATGTAATTCACATATGCTGAAATATGATATTATACATCATGTAATATTATTATGGCTGTTGCCATGACCATGAAACCCAACAAAGGTTTAATGTAATGTAATTCAAAATACCAAAACCGAGCACCTATTAATCTCGTCTTTGCGCGTGAAGATTGAGGCCGTCTGCCAGTAGCGGTTAGGTCATACAGTGGAACCCCTCTCTAGCGACCTTTAAAATGTTGACAAAAATCGGTCCTTGTGGAGGAGGGTCCTTACAGAGGGAGGGGGCGGAGTCAGGGGGCCACAAAGAAAGTCAGATTTAAAAAAAAAAAGAAAACAGAGAAGTTTGAGTTGCTGACGACCGTTCTCTCTGAAAGCAAACTGCTTCGATTTCATGTTTGTCCTTGGTGTCCACCAGTTCTGGTGCATGTACTACCCTGGCCAAGTTTCCTCTCAAGACATCAAAGAGACCGCCCCAGTATACTCTACAGCCTCTGGGCGAACCACCTCTCATAGCTAAAACTGGGTCAATGACCCCTGGGAAGAAGGTCAGTGTCTATAAAAATTTTACTCCTAGGCCTGCGGCCAGGGGGGGGGGGGGGGAGTATACCGGTACCATTTGAGAATCAGACCAAATGAGAATTGAACCATTTGAGAACATCCTTTTTTTTCAATCACTACATCGAAGGCCTGCGGCCCGGGGTTCACATGGGTTGGTTTGTTTGTTTGTTTCAAACCCACACCCATATACACACATTTCCCATTTAAACCATTTGTCGGCCCCCTGTCGATATTTATCGACTAAGTTCCTTGTTCTCTCTGTGAATGAGCTGGCCAGTTTTGATTCGGAACCTGGCACTGACAAGCGAGGTTTTACCTCAAACTATGGGGTTGGCATCGTCATTGATGTGGGGACTGGAGTGGAGAGAGCTGAATGGAGGAGAGACCACAAGCCTAGTTGTGAAACCAACTATGAAGGCTCTTCGAAAGGAATGGAGAAGGAAGCCGCCCTTCGTTTGTGGGGAAGGTCAGTGCGCAGAAACAACATGCGTTATACCAGAATGCTTTCAGATGGTGACTCTGTGGCCTTCAAGGCAGTGGTTGATGCCAACCTCTATCCGGTTGAAAAGCTGGAGTGTGTCAACCACTGCGACAAAAGAATGGGGACGGCGCTGAGAAAGAAGGCAAAGGAGGAGAAGCTTGGTGGACGTCATCGTGGCGCCCTGACTGCAAACGCTTGCACCATTCTGCAGTCCTACTACAGGAATACCATCATGAAGAACTTGGGCAAACCTGACAAGATGAAGGAGGCCATCTGGGCATCTTTTTTGCACTGCTCATCCACAGACGACAACCCTCAGCACCAGCAATGTCCAGTAGGCGCCGACTCCTCGTGCTTCTTTCAGAAGGCCGTGGCAACTGGACAGGAGCCGCCACCACACAAGGACAATGTGGGGACTCCACTGTCAGCTGATGTGGCCAGAGCAGTCAAACCCATCTATGACAGGATGTCAGACGTTGGTCTCATGGCCAGAATCAAGCATGGCAGAACGCAGAATGCCAACGAATGCGTCAACGGACAGATCTGGGCGCGCTGCCCCAAAACTGTGCATGTGGGCGCCAGTCGGGTGAATGCAGCTGTTGCCTCAGCTGTGTCCCATTTCAATCAGGGATGTTCCCACCTCTCCCATGTGATGAAGCAGTTGGGTGTTCCACCAGCTGAGGGCCTGAAGGACTACCAGGTGAGGCAGGACCGAAGGCGGTGTGACCAAGCTGAACTGGCGGCCCAGCCGGAGAGGAAGCGGTCCCGAAAAGACAAGAAGAGGGCCAGCAAATCCAGGACAGTGCAACAGGAGAGAGAAGGACAGACCTATGGCCCTGGGATGAACTGAGCAGCTCATAGTATTGTAAAGTGTGCACATTTTGGCCATAAAGGAAGGTACTGTGAAGCTTGAATTATTTTTCGTGTTTGTCTTGGTTTTTCTCGAAAGTAAAAATTCCGCTAGAATGGTACTCTTTGAAGGCAAATATTTCAGGAATGGTGCATAGTACAGTGCTGAAATTTGGCACACACTTGCAGGAGATCATGTTGATAATGATGACGCATTGGCTTTAGGTTACCTTTATTCATATTTTTATTTTGGGATTTTTCGTTTGGTATTTTTGAGTTTTCGTTCATAACGTATTTTGTCATGTATATAAATTATGTGATGCGGGAAAAAAAATTCTACAGGAAATTCACAATGACAATGCGTCATCATATTCACCAAGCATTCTAGAAAGCAGGAAAACAAACAGAAATAGTTGAAAGAGTCTGGTATGGCTTGGATTTATTTTTAAAATTTGTGTACGTTTTTGTCAAAATATGGCCGTGAAAGTCAACACATGCAAAACACTTTTTTTCTGTTTGTCTGTTATTTTGAACCCCTTTTTATACTGTTGTGCTATTTGTAACATTATATACCCCCTAAACAATTTTCCACTATTGTGTGTAGCCTTGTCACCATGTACTTTCTTTCACATTTTGTAGTTTTCTATCCCATGATTCGTTGTTGACAAATACATGTCATTCCATTAATCCTATCCATGTGTTGCATTGTTGTGTAAGATGACTGAGTGTGTGCAAGAAACCACTTTGACCATTCACCTAAAAATTACATGAAGGAACGTCTGGGAACCTGCTGATTTGAATCAGCAAATTTTCTTGTGTTATGATGTGGTACCGTCCACGCCGAGTTCTCGGTTCTTTTAAGCCCCAACAACTTCTTAGAATTAGCATAGGTCTGCCGCTGGATACTGCACTCGTCCACATGTATGGCGATACTTGAAACTGGATTAACTCATGTTAAGATGGAGGAGCACGATTCACTCAAAATTAAAGTAAAATTAATGGTATTTAAAATAGGCAGGGTAAAAAGCAATTCGTATAAATCTGACTACGAATATCAAGAATATGATAACAAGTTACAGTCCTTTCTTTTCTTTTCTTTTTTCTTCCTTCCTTCCTTTCTCCCCTTTCTTTGCGGGGCGGGGACGTAGCTCAGTTGGTAGCGCGCTGGCTTTGTAGCCAGTTGGTCGCTATCAGCGTGGGTTCGATCCCCACGTTCGGCGAGAGATTTATTTCTCGGAGTCAACTTTGTGCAGGCTCTCTTCGGTGTCCGAACACCCCCGTGTGCACACATGCGCACGAAAAAGATCCCACGTTCACAGCGAAAGTCTCAGGGCTTGGAAAACACGAAGACACGCATGCATCATCTCTCGTCTCCGATTATCATGATCGTATTTCGATACTTTGACGAGACAAACCCAATGCTGGTGTGTCGAAGAAGACAGCCACAGCGGGCTTGTTCGAATCAAAGTATCACACCATATCTTCAACGTATTACCAATACCTGTCCCAATATAGAACAGTTGGTCTAAGAGGAGGTTAAACCCTAATAGTCAGCCAGTCAGTCTTTCTTTGCCCGAATGAAAAGTCAACCCTATACCGCGGAATCCAAGGTCCTCATAAAATAGGTCAATGATGTAAATCATGCCGGACGTTGGCCGCCCACAGAGCACTAAAAAGCTGTTAACGACAACCAACAACGTCGAGCAGGACCAATAGGCACACTCTCCCTTGGTCTTCTTCAGTTGACAAGCAGGAGGAGGACTTTGCACCATGTACATGACATGTACCACGAAGAAAAAAGGTGGTGAAAGGGGAAGAAGGAAACCAAGTATTCTCACTGTAGGCTTCCTTTACGGACAGAGATTGGGTGTGTGTATGTGTGTGTGGGAGATGTATGTGTGTGTGGGGGATGTATGTGTGTGTGGGATGTATGTGTGTGTGGGGGATGTATGTTTGTGTGGGGGATGTATGTGTGTGGGGGATGTATGTTTGTGTGGGGGATGTATGTGTGTGTGTGGGATGTATGTGTGTGTGGGGGATGTATGTTTGTGTGGGGGATGTATGTTTGTGTGTGGGATGTATGTGTGTGTGGGATGTATGTGTGTGTGGGATGTATGTGTGTGGGGGGATGTGTGTGTGGGGGATGTATGTGTGTGTGGGATGTTGTTTGTGTGGGGGATGTATGTTTGTGTGGTGGATGTATGTTTGTGTGGGGGATGTATGTGTGTGTGGGGGATGTATGTGTGTGAGGGATGTATGTGTGTGGGATGTATGTGTGGGGGATGTATGTGTGTGAGGGATGTATGTGTGGGGATGTATGTTTGTGTGGGGATGTATGTTTGTGTGGGGGATGTATGTGTGTGTGGGATGTATGTGTGTGTGGGATGTATGTTTGTGTGGGGGATGTATGTGTGTGGGGGATGTATGTGTGTGTGTGGGATGTATGTGTGTGTGTGATGTATGTGTGTGTGGGATGTGTGTGGGATGTATGTGTGTGTGGGATGTATGTTTGTGTGGGATGTATGTTTGTGTGGGGATGTATGTGTGTGTGGCATGTAGGTGTGTGGGGGATGTATGTGTGTGGGGGGATGTATGTGTTAGGGGGATGTATGTGTGTGTAAGGGATGTATGTGTGTGTGGGATGTATGTGGGGGATGTATGTGTGTGGGGATGTATGTGTGTGGGGATGTATGTGTGTGTGGGATGTATGTGTGTGTGGGGATGTGTGTGGGGATGTATGTGTGTGGGGGATGTATGTGTGAGTGGGGATGTATGTGTGTGGGATGTATGTGTGTGGGGATGTATGTGTGTGTGTGGGGATGTATGTGTGTGGGATATATATGTGTGGGGGATGTATGTTTGTGTGTGGGGTGTGTGTGGGGGATGTATGTGTGTGTGGGGAATGTATGTGTGTTTGGGGATTATGTGTGTGTGTGGGGATGTATGTGTGTGTGGGGGGATGTATGTGTGTGTGGGGGATGTATGTGTGTGTGGGATGTATGTTTGTGTGGGGGATGTATGTTTGTGTGGGGGATGTATGTTTGTGTGGGAGATGTATGTGTGTGGGGGATGTATGTGTGTGGGGATGTATGTGTGTGGGGATGTATGTGTGTGTGGGATATATATGTGTGTGGGGGATGTATGTGTGTGTGTGGGATGTATGTGTGTGTGGATGTATGTGTGTGGGTGATGTATGTTTGTGTGGGGGATGTATGTTTGTGTGGGGGATGTATGTGTGTGTGTGGGATGTATGTGTGTGTGTGGGATGTATGTGTGTGTGGGATGTATGTGTGTGTGGGATGTATGTGTGTGTGGGGGATGTATGTGTGTGTGGGAAATGTATGTGTGTGTGGGGGATGTATGTTTGTGTGGGGGATGTATGTGTGTGTGGGATGTATGTTTGTGTGGGGGATGTATGTGTGTGTGTGGGATGTATGTGTGTGGGGGATGTATGTTTGTGAAATGAAGAAAAGCTGGAGGTTTGGGGACAATTAAAAGAAGAGCGTACACTACTTTTTTCCCTTTTTTTTAAATATTTTTTTTTTAAAGAAGATGAATGATTCGTACAATAAGGAGATCATTTTGGATAGGGGGGAGGAAGGGGGTGGGGCGAGGGGGGACGATTAGAAGGTGGCGGGGGCGTTCGGGCGTAAACTTATTTTGGTATTTTGGTGCAGCCAGCAGTCTTCCACGCTCCATTCAAGTGTCGTTAAGCAGTACCGCGAGGACACTCGATTCCTTCGCTACTTGTTTGAGATTCGGTAAGTAGACAGGCAGGGGCGACAAGTGCTCACTCCATCCTGTCAGGATTTCCATGTACTTCCAAGAGTCCTCGCGTGTCCCCAAACAAGTTAAAAAAACCAGGAACTGGAAAAAACACAGCACAACGGGCACGTTTCAAGACAAAAGGGAAGTATGGTTGGGGCGGGCAGGGTGTTGAGATAGATAGAGAGAGATCGATCGATCGATCGATAGATAGATAGATAGATAGATAGATAGATAGAGAGCGAGAGAGAGCGAGAGAGAGCGAGAGAGAGAGAGAGAGAGAGACAGACAGAGAGACAGAGACAGGGCGAGAGAAAGAGGGAGATAGAAGGAGAGAGGGGGAAGAGAGAGGGGGGGACAGAGAAAGAGATAGAGAAAGAGAGAGGGGGGAGGGGAGAGAGAGAGAGAGTGAGAGAGAGGGGGAGGGAGGGAGAGAGATAGGAGGGAGGGGAGAGAGAGGAGAGAGAGAGAGAGTTTGCATTTTGAGTGCAGGAGCGTAGGAAACGGAGGGGGGGAGGGGGTTACTGACGGCTATAGCCTGGCGATACTTTCCTTTTTCTAAAAGAAAATATCATCATAAGCAAGCAAGCAAGAAAGAAAGAAAGAGAAACAAGTCGCGTAAGGCGAAAATACAATATTTAGTCAAGTAGCTGTCGAACTCACAGAATGAAACTGAACGCAATGCCATTTTTCAGCAAGACCGTATACTCGTAGCATCGTCAGTCCACCGCTCATGGCAAAGGCAGTGAAATTGACAAGAAGAGCGGGGTAGTAGTTGCTCTAAGAAGGATAGCACGCTTTTCTGTACCTCTCTTTGTTTTAAATTTCTGAGCGTGTTTTTAATCCAAACATATCATATCTATATGTTTTTGGAATCAGGAACCGACAAGGAATAAGATGAAAGTGTTTTTAAATTGATTTGGACAATTTAATTTTGATAATAATTTTTATATATTTAATTTTCAGAGCTTGTTTTTAATCCGAATATAACATATTTATATGTTTTTGGAATCAGCAAATGATGGAGAATAAGATGAACGTAAATTTGGATCGTTTTATAAATTTTTATTTTTTTTTACAATTTTCAGATTTTTAATGACCAAAGTCATTAATTAATTTTTAAGCCACCAAGCTGAAATGCAATACCGAAGTCCGGGCTTCGTCGAAGATTGCTTGACCAAAATTTCAATCAATTTGGTTGAAAAATGAGGGCGTGACAGTGCCGCCTCAACTTTCACGAAAAGCCGGATATGACGTCATCAAAGACATTTATCAAAAAAATGAAAAAAACGTTCGGGGATTTCATACCCAGGAACTCTCATGTCAAATTTCATAAAGATCGGTCCAGTAGTTTAGTCTGAATCGCTCTACACACACACACACACACACACACACACACACACACACACGCACAGACACACATACACCACGACCCTCGTTTCGATTCCCCCTCGATGTTAAAATATTTAGTCAAAACTTGACTAAATATAAACAAGTCGCGTAAGGCGAAAATACAATATTTAGTCAAGTAGCTGTCGAACTCACAGAATGAAACTGAACGCAACGCAACGCAGCAAGACCGTATACTCGTAGCATCGTCACTCCACCGCCCGTGGTAAAGGCAGTGCACGTGGAATTGACAAGAAGAGCGGGGTATTCGTTGCGCTGAAAAGGATAGCACGCTTTTCTGTACCTCTCTTCGTTTTAACTTTCTGAGCGTGTTTTTAATCCAAACATATCATATCTATATATTTTTGGAATCAGGAACCGACAAGGAATAAGATGAAAGTGTTTTTAAATTGATTTCGAAAAAAAAATTTTGATCATAATTTTTATATATTTAATTTTCAGAGCTTGTTTTTAATCCGAATATAACATATTTATATGTTTTTGGAATCAGCAAATAATGGAGAATAAGATAAACGTAAATTTGGATCGTTTTATACATTTTTATTTTTTTTTACAATTTTCAGATTTTTAATGACCAAAGTCATTAATTAATTTTTAAGCCACCAAGCTGAAATGCAATACCGAACCCCGGGCTTCGTCGAAGAGTACTTGACCAAAATTTCAACCAATTTCACACACACACACACACGCACAGACAGACAGACACACATACACCACGACCCTCGTCTCGATTCCCCCTCGATGTTAAAATATTTAGTCAAAACTTGACTAAATATAAAAAGAAAGAGTACAAGAAAGAGAGAACGACTGAAAAAAAGAACGACTGAAAACAAAGAAAAGGAGGAAAAGCACCTAAACAGACTGACTTGATTTTGCTGGGCAGGTACTGATACATGAGACAGTCTTTGCAGGTCCAGCAGCACGGGTCGCCAGGGAAGGGCTGCACATACTGTCGTCTGCCACACGGCTTGCTGCACACTGATTCCGGGTGCATCGTCTCGTTCACTTTGAACTGTGGGGTCGAATTCTGCAACAAATAATGTTTATTGTATAAAAGGTAGACAAAATTGCTGATGTTTATTCATGTATATGTCGTACCGAATTCACGGAATTGCCGAATTCGCGGAATCGGCAACATGTTTTCCCATTTCGCGTAATTGGCAAAACGCTGCCCATTACGTGAAAACGGCAGCGTTTTGCTGAAATAACGTAAAGGCTTAAAATGTGGGGTTTATTTCTACAACAAAATAAATGGCAGTACATAAGGAGTGTATAACAAGGTAAAGGTTAAGGTATTCCCACAACCAAGTTTGATCGTTGGGGAACGAGATGTTAGAGATCTCAACTTTTCTAGGGTCAGCTTTATGAAGGCAGTCCCCATCTCCTCTCCCTCGCTGCCTTGGCCTTCCCCGGCCCTGAATAAGGCCAGGTACCCATTTCCAGCTGGGTGGACTGGAGAACGCTCGGAGAAATTGGATATTTGTATAGCGTAAAGCCTGTCTTACACTGTGCCGAATATCCTTGCGAATATGAACATGTTGTATTCGGCAAAAAAAGAGACGAATGGACAGGAAAGAATATTGAAAATTCGAAGCCTTACCGATCATTGCGAATGCATACAAATTCATATACGAATGTCTTGCGGATGTATTACGCACGTTGCGAGTGGCCTTGCGAGTGTTGCGAGTGCTTGCAAACATTTTACCAATAAAGCGATTATGCAATTCGCATTGTTCGTAATACTGCTCTTACACTGTGCCGAATTTCCCTTGCGAATAGAATTCACCAATAATTCATAATGATCGGGACATGGTCGCAAGACATTCGTAAATGTTCTTAACCATTCGCCACCATTCGTCTCTTGTTGCGAATATTAGCAACATGCTCCTAATATTCGCAAGGCATGCATATTCTTCAGTATTCGCAAGCCATTCGTAATCATCGTAAAGGTATTCGTAGCGCTCGCAGGGCATTCGCAATGATCGGTACACATTCGCAAGCACTCGCAACTATTCGTAAGACATTCGCAAGAAATGTGTATACGAACATGTTGTATTTTGCCCCAAAAAGAGACTAATGGACAGGAAAAATATTGACCATTCGGAGCCTTACGAATCCTTGCGAATGTCTTACGAATGGTTGCGAGTGCTTGCGAATGTCTACTGATAATTGCGAATGCATACGAATCTATATTCGCAAGGATATTCGGCACAGTGTAAGACAGGCATAACGAATGGTTGCGAATGCCTTGCGTGCGTTACGAATACATTGCGATGATTACGAATGTCTTGCGAAATCTTACAAGTACGTTGCAAAGACGTTAAGAATATGACTTCTTTGCGAATATTAGGAACATGTTGCTATGTTCAAAACAAGAGACGAATGGTGGCGAATGGTTAAGAACATTTACGAATGTCTTGCGACCATGTCCCGATCATTGTGAATTATTGGAAAATTCTATTCGCAAGGCCAATTCGGCACAGTGTAAGAGTAGTATTACTGATATATCAAGCGTTGCTGACTATGAATGTAGATGTAAATGCTTGTATAACTGTGTTTGAATTTTAAATGTGTCAAGCGCAAAGAGCATAATTGTAAAGTTATGATGTTGCGCTATATAAATGCTCATTTATTATTATTATTATTATTAATAATGTGTACTTGTACAAGGATCTTCAGTCGTCCTTGACTTGTGTATAATCATCGTACAGTGTTTTATTTATTAGCTGCACACTAATTCCGGGGTGGACTGCTTTGCTAATATTAGAACTGTGGGGTCGAGTTCTGCAACAAATAGTGTGTACTTATATAGAAACTGGTAGCGGTCTAGTAGCTAAGGTGGTGAGCACATGTGAAGTTCGGGTCACGCGTTCCAATCCAGGCTGACCCAACTTTATGAGATGTCGCAGAGACGGTATCCATGCCCCACCCCCTTGTCGCCTTATAAAAGACCATGTGTTTTCAGCCAGAAGTGCCGATGGCTGATTACATCTTAACACGCACACACTTAGGCAGAGCGACTTTTGTTGTTGTTTTTTTAATTTTTAAAAATTTTTTTTTTAACTTCAGTTGTATGCAGGTTTGCTACAACAATTATTTTTTGCCTTATATTAATTTTGTGTGTGTGTGGCTTGGAGCAAACCTTCTTCATAGGTCTTTTCTTTTCTCAGTCAAATGTGTACATTTTTAAATCAACAAACTTTATCAGTAAACTAATATGTTTAAATAAATAAATAAATAAAAATAATCATAACATAAATTTACTCCCAATGTTCAGCTCAGTTTCCAATAATGCACCCAAATCTAACTTTGGGTGTATTTTTGTTGCTGTTAGCTTTTCTCTTGGAGCTAGTAGCAACCCAGCAATAAGATAATAATGTTTGAGATGACATCAAAGTTATGGGCGGACTTGTGCAACACATATATTATACGGGGTCACGTAGGCATTCATTTGAATAGATCCGTACCACCAGGACTGGGTGGCCGAGTCGGAATCGAGAGGTTGCGTGTTCGACCCTGGGTCAGGCCGCTATTTTCTCCCCCCTTTCCTAACCTAGGTGGTGGGTTCAAGTGCTAGTCTTTCGGATGAGACGAAAAACCGAGGTCCCTTCGTGTACACTACATTGGGGTGTGCACGTTAAAGATCCCACGATTGACAAAAGGGTCTTTCCTGGCAAAATTGTATAGGCATAGATAAAAATTGTCCACCAAATACCCGTGTGACTTGGAATAACAGGCCGTAAAAAGTGAATATTCGCCGTAATGGCTTGAGATTTACTGGCAGATGTGAATGCGTGATGTATTGTGTAAAAAATTCCATCTCACACGGCAGAAATTAATATGTAAATCGCCGTGAGCTCTTGTGAGAAGGGGCGATTAATAAATGTCCATTATTATTTTTATTATTATTATTATGTCCACCACGACCACCATGACCACCGCCGCTACCATGACAACTCCCTGATGGTAGGACACCGAATCAACGATTGGACACATACAAGGCAAATACTTTCCCTTGTTCAAACATTGTTAACAATCAAATAAGGAAAACAAATCCGATCTGACAGACGGACGGACTGACGGACGAAAAATAGAACGAATATAGTTATTTTTATTTAAACAGCTGAACAGATTTTAATGTGACAAAGGGGAAGGCCGGAGCTTGGTAGAGTTGGAAGCGTAAGGCCTAAAAAAAAAAAAATAGGTGTGGTTACGGTAACCCGACCTACCCTATTTTTAGGGGCCAACCCTATAACTTTTTATTACATTTGTCAACAAAAAAACAAAAAACAAAAAACAAAAAAGTGCAGAAAACGCAATGGAAGCGAAAGCGCTCGAGTCGCACACTTATTTTTCTGTCAAGTAGGTTTAATTTGTACACATTAGAAAAAAAAAGTTAAAAAAAAAGTGATTGCCTACCTTCCTACCCTATTTTGGGGGGCTATGTTACCGTAACCACACCTATTATTTTTTTTTGCTTAATGGTTGGGCAGGTTTAAAAAGTCACAGACAGAAAACGGGAGATATGGGGGTAGGGGGTTATAGCAGAAAAATGGAAGGGAGATGGGGTTGGGGATGGAGGGGGAAGGGGGGGGGGGGGTAAGACCTGGGTCAAACGGAAGGACGAGGGGGTGAATCGAGGGGTGGAGGTGGGGATGGAGCAACTAAACAAAATGTACTAGGAGTACTCCCCCTTGGGAAAACCTGTCCAATTTTTGGGCAGCCATTTTGTGTCAGCGTGTTGGTATAAAGCGATAGGTCCATTAACTTGTCTCAAACATATGACAGAAAAGAAAGTCACTTCTGACAGATTATTTAATAAAGCCGCCGACGTACTTTTGTTTCATTCACTTCCCTCCCTGACGTCAGCGTGCGGAGTATCTGGGAAAGAGATACTGTCTGTTGGCCCAAAATGACAGCTTGTTTAGCTTGAACAATGTCAGCTTATTCAGAGCATTTTCTTTCCTGCGTAAATATGTGTCTGTTGGACTGTCATGGTAATTCGTCTGCTCAGAGGGAGCCAGAAATAAGGATGTA